>NW_026594428.1:8866791-8962271 GCF_907164565.1 Psammomys obesus | reverse complement strand
TGTTGGCAATTTGATGGGAATTGCATTAAATCTGTAGATTGCTTTTGGTAAGATGGCCATTTTTACTATGTTAATCCTGCCAAGCCATGAGCATGGGAGATCTTTCCATCTTCTCATATCTTCCTCTAATTCTTTCTTCAGAGACTTGAAATTTTTTTCATACAAGTCTTTGACTTGCTTGGTTAGGGTTACGCCAAGGTACTTTATGTCATTTGTGGCTATTGTGAATGGTGTTGTTTCTCTAATTTCTTTCTCAGCCCTTTTGTCTTTTGTATACAGGAGTGCTACTGATTTTTTTGAGTTAATTTTATATCCGGCCACTTTGCTGAAGGTGTTTATCAGCTGTAGGAGTTCCCTGGTAGAGTTTTTGGGGTCACTCATATATACTATCATATCATCTGCAAATAGTGATAATTTGACTTCTTCTTTTCCCATCTGTATCCCCTTGATCTCCTTCGACTGTCTTATTGCTCTAGCAAGGACTTCCAGCACTATGTTGAAGAGATATGGAGACAGTGGGCAGCCTTGTCTTGTCCCTGATTTCAGTGGGATTGCTTTAAGTTTCTCTCCGTTCAGTTTGATGTTGGCTATAGGCTTGCTGTATATCGCCTTTACTATGTTTAGATATGTGCCTTGTATCCCTGATCTCTCCAGTACTTTAAACATGAATGGATGTTGGATTTTGTCAAATGCTTTTTCAGCATCTAGGGAGATTATCATGTGGTTTTTTTTCTTTCAGTTTGTTAATATGGTGGATCACATTGATGGATTTCCGTATATTGAACCACCCCTGCATACCTGGGATGAAGCCTACTTGGTCATAGTGGATAATATCTTTGATGTGTTCTTGGATCCGGTTTGCAAGTATTTTGTTAAGTATTTTTGCATCAATGTTCATAAGGGAGATTGGCCTGAAATTCTCTTTCTTTGTTGAGTCTTTGTGAGGTTTAGGTACCAAGGTGATTGTGGCTTCATAGAATGAATTTGGTAATGTTCCTTCTGTTTCTATTTTGTGGAATAGTTTGAAGAGAATTGGAGTTAGCTCTTCTTTGAAGGTCTGGTAGAATTCTGCGCTGAAGCCATCTGGTCCTGGGCTTTTTTTGGATGGGAGACTTTTGATGACTGCTTCTATTTCTTTGGGGGATATAGGACTATTTAGTTGATTTACCTGGTCCTGATTCAGCTTTGGTAAGTTAAATCGATCAAGAAAATTATCCATTTCATTTAGATTTTCAAATTTTGTGGCATATAGACTTTTGAAGTAAGTCCTAATGATTGTTTGGATTTCCTCAGTGTCTGTAGTTATATCCCCCTTTTCATTTCTGATTTTGTTGATTTGGGTGGTGTCTCTCTGCCTTTTAGTTAGCTTGGCTAAGGGTTTGTCTATCTTGTTGATTTTCTCAAAGAACCAGCTCTTGGTTTCATTGATTCTTTGAATTGTTTTATTTGTTTCTAATTGATTGATTTCAGCCCTGAGTTTGATTATTTCCAGCCGTCTACTCCTTTTTGGTGTGTCTGCTTCTTCTTTTTCTAGGATTTTTAAGTGGGCCATTAAGTTGCTTGAATGAGCTGTCTCGAATTTCTTCTTGAAGGCACTTAGTGCTATGAACTTTCCTCTTAGCACTGCTTTCATTGTGTCCCACAAGTTAGGGTATGTTGTGTCTTCATTTTCATTGAGTTCTAGAAAGGCTTTAATTTCTTTCTTTATTTCTTCCCTGACCCAGCTGTCATTTAGTAACAAGTTGTTCAGTTTCCATGAGTTTGTAGGCTTTTTGCTATTTCTGTTGTTGTTGAAGTCCAGCTTTATTCCATGGTGATCAGACAGGATACAAGGGATTATTTCAGTCTTCTTGTATCTGTTGAGGCTTGCTTTGTGACCAACTATATAGTCTATTTTGGAGAAGGTTCCATGAGGTGCTGAGAAGAAGGTAAATTCTTTTGTGTTTGGGTGTAAAGTTCTGTAAATGTCTGTTAGGTCCATTTGATTCATGACCTCTGTCAGAGATATTGTTTCTTTGTTTAATTTCTGTTTTGTTGACCTGTCCTTTGTTGAGAGTGGGGTGTTGAAGTCTCCCACTGTTAATGTGTGGGGATCTATATGTGGTTTAAATTTTATCAATGTTTCTTTTACAAATGTGGGTGCTCTTGTATTTGGGGCATAGATGTTCAGGATTGTGATGTCTTCCTGGTGGAATTTTCCCTTGATGAGTATGAAGTGTCCTTCCTCATCTCTTTTTATTAATTTTGGTTGAAAGTCTATTTTATCAGATATTAGAATGGCTACTCCTGCTGGTTTCTTGGGTCCATTTGCTTGGAAAGTCATCTTCCAACCTTTTACCCTCAGGTAATATCTATCTTTGTGTCTTAGGTGTGTTTCTTGTATGCAACAGATTGCTGGGTTTTGTTTACGTATCCATTCTGTTAATCTGTGTCTTTTTACTGGAGAGTTGAGTCCATTGATGTTGAGAGAGATTAATGACCAGTGGCTGTTAGATCCTTTGATTTTGATGTTGGCTGTGTTCATAAGTTTGTGTGCTTGTTTGCTTTTTGTTTTGCTGTAGTAAGCTTAATTATTTCCTGTGTTTTCTTGACAGAAGCTAATTTTCTTGGGTTGTATTTTCCCTTCCAGTGTCTTCTGTAATGCTGGATTTGTGTCTAGGTATTGTTGAAATTTGTTTTTATCATTGAATATCTTGTTTTCTCCGTCTATGAGGACTGAGAGTTTTGCAGGGTATAGTAGCCTGGGTTGACATGTATGTTCTCTTAGGGTCTGCATGATATCTGTCCAGGCCCTTCTGGCTTTCATAGTTTCTTTTGAAAAGTCAGGTGTGATTCTAATGGGTTTGCCGTTATATGTTACTTGTCCTTTTTCCTTTGCAGCTTTTAGTATTTTTTCTTTGTTCTGTATACTTACCGTTTTGATTATTATGTGGCGGGAGGATTTTCTTTTCTGGTCAAATTTGTTGGGTGTTCTGTAGGCCTCATGTATCCTTATTGGCTTCTCCTTTAACTTGGGGAAATTTTCTTCAATGATTTTGTTGAAAATATTTTCTGGGCCTTGGAGAAGGGAGTCTTCTTTTTCCTCTATTCCTATTATTCTTAGGTTTTGTCTTTTCATATTGTCTTGGATTTCTTGGACGGTCTGTGTCAGGAATTTTTTGGATTTAACATTTTCTTTGACAGATACATCGATTTCTTCCATTGTATCTTCTACACCTGAGATTCTTTCTTCCATTTCTTGTATTCTGTTGGTTATGCTTACCTCTGTAGTTCCTGTTTTCTTCCCTAAATTCTTCCTCTCCATTATTTCCTCCATTTGTGTTTTCTTTAATTTTTCTAGTTCTATCTTCAGGTCTTGAGTTGTTTTGTTTACTTCCTTCACCTGTCTGCTTGTATTTTCCTCTTTTTCTTTTAGTTCCTTCAACTCTGTCTCTTTGATTTCTTTCAGCCTTCTCTGAAGGCCACAAGCTGTTTGGCTGCATCTTCCCGTATTTCTTCACGGATGGCCCTAATTTGCTTGTCTTTATCTTCCTCCATTTCTTTAAGGATAGCCATGATCTGTTTGGTTTTATCTTCCTCTAATTCTTTACGTATTTTATCTGTTTCCTCTATTATTCTCTTCATCAACATAGATGTAAGGTCATCTTCTTGATTTTCTATTATGCTGCATTGTTCAGGGCTGTTCGCCACTGGATGGCTGGGTTCTGGAGATGCCATATTGCTCTGTCTTTTGTTGGTTGAGCCTTTACGCTGACCTCTACCCATTAGGGTGATTTAGGTTTTGGCTGTTAGTTTCTGTGCTTCCTGGAGTCCTGAGGTAGGGAGTATCCCCTTGGCCGGAAGATGATTTTTCCTGAAGGAGTCCTTCTCTGCTTTTTGGTTATGGTCACTGTATGGCCAGTGTTTCTCCGGAGATGCCACTGCTCACCTCAGGTTTATAGCCCTGAGTAGTAGCTGTGGTCTATGTTAGGCAGGGGGGGATCTCCTCTTACCCATAAAATTTCTCAAGACAGCTGCCCCACTGCTGGGTTTCTTGTTATAAATTTAGTGTGCTGCTGCTCACTAAATTTCCATGTACAGTTCTCTTGAAGAAACTGCTGATTCCCTAGCTATGGGGTTTTCTCCCAACAGGGAAACTCAGTCTGTTATCCTGGGGTGCACAGTTCTGTCTGAGAAAGTGGGAGGTGCACTCAGCAAGTCTCTGGGCCAAAGGCTGATTGCTCTGCTCTGGACCTGGAGAATGTGCACCTAGGTTGAGTTGGCACCTGGGGGCACTGTTCTGGTCTGGAGGCTGGGTGCCTCACTCTGGACCAGAAGCTGTGTGTCTCTGTCTGGGATGGCGGATGTAGGCACCACTCTGGTCCAGACGCTGTGGGTGCAGCCCCCCGAAGGATCAGGGATTCCTACAGTTTTGGCAGTCCAGCCAGGGACAACTGGCTGATCCCTGGCACAGTATCTGAGGGCTGCTGTAATGGCTCTTCGGCTCCTGCAGGTCCGAGGATGCAGCTGTGTGTCCCAGTGCCCCAGGGGAACGCAACAATGGCGGCAGAGCACAGCACTTCTGCCTGCACTAGAGTCTGCGTGAGTCCAGGAAGTGTTTTGGTGCTGGGTGTCCTAAGCGTTAGAGCTGCTGACCCCCTCCTCTGGGGGTTTCCTCCTGCCAGAGACACGCAGTCTGGTGCCCTGGTGCCCTGGTGCCCACAGTTCTATCTGAGGCGGCGAATCACGCGCGCAGGCAGGGCTCTGTGCAGGCAGGTGCCTTTGTCCCTCCCGGCTCTGGGTCCGGGCTGGCTCCTGGGGCACCCGCGGAACCCGAGTCTTTTCCAGGGGATGTCTGGGTAACCTGGGGTTGGTCCCAATTGTTTCCTGCTCCGTGGGGTTATCTCTCGACTGGGAAATCCAGTCTATGGTGTTGTGGGCCCACAGTTCAGTCTGGGACCGTGACCAGATCGCGCTGGCGGGTAGCTCTGGGCTGGCGACCAAGTGCCTGGCGGAACGGGAATCTCTTCCGCGGTTTAGCCGGGTGAGTTAAAGCTGATCGAATCCCCCACCGTGGGGTATCCTCTCACCTGAGAAACACAACCACTTGTGTTTTATGGCCGCGAGTTCTGATTGCTGGTCACTGTGCCAATCCTGCTGTGCTGCTCCTCAGAATGAGAGTCCTCCCGGCCAACTAATGGTTTCTTTAACTTACATTTAACATGAGCTCTGATAGGTTTGGCAAAATTTAAGGGAATTATATGTGTAAATATCTGGTCTACAGGTATAAAATATTTTAGTATTAAAATCTTTGAGTGACTGATCAATTGATAGCTGTTAAATCTGTTTTCAATTTTATGCTTTATGACAATATGCTTTTTAAATAAATACAACTGAAAGATGGTAAAAAATAAGTTAGTAGCATTACACTGAAAAGAGATATTTTACATTTTGAGATAAATTCATTGCCTCCGTTGATTATTGCACATTATTATGGCAACCGAGCTTGTCTTCCGATTCTTGTTGCACTGTTAAATAAGGAATTATTTGATTTATGAACTTTTAAATTGAAATTGAAAACACACCTCCTAATATTACATTTTACACACTACAGTTTTACACACTAGCTTATCTCTGTTTATTCTTATTTGGTTTCCTTTTACTGTCCAAACTCAAATAAATCTGGCCGTTATCTTTAAATATCATCTCTTTTTATACATAAATGGATCTCTGAAAAATTTTATGGTTTTTCATTTGGTGTTAAAAACAATACCAATGTACTCTGCCCAACAGTTGGCCATAAGTCTTAGCATCTGCTTTGATAGTCTGCTGGGCAGAGCCTTTCAGAGGCCCTCTGTGGCAAGTTCCTAGGTTGTTTCCTGTTTTCTTCTTCTTTTGATGTCCATCCTCTTTGCCTTTTGGGATGGGGATTGAGCGTTTTAAGTCAGGTTCCTCTCTATGATTAGTTTCTTTAGAAGTACAGACTTTAGTAGGTTTATCCTATGTTATATGTCTATATGAGTAAGTATATACAATGTGTGTTTTTATGCTTCTGGGACAGCTCACTCAGTATGATCCTTTCCAGGTCCTACCATTTACCTGCAAATTTCATGATTTCCTTATTTTTCATTGCAGAGTAATACTCCATTCTGTAGATGTACCACAATTTCTGCATCCATTCTTCAGCTGAGGGACATCTGGGCTGTTTCCAGCTTCTGGCTATTACAAATAAAGCTGCTACAATCATGGTTGAACAAATGTCCTTATTGTGTACTTGAGCCTCTTTTGGATATATGCCTAGGAATGATATGGCTAGATCTTGGGGAAGCGCTATTCCTAGTTGTCTGAGAAAGGGCCAGATTGATTTCCAGAGCGGTTGTACAAGTTTACATTCCCACGAGCAGTGGAGAAGGATTTCCCTTTCTCCACAACCTCTCCAGCATGTGTTGTCACTTGAGTTTTTCATCTTGGGCATTCTGATGGGTGTAAGGTGAAATCTCAGGGTTGTTTTGATTTGCATTTCCCTAATGGCTAATGACATTGAGCATTTCTTTAGGTGTTTCTCCCCCATTCTAGAGCAATAAAACAGTTGAAGGGGATCAAGGGGATACAAATTGAAAAGGAAGAAGTCAAATTATCAATATTTTTATTCATTATTAGTTACATTTTGTTAACTCTGTATTCAAGCTGTATCCCGCTCCATCATTCCCTCCCAATCCCTCTCTCCCTCATCTCCTCCCTGCCCCTTTCCAAGTCCATTGATTGGGAGACCTCCTCCCCTTTCATCTGACCTTGTTTTATCAGGTATCTTCAGGACTGGATGCAAAATCCTCCTCTGTGGCCTAGCAAGACTATTCCTCCCATGGGGTTGTGGAGGTCAAGGAGCCTGCCATTGAGTTCCTGTCAAAAATAGTCCCTGTTCCTCTAACTATGGGAAATCAATTGGTTACTGAGCTACCATGGACTTCATCCTAGCAGAGGTTCTAGGTTATATCTATACATGGTCTTTGGTGGAGTTTCAGTCTCAGAAAAGACCCCTGTGCCCAGATATATTTGGTCCTTGTGGAGCTCCTCTCCTTTCCATGTCATCCTAACTCCCTCTTCTTTCATATGTTTCCCTGAACTCTGCCAAAGGTTTGGTTATGAGTCTTAGTATCTGCTTTGATACACTGCTACGTAGAGTCTTTCAGGGGCCCTCTGTGGTAGGCTCCTGTCCTATTACTTGTTTTCTGCTATGACCAATACACATCCCATTTGTCTTTATAGATGAGTATTGATCATCTTACCCTGGGTCTTCTTTCTTGTTTATCTTCTTTAGGTGTATAGATTTCATTATGTTTATCATATCTTATAGATCTATATAAGTGAGTATATACTATGTGTGTCTTTTTCCTTCTAGGATACCTCACTCAGAATGATCTTTCCTAGATCCCACCATTTGCCTGCAAATTTCATGATTTCCTCACTTTTGAATGCTGGATAGTATTCCATTGTGTAAAAATACCACAATTTCTGTATCCATTCCTCCATTGATGGACATCTGGGTTGTTTCCAGGTTCTGGCTATTACAAATAAAGCTGCTACAAACATGGTTGAACAAATGTCATTTTTGGGTACTTGGGCAAATTTTGTTTATATGCCTAGGAGTGGTATAGCTGGATGTTGAGGAAGCGCTATTCCTAATTTTTTGAGAAAGCTCCAGATTGACTTCTAAAGTGGTTATACCAGTTTACATTCCAACCAGCAATGGAGAAGTGTTCCCCTTTCTCCACAACCTCTCCAGCATGTGTTGTCATTTGAGTTTTTGATTTTAGCCATATTGATGGGTGTAAGATGAAATCCCAGGGTCGTTTTGATTTGCATCTCCCTGATGGCTAAGGATGTTGAGCATCTCTTTAAGTGTTTCTCTGCCATTCTATATTCCTCTACAGAAAATTCTCTGTCTAGCTCCGTACCCCATTTTTTAATTGGATTACTTGACTTATTGTTTTTTAACTTCTTTAGAAGTACTTTTAAAAGATACAAAAATCTTCTTTTAGTCCAATGGTGTTGAATTTGAATATGAGCAGTGAAAGTAATATGTTTATATATGATGCTAAATCAAAAGAGTTTGATTATAAGTCATTTAGGAAAAGATGACTTTGACAGTAGTTGAGTTCAAACATCACTCATGGAATGAGAAATTTTACTCCTAAAATTATCTTTTGACCTGTGTAGTTTTACTGCACGCATGTACCAACCCCTGAATCTCTCTCCCTTTCTCTCTCTCTCTCGTATACATATACACACACACACAGAAACACACACACTCACATGCACACATAGGTGTATATATGGCAAAAAAATTTAAGAGTGACTCAATGCTAAATAGCTGAGCTAAAGGAATTCGTTTATCATTAAATTATGAATTTATATTTTATTAAGCACCTCTTGTGTGTAACCTAAGAAGTATTAGTTCATTGTCATTATATTTGGCATGATACATTTTGTTAAAAAATGAAACATGATTTATAACAATATTAATTTAAAATTTATTTTGCAAGATGTTAAATTGTTTTACGATCTAAGAGAGAAAGTAGTAACTGGCTTAATAATTTAAAGCAAGAATAAGTAATGTTCTTCTGTGCTAGTAGAGTTACTTTGTTCTGCAGATAAGATAGAAAAGTTACTTCCTAGTAGTTATTAAGATGGCCTCTAAATTATAATATGAACCGGATACTGGAAACTTCAGATTGAACTAATTTTAAATCTAATTATTTGATGTCAATGTTCTTTTGTATGTGAATGGTTATATATGTAAATAGACTAGCTACTAATTTTTTTTCATATGTATCAATGAACAAAATTTGTTTATTGTTATACATCACTGGTCTGAAAAAATATTATTTCATTAATTTGTTTGTAGAACAATATATTTCTAACAGAGAAGGAATATTATGGAAAGGTATAAAGGCAATAACTCTCCAACTGCTCATATACATCAGAGAAATGTCTGTAGAGACTGAGGCCATGTCTCTTTGCAATCAAAGATAAGACTCTTATCTTTCAGTTTGGCAGCATTCACCTCTAACTATTCTTCAACTTAAATCTGCCTCAGCAATGGGCAAGATATAGTGGAAACATACATACACCAAGAGTAAGTTATGATGAGTAAGAAGCAGGAGCACATACACATGAATGGAGTTACTTGAAATGATGTTAGATCTTTATTTGATTATTAAAGTAAATGAAGAGAATCTAGATAAGAAATGACATCTTACTGATTATTTTATTTATTTACCTATTTATTTATTTACCTATTTATTTATTTACTGATTATTTTAAGCTCCTGAATTTGTGTTTTAGACACTTCTCTGGGAGACAGCCTATTATAACTAATATTATTTTGTTTTATTCATTTGATCCAGTTATCTGACTGTTTACCACTATTTTTTCGTACCGGACTCTATCTGCTTGATCATCCCACTCAAATTTCCTAGAGCTGTGTGAACATTTTCAATGGGGACATAGTGATTGTGCTCTGAATTCTGACTTATATTAATAGAGAAATGGAGCACCAAAATATCAATAAAGGTATACAGCAATTTTCATGAAATGTATGCCTTCAGTTCTTAATGATATCTTGTCATTATTCAAGTTGCCCAACTAGTTGCTGTTAATAAAACACAAATTTATTGTGCAACCTAAACTTCTACCTGCCATGTATAGTTGATGAAATATATCCCTCCATCGTCTTTATAGTTTTTTTTATTGACAATAGCAATGCATGTAAATTAGGTCAAAGGAAAGGTTAAAAAGAGATTATATTTATAAAACATAAATTATTACATTTTTATTTTATATTAAACACATCACATAAACAAATGTCACATTCACAAAACACAGAATAATGAATCTCCTTCGGACATATGTAGAGTAAGCAGCTACAATCTACTTAATAGATTTGTTTTAATCATATGTTCTGTCATAGATAATTTATAGCATTTTCTTCTGAGAGAGAGGTATATTTCTGAAGTTCTATCTGAATTACATGTAATAAAAAGGAAATTAACCAGCATTTTATTTAATATTATGAGTACAACTGTCAGATAACCATTCTCACAGTCTGGGCTCCTTCTTAGAAATCATGAACAAGTGCACAATTTATGGTCAACAAGAGGCAAGCAGATGCTTTCTAAGCCCATGGCTAAGAGCAATTTGTTGCCACTGATATTCTTGAAATTTTCAAATATATTAGTCTCCATAATTTGTTAAAAGCAATATTGCTGTTTAGTAAAATTCTGATATTTATTTTCAACATTTTCATAAGGTATTTTTAGTAAATATTCACAGAAAAACATCAACAAGATGAAACATTATTCAATGAATATAAAGACAAAACAACTTTTCAGTTTACTGAGTTGGGAAGTCATTAAAAAACACATAAAAATAAGGCCAAGACATAAGAAATATGGTCTCAGTAGAGAATACAGATCCTCATGCATATACATGGGTTTGGTCTAGAATAAGCTGGTCAGTATAAGGCATTTTCTGTGTTTTATTATACGTGAAATAAAGAGAGAAGCCGCCTGGAAACCCAAGCAGGGTAGCATTCTGAAAATACAGCAATTCTATATCAAATGGCTTCTTTTTCTAAGTATGTAGGTAAAAATGTGCCTTTGTTTCAATTTACAAGCTTAAATGCAACATTTCATGACTATAAAACCTCACATTAGAAGAAAATAGAAACTCACAATAACCAGCAGTTATAACAAGATTTTCTTTTTTTTTTTTTTAATTTTATTTTTTTCTTATCAGTTACATTTTATTAACTCTGTATCCTAGCTGTGTCCCTCTCCCTCATTCCCTCCCAGTCCCTCCCTCCCTCATCTCCACCATGCCCCTTTCCAAGTCCACTGATAGGGGGGACCTCCTCCCCATTCATCTGATCCTTTTTATCAGGTATCTTCAGGACTGGCTGCAAAGCTCTCCTCTGTGGCCTAACAGGACTGCTCCTCCCTTGGGGGGTGGGGAGGCCAAAGAGCCAGTCATTGAGTTCCTGTTAGAAATAGTCCTTGTTCCCCTCACTATGGGAAACCAATTGGTTACTGAGCTATCATAGGCTACATCTGAGCAGAGGTTCTAGGTTATATCCATACATGGTCCTTGGTTGAATGTCAGTCTCAGAAAAGACCCTGTGCCCAGATATATTTGGTCCTTGTGGAGCTCCTATCCTTTCCCCATCAGACTAACTCCCCTTCTTTCTTATGATTCCCTGTACTCTGCCAAAGGTTTGGTCATGAGTCTTTGCTTTGAAAACACTGCTAGTTAGTCTTTCAAATGCGCTCCGTAGATTCCTGTCATACGTTCAATGCACATCCCATCTGTCTTTCAAAACGAGGATTGATAATCTTACCCCATGTCCGCTCTCTTGATTATCTTTTTTAGGTGTACAGGTTTCATTATGTTTATCACATCTTATAGGTCTATATAAGTGAGTATATACCGTGTTTGTCTTTCTCCTTCTGGGATATTTCACTCAGGATGATCTTTTCTAGATCCCACCATTTGCCTGCAAATTTCATGATTTCCTCCTTTTTGATTGTTGAGTAGTATTCCATTGTGTAAAAATACCACAATTTCTGTACCCATTCCTCCATTGTTGGACATCTGGGTTGTTTCCAGGTTCTGGCTATTACAAATAATGCTGCTATAAACATGGTTGAGCAAACATCCCTTTTGTGTACTTGAGCAAACTTTGGGTATATACCTAGTAGTGGTATAGCTGGGTCTTGAGGAAGCACTATTCCTAATTGTCTTAGAAAGCGCCAGATAGATTTCCAGAGTGGCTGTATCAGTTTACATTCCCACTAGCAGTAAAGGAGGGTTCCCCTTTCTCCACAACCTCTCCAGCATGTGTTGTCACTTGAGTTTTTCATTTTGGCCATTCTGATGGGTGTAAGGTGATATCTCAGGGTCGTTTCGATTTGCATTTCCCTGATGGCTAATGAGGATGATCATTTCTTTAAGTGTTTCTCTGCCATTCGATATTCCTCTGTCGAGAATTCTCTGTTTAGCTCTGTTCCCCATTTTTTAATTGGATTACTTGGTTTGCTGCTTTTCAGCTTCTTTAGTTCTTTGTATATACTCGATATTAGTCCTTTGTCAGATAAAGGGTTAGTGAAGATTCTTTCCCAATCTGTAGGCAGGCATTTTGTTTTGATGACAGTGTCCTTTGCTTTACAGAAGCTTTTCAGTTTCATGAGGTCCCATTTATTGATTGTTGCTCTTAGAGCCTGTGCTGTTGGTGTTCTGTTCAGGAAGTTGTCTCGTGTGCCAATGAGTTCTAGGCTGTTCCCCACTTTTTCTTCTAACAGATTTAAAGTACCTTGGGGTGACACTAACCAAGCAAATGAAAGACCTGTTTGAGTAAAACTTCAAGTCTCTGAAGAAAGAAATTGAAGAAGATCTCAGAAGATGGAAAGATCTCCCGTGCTCATGGATTGGTAGGATTAACATTGTGAAAATGGCCATCCTGCCAAAAGCAATCTACAGATTCAATGCAATTCCCATCAAAATACCAACTCAATTCCTTACAGACCTTGTAAAAAAGATTCTCACCTTCATATGGAGAAACAAAAAACCCGGAATCTCCAAAACGATCCTGTACAACAACAGATCATCTGGAGGTATCTCCATCTCCGATCTCAAGTTGTACTACAGAGCAATAGTAATAAAAACTGCATGGTATTGGCATTAAAACAGAAAGGAGGATCAATGGAACCGCATAGATGACCCAGAAATAAACCCACACACCTATGAATATTTGATTTTTGACAAAGCAGCCAAAACCATTCAATGGAAAAAGATAGCATCTTCAACAAATGGTGCTGGTCCAACTGTTTGTCCACATTCAGAAAAATGAAAATAGATCTATATTTATCACCCTGCACAAAACTAAAGTCCAAGTGGATCAATGATCTCAACATAAAACCAGACTTTTTTCCTCTTATTCAACAAGTTTGTGTTGCAAATAGAGAAGTAGAAAGGGACAGCAATAATCTTAGGAGAGTTTAATTCATGATCCTGGGTGGTAGATATGTTTGACAGCTCATTGTTTTGTTAGAAGCGTGTATCCTACTTGTGGCATAGTCACCGTTTTGTGAACCTAATGTAATACTTAAAACAGAAGGTTATGTTACTTAGTGAATGAAATAATAGTTGCATTACTCATTGCAACAGTTATTTTATCTGTGGCATTCAGAGAAGTTTCCATAGACATATACAAGCAGTCTTAAGCTGCCTGTTTTTTTTTTTTTATCATCAAAAATACATGCTGAAGAATTAGAAACATTCAAAAAAAGAACAAGAGATGCATAGATTTTAACACAAGATGACAAGAAATATAAACATTATTAAAGAGAGCCTTCTACTTCTCATGTAATTCAATATACACAGACGTTATTAGCCTTTATATACAAGATGATTGAAATGTGCCTCTCATGTGTAGAATTGTTTGGAAATGGTAGCCATCTTAATATCTAATGCCTAGCTAATGCTACAGTCTAATGGAAAGTGATTATGGGAGATTAATCATGTGCAAGGCAAGATGCTACAAATAATAACAGCAGTCATCTCCTCTAACAGTGTTACTTTCCACATAATATTGACTAGGAGTAAAGCAAAATAGACAAAATTAAAGTATGGAAGAATTCTTCCTGCCTACTAAAATTTAATTGACCTAACCACTGCTGACTGTTGCCAGAAATGAGTCCCACAGGGAAAACTTGCTGGATTACTGACAATATATGTAATGGGAAAATAATGACTTTGGAAAAGAAGCAAGTGAGTGTGTGCAGCTGATGAATGGACAGGTATTATGGGTAATATTCAGACTGAGTTATCCAAGGTACAGAAACTACCAATAATAGAAAGAACACCACAAATAATGAAGAGGATCCTGGCTCTGTTCTACAAGTTATTTTCACAGTTGCTACAAAGTTACTATAAAATGGGTATAAATCAAACACATGTTCAACGTTTCATTGGTGGATATGCACGTGCAGGTGGCTTGATTAATAAATACAATTCATGGCAAGGAACTCCATATCCTATCCATTCACCCTATACCCAGTTTTCATTTTGATAATCTTCTTTCTTTTCCCAGTTTCATTGTGCCCCTACCCCGTGTGTGTGTGTGTGTGTGTGTGTGTGTGTGTGTGTGTGTGTGTATGCATCTGTGTCTATGTTTGTGCCTGTGTACCTTTATTGCTGAAATTAATTTCAGGTCCACAAATGAAAGAAACCATGAACACATTTCTTTCTGAAATCTTTAATAATTATGTATAATTAAGATAGTGGACTAGTGGGCAGTATATTAAAAAAGTAGAAAAAAAAACCCATAACAAATAAATCATACAATTGACTAAGGAAACTAAATAAAGAGGAATAATTTATAACATGGTATGAATTTGCTTTAAAAGAAATGTTCATCCTAATGGGAGAATTATGTCCTGCATCCCCACATTAATGTAATAATGTAAAATTAATTATTATAACATCAATGGTGCTTAATAGTCATATATTCCATGCTGACAGGTTACATGGATTTTCTACCTCATTTCATTGTTTAATAAAATTTATGACCAAATGACTCATAACTATTTAGTGTATTGTAAGTCAAGTAGAGTCAATATTCACATCAGGAAAAAGAAAGCTATCTGTATGCATTCAAAACATCAATTCATAATCATGTTCATGATTACCACTGTCTATTTCACTCAATGTTTTAATAGTCATACTTCTTCATACTTATTTTTATTTTCCTTTTTACGTATTTAACACTCCAGGGGTGCCCCCTCTATCCCCTCCTCCCAGTTCCCCCTTTTCCCCTTGCCTTTTTCCCCTCTCCCATTCTCTTCAGAAAAGGAGGGTCCCCTGCCCCCATATCAATCTTCCCTAACACATCAAGTCATCAAGATTGAGCTTATCTTCATCTCCTGAGGCCATGAAAGACAGTCCTGCCAGGAGAAAGTTATCCAAAAGCAGGCAATAGAGTCCATGTTAGTCCATGCTTGGGTGCAAATCCCTGTATTTATCTCCATCCACTGCTGGCTGGAGCCTCCCAGACTACAGTCAACTTAGGCTCCTGTTTGCAAGCATAGCAGAGTATCTTCATTAAGTATCTTGATTATCTTGATATAATTTCCTTTATTTGAACATGATTCACGGTACATTTTATTTTTTGTATATTTTATATTTTTATATTGCAAAATATTTTATATTTTTCAAATTTAAATTTTATATTTTTTATGTTTACAAAGGTTATATTTCTGAAAATTAAAATGATTATTTTACTAAGAAAAGTCCCATTATTTCTTATATTTATGGTTGTGAGCCTAGCCTTTAATGGCTGAGCCATCTCTCCAGCCCGGCCCACTAATTCTTAATTACCTAATATTAGAGAACAGTTAGTGGAAGGAACTCTTCAACATTTCTTTCCTTATTCACACAGACAAGGCTTATGAGAAGTCTGTGCCTCATTTATCCCCACATGCTATAAAGAATTTATCAAGTATTTGTAAATTTCCATGTAAATAAATCAATTAACAATAAAAGTTCATTCCTACTGGAACATGTAAGTCACATTAGGATTAGAGAGATGCAGTAAAATATCACTTAGATATGTAACATACTTGGATACATTGTCTCACTGTGCAGCCCACCTATACACACTTGTGATCTTGTCTCTTCTGAAAACTGATATTAGAGTATGCGATGTCCTGTCTGTCTGCTTTTTACTCTATACACTAAGAAAATAAATTTGTACTGTCTAACAAGGTCCTTTCTTTGTTGTATAAAGACACAATTTTCTGACACGAACTGTAAGGTTCAAAAATGGGCATGTTGCTTTAAAAAATAGTTTAATTGATTTTATCTGGTGTTCCCTCCCTACCAACAATTAATAGCAGCTTTCTAGTTAGAGTCATCTAAATTGTGTGTGGGACCTTGAGCACTTTTTCTCTCCTTCACTGCTCAATGGGACTTCATTTGCTTGAACAAAAGAAATCCCAAAATAGAGAAAATGTTAGTCTAGCAGTCAAGTAGAAACCTGAATCATTTCACGTATTTGTTCACAACTATTTTAGTTCAAATTTAGAATTGGCTGTAAAAATATACTTACTCAATTATATATAAAGATCATTTGCAAATATAATTGTAAATATTAACATTTGTTGACCATCTGTAGCTTTCTCTTCCAGGCAAATAAATTACATAACACTGGCACTCACACGTACTGCTTAAGGGGAGTGTCTTTTTATTTTTTCATTCACAGTTGGTGCACTCTTCCATGCAGCCCTTCTAAACATAGTCTAGAATTAAAGTAATGGAGAAAATGACTCTGATTAAACAGAGATACTTGTTACAGAGACTAAACATTAGAACATCGTTTAGAGTTTATTCCCTTAATTTGCACACAATTCTAACAACTTTGATTATCTGTTTTCTTAATCAATGCAGATTTGAAAACGGAAATTAAAAGCAGGGGACTGAGAAGACCTTACCAATTAACCACATATGTGACAAATACAAACAGACATCACAGCATAGGCATCACACCGAATAAGTTGGGTCTTAATAACAGTTTTCAGTGTTTAAGTGAAAATTATTCTGACACAAGTTAAAATGGATGGAATTTACTCAACATTGTTTCTGATGGGCCAAGACTGTAGTACTCACACACTAACACACATGCACAGAGAGATAGAGAGATAGATAGATAGATAGATGATAGATAGATAGATAGATAGATAGATAGATAGATAGATAGATAGATAGAATCCTGGCTAAAATAAATACAAGTGCAGATTTGTAATTAATTGCCTTGGGAGGAATGAATGAAAAATTACTAAGAGGTATTTTGAAGTAGGAGAGTAGCATGGCTAGATCTCAAGAATGCAAGATTCTTTACAAATTGTATTAGGTTATTTAGTGCAAGTGGACTTAACTTAGGACAAAGTTAAGAAAATAGCATGTGCAGAACAAAGCACAGGGGCTGGGGATGCCTCGTAGTTGTTGGAGTGCTTGTTCAGCATGGATGAATCCCTGGATTTGCTGTTTTACTGCAAACACTGTGTGGTAGTACAAAATATAATCGAAGAACTTAAGAGATGCAACCAGAAGGATCAGGAAATCAATCCAATCCTTAGGTATACAGTGAGTTCAAGACCTACCTAGTATACATGACTTTCTGTTCCAAAAACAAAATGAGGAACAACAATATTAAACACCTCAGTAGGTTTAACGGGAGTTTTTCGAGAAGGGAGTCATTGGTTACAATGTCAGAAAAATCAGGTTCAGCATTTGGAAAAAAAAAAAAAAACTCCATTGAAAAATGTTTATTCCCACCAATTATACTGCTTACGTGATTTATTAACATATCAAATAAATGATGCCTTACGTGATTTATTAACATTTCAAATAAAATAAATGGCTTGAACTTGTCTCCAACTGAAAATGAACATCTGTAGATTAGCATTGTTTGTGGTAATTATGTAATAACCATTATCTGTCCTATGACTCAGACTCTATTACTTGGTGAAGTTTTAAGTGGAGTAGAAGAAAATTAACAAAGAGGAAGCAAACAAATATTTGTTTAGAATGTTTGAGGCATTGGTTATATACCAACTTCAGAAATCAGTGAGATGATTTCAGATCACTGAACTGCCATGGACTACATCTGTGCAGGGGTTCTAGGTTATCTCCATTGTCAATTAGTAAGATGCCTCCTCCTGTGCTTTTTATTGCAATAACCTTCCCCCAAGCCCTTGAAAATCATCGGGATTCTATCTCATTCACTTATTTAGGTATCAGGTTTCCCTCAGTTTGAAAGTCTGTGAGCAACCACTCAGCTAAAAGCCTCCTCTGCTTGGCATCTACCATCACCACCAGCAATGCCATCTGTCTTTAGGGGAACCAGGTCCTTATGTCTGCAGCTAGTCTCACCCACAGACCTCTGTTCTTAGGCTGAATGTACACCAGCAGTGGCCAGGAGCCCTGAGCCCATGTTAGGGTGCACAGACGAATAAAGGACAGAGACAGAAAGAGGATGGGGCCAGGGGAAGCTGTGGTTTGTTGGATGTTATTTAGAGAGTCTCTTCCGGGAAAGAAGAGGGTGGGCTTATTGCCTTTCAAAATAAATCTGAGGAAGTCACCAGAGAAGGTAGAACGATGTGCAGACAGGGCCATAGGCCATGGGAAGGCTTCTTGAGTTCCAATGGGCAGTTGGTGTCTTCCTAATTGAAAATGAAAAGAAACTCAAGTTTGAGGACCTTGAAGAGTAGAGGCTGCGTGAACTCTTTAGTTTCTTATTTGATGGGCAGGAACACTGACCTTAAATAAATAATTTCAAATACATTCCTGTAAATTGGTAGTACAGATCCTGGAGGATTTGGCTTTTGAAGCTCTACGACAGGATACCTAGTCCAGTGACTGGGATAGCTACTCCGTGTCCCAGAATAGCCCAGGGTGACTGCTGTGTCCTTGCCAATCTTGATTGTTCTGTCAGTGTAGTGGTGGGCAGAAGTAGTCCGTCCCACCCAATGTTCCTTCTCTCTTCTCCCTGTCCTCAGTTCCCTCCAGCTCATGCCATCTATCTTCTAGCAGCCCTCTTCTCTGGGAATCTTCACCACTCACCTTATCTTATTCTTTCTAAGCCCACACCTCTGGTAAAGCAGTAGAAAGAAGAGAAACTGACATTAATCCACTGGCCTTGAAAGGCCACAATAAGCTGGGGCTGTTCCTTGCGTGGCTGAAACAATGACCTTTGTTCAAGCTGGTGTCACATGTTCCCAACACATTGGTTTAGACCAGGAGAAAAAAGAATATCAAGACACCAATGTACCTTAACATATCCTGCCTGCAAACTTTGAATAATCAATGTGTTTATTGGCTGAATATATCACATATCCACTGTTAACTAACATGTCTGCAACTCCACATCAATGCCTTGGTTACTAAGCCCATTTGTTTTATTTTAAATCAAATATAGTCTCTCTGAACCCTCATAGGCTTAATACTAGCCATCATTGGTTTATGGAACAAATAATATGACCACTTGTGAATGTGCTGTTTGTTACTCATAAGTTTCTCACTCCATAAGTAAGTAACAACATTTCAGGGCTTTCTGAATCTAAAAATTATTATAAGATGCTATATATTTAGATATATTACATAAAAGTTTGTACATGTGATTGTTAAGGCTTCAAACAGTATTTTTATAATTTGTTGGACAAGACAAAGAGTCTTAATTTTAACTTTATAAAAATTTACTAGATGTGTATAAGAATATCATGTATTAATAAAGTTGTGTTTAAAACTCAAAATTACATAGAAATTTGTGTGTCCTATACCATATAAAAATGTTAACAAAAGTTATATTTCTGCTGGAATCCATCCAGACATTTATCAAATATAGAAGAGATAATTTCATTTCTCTCTGCCTACTTTACTGGTAGTAAGAATCAAGAAGCAGTATTTCAGTGCTGGAGAGTCATACATTTCCACCAAAATAACAGTAGATCTAGTACTGATCTAGCCAGAGTCAGAAGTTAGGAAGTCCTCCCCTCTCAGGGGAGTAGGGAAAGGGCACAGGAGGAGAAGAGGTAGGGATAGTGGGACTGAGAGGAGATTACAGAGGGGCCTGCAGTAGGGATATAAAGTGAATAAATTGTAATAAATAAATACATAAAAATTAAATTAAAAAGATATACTGATGCTACCATACATTTCTTAGAACAGTTTTTCTCCAAATAATTAATGATACTTGGTCTGTTGTCCTTCTAAGAAAACAAAAAGTACTTATACTTTATTATATGAAGATTTAGAAACCATTTGGATCTCTGGAGAAATATATTTCACATAATTGAGACAATTGCATTGAAAATACCTTAATCACTGTTTTTTAATCAGTGGTAATATCACAGGGTTATTTTTTTATTTTTATGTCTTTGTGGTGTTTATTCTTTTTTTAAAAAATTTTATTAATTACACTTTATTCAATTTGTATCCCACCTGTAGCTCCCTCCCTCCTCTTCTTCCAAACCCTTCTTTCCTCCCTCTTCTCCACTTCTGCCCCTCCCTAAGCCCCCTGATAGCGGAGGTCTTCTTTTCCTTCCTTCTGATTCTAATCTATTAAATCTCATCAGGAGTAGCTGCATTGTCTTCCTTTGTGGCCTGGTTAGGCTGCTCCCCCCTCAGGGGGAGGTGATCAAAGAGCAGGCCAATCAGTTCATGTCAGAGGCAGTCCTTGTTCCCATTACTACGGAACCCACTTGGACACTGAACTGCCATGGGCTACACCTGTGCAGGGGTTCTAGGTTATCTCCATGCATGGTACTTGGATGGAGTATCAATCTCAGGAAAGACTCCTGTGCTCAGATTTTTTGGTTCTGTTGCTCTCCTTGTGGTGCTCCTGTCCTCTCCAGATCTTACTATTTCCCACTTTTTTCATAAGATTCCCTGCACTCTGCTGAAAGGTGGGCCATAACAGGCTTATTTTTTTTGTTAATGTTCTTCACCATTTTAAAAGAATTATAATGCACATTATTTTAGAATATTCAATTTTTACACAGATAAAAGAGAACATACAACTTTGATGAATTTACACTCATGAAAAGTTAACTTATGTGGAAGTTAATATAATAGTTATGAATGTACAAATTCTGATGATGGATAAACAGCTAGAATCTGAAATAGGCAGTATTTGTAATTATTAAATGTATAAGTTAATTTAAACAGAGTAAATATAATAATCTTAAAGAAAATTATGCTGTAACATGAAGGAAAAGTTATGATTTTTACAGAATGACAAGGCATCTCTAAGGCAGGCACCTATATGTTGAAATTATCTGTGACCTATTAACATGCAACTTTAGTATCAGCCTTCAAGTAGGCATGTGTCATTAACCTTAAAATCCCTCTAAGCAGGTCCAGACACCAACACCTCCAGTGGGGCAATGATGTGGTAAATACGGAACAAGCTGTGTACCTGACAATCCATTTACAACCTGTCTTATTATGTTATATTATTCATTAATTAAATAGTGTCTATATTCTTCACTTGCCAACCAGACACTGTCTGGAATATATTAGAATTTATAAATATTAATTATGGTAAATGAGTAAGGGCTTATGGGATTTGTGCTTTGAGTAAGATAATAGTCATATACAGTTTGTCAGTGATTGTGAGTTTAGTTGAGAAAGCAGGCTAGGTTAGTGAGGAAGGGAGTGGTTTGACATAACGTAATCTCTGTGGATCACTCTGCCTTCAATCTATTGATTGACTTTATGCAAGCAAGGCAGGAGGAAACAGAAAAAATTAAAGGCTGTTAGTGGGTGGGACCAGGAGGAGAGGACGAGGGACCTATCACTGAGATGTAAATTCTATTAATTTTTAATAAAAAATGAAGAAAAAAGCTATTACTTTGGAAGTAAGATATTGTTATGTAGACTAAACAAGAGCAATGATGTCAAACGAGTGGAAAGTTATTTAAGCAATATTTAGAGAGGAATCTGCAAGACAGCTTTTTCAGTTGACAGAAAAGTTATTTTTATTACTTTTTTTTAATTTTTGAGATTATAATTATACAATTTCCCTCCTGACTTTCCTCCATCCAAACACTTCTATATAATTCTTGCTCTCATTCAAGTCCATCGATTCTTTTTTATGCATAAATGTGTATACATATATATTCCTAAATGGAGCCTACTTTATCTGTGTAATGTTATTCATATGCATGATTTTAGACAAGCCATCTGTATTGGATAACCAATAGATGTCTTATTCTTTGGGGAAGAGTTTTCCCCAATTTCAGCATCCTCAGTTTTCTGTACTTCTTTGTGTAGGGTTGTGGCCTCCTTTGTCTCCTAATAATATCGAATCTACAGCCATGAAGCCTCACCAACTTGGCTACCTAAAGCTAAAATGAACATGGACAACGAAAAGACATTTGCTAAAGTGGACAGAGGAAAGCATGTTATTAAATTGAGAACTAAATAACAGAGGTTAAAATGACCCTGTGATACTCTTCTTAGTTATAGAACTCAAATATTTAGAAAGAGTGATTAAATTATAAGTTGAACCATACAAATAAATCTCTATATAATAAAAAATAAACATAAGATTTCATGCCTACAAAATTAAACTACTTTTTCTGATAGACTCTTTTTTTTTTCTTTTATTTACCTAGCAATGAGGGAAATGCAAATCAGAACTACTCTGAGATTCCTTCTTTTTTGTTTAATTTTAATTTTTCATATTAATTTCAGTTTATTCACTTTGTATTCCAGCTGTAGCCCCTTCCCTCATGCCTTCCCAATTCCACCCTCCCTACCTCATTTCCTCAGTGGCTAGCTCCTTAATACCAGGCCACAGAGGAAGACAATGCAGCCAGTCCTGATGAGACCTGATAGGTTAGGGTCACATGGAAGGAGAGGAGAATTTCCCCTATCAGTGGACTTGGAGAAGGGCATGGGAGAAGATGAGATTCCTTCTGAAACCTGTCAGAATGGCTAAAAACAGTGATAGCTCATGCTGGTGAGACTGTGAAACAAAGACAACACTCCTCCTTCGCTCATGGGAGTAGAAACTTTTACAGCTACTTTAGAATTCAATGTGGTCATTTCTCAGAAAATTGGGACTTGTTCTATCTCAAGACACAGCTATACCCCTCTTAAACATATACCCAAACAATGCTCCGTCCTAGCACAAGGACACTTGCTCAACCATGTTCGTTGCAGCTTTATATACAATAGCCAGAAGCGGGAAGCAACCTAGATGTCCCTCAACTGAAGAATAGATATAGAAAATGTAATTCATTTACATAATGTAATATTCCTCAGCTGTTAAAACAATGCCATTAAGATATTTTTCAGGCAAATGGAAGGAACTAAAACATATTATCCTGAGTGAGGTTACCCAGACCAAGAAAAAGAAACATGGTATCTATTCATTTATTAGTGGATATTAGGTGTTAAGTAAAGGGTAACCATGCTACAGTCCACAGTATTTGAGAGACTAACCAATGAGGGCAACTCAAGGGGAAGAAAAATCTGCATAGGCCTGTGAAATAGAGTATGCATTGAGGATGAACTGGGGGCAGGATGAACATAGAAACAGGAGGGATAAGACAGGGGTGGGAGAGATGAAGGGAGAAAATACAGGGAGCGATGACTGGAATTTGGAAGCATTCATGGTTCAATGTAGAAACCTAGTGCAAAAGAAACTCCCTGGAGTCTATCAGAGTGACACGAATAATGTCTCCTAGTAATGGGGAATGTGAAGCCAAAACTGACTTATCTTCTATAACCAGGTAGGGCTCTTAAGTAGTGTGACTGGGACATCAATCCATCCACACAACCTTTAATCTGTCCAGCTTGCAAGATGTGCTGGGCAATGGTGGCACAGAATTGGCGGGAGTGGCCAACTCATGACTTCTCCAACATTAGGACCACCACACCAGCAGAGGGAGCTCATGCTTGCCATGAGTGTATGACCAGTAACCAGAGGTATAGCAACTAGGAGACCAAACATGACTGGAAATATCTATCTATCTATCTATCTATCTATCTATCTATCTATCTATCTATCTACTATCTATCTATGTTTTGATCTCAAACTGATTCTAATAATATTCTGCTATAATCAAACATCTGTGCCTAGCCCAGTTGTCATTAGGTGGGCATTATTTGGCAACTGATCTGAACAGTTGCAGAGACTCAGAGGCATACATTAGGCAGACACAGTGAAATCCCACAGAAAAGGGAGAGGAGAAACTGTAGGAGCAAGAGGACAGAAGGATACTATGAGATCATGGCTCACAGAATCAACTAGGCAGGGCTCAAAGGAGCTCACAGGAACTAAGGCAATAAACATCAACTCAGTAACCGTCTGAGTAAGACACTCTGCATATGCCTTATGGTTGCATAACTTGGTGTTCTCATGAGATTCACAACAGTTGTAGAATGGATCATCTCCAACTCTTTTGCCTGTGCTTGGGATCCTTTTACTCTCACTGAGTCTCCACATTCACTGGTGATTTGAGGGTTTGTGCCCAATCTTACTGTATCTTGTTAGGCCATGTTCAGTGCATCTCCCTCGAATGCCAGTACTTCTTTTTCAAATTTTGTCTTGAAGGTAAACAGAGGTGGAGTTGATCTGGGAATGGGGGAGGTATTTGAAGAAGTAGAGGGAAGGAAAAATGTGGTTAGGTTGTAATGTTAGAGAGAAGAATAAAAGTTTAAAAAAAGTTGTGATTAAACTGAGAAAGAAATGATATGATTTAACTATAGGGTTCTTCCAACATTCAACTATCATATTGTAGGAATAATCTTTTAAAATTACATAAGGTTAAAATGTAAGATTAGAGGTGACTTTATTTACATCCTTAATGATTTCTTTTTCTTAGCTAATCTTCACTTGAGAAAATTTGACTGATGAAAGTTCATTTAAATCATATTAAATTTTAATGTTGCTGAAAAATTATGCAAATAAAATCTCAAAGGCATGTACCTAATTTTAGATAATTTATTGGCTATTTGGAAACATGTATTAAAAGAACCCAATTCCTGGAATCAAATAAGTCCTTCAAAGTATTTTTAAATAACAGTAACCCAGGTTTCTCATGAAAACCCAGCATCTGATCTTAAGATATACAGCCTCACTCAGACACCGCTAAATTATTTTAGACTACTGTTTTTCGTCTATTTTGGAAAGGTTAAACCTTAAATTAGGGTTCATGATATACCTCAGCAGTACCATCCTTGTCTTGCAGAGCATGGTGGTAAGTTTTATCCCCAGTGAACATTGAGTGAAACTCTTCTAAGGCCAATGAATACTTGATGCATCTTCTGACCTATCAGCCCATAAGTACAGTTGGTTAGATAACTGTACTTCCAGACATTTCATTGATTTATGTAGCCTGTTCAAGAAGATGAAACTAGACATTAAAAAAAAGGTGGTTTTAAAATCTGCCTTTCTAAAAGGAAATCATATTATTATACACAGTGTATTTTTCTTGTTTGAAAGTATTATGCACGCATTGCCAAATACCTGATTACAGAACCTCTTTAAGAAAATCTTACCAGGCAGGAATCTTCTCACATGTAAATTCTAACATTATGTCTAATCTTTAATTGATATGCATGCATTTTATTAAGTGACAAATTTATTTTTTTCTCAAGATTCCTAGAATTAATTAAGTCCTATTCAAGTTGAGCTACATACCTACTTAATTTTTTAAAAAGTATATGCAACACAAATGTTTTTAATGTTATGAGGTACATTGCAATGATTAAGCTACAGAAGCATTTCTGTTGAGGAGAAGGCAGAGTAACAAAACCTTCCCATGGAGACATTGTTAGAATTCTTTTCTTCTGGACGTAAAGCAGTGCACAGAAACATACAAAATCAGATAGCTCTATCACCCTGTATTGTTAATTTTATGCTCGGGCATATGTTACAGTCACCCAGGAAGACAGAAACATAAATTAATATGTATATACATACATACATATGTGCATACATTCATAGATATGGGTGTACATGTTTCTGTGTGTGTCTGTTTGTCTATCTCTCTGTGTCTCTCCTTGTGTTTGTGTGAAGGTCAATTTATTTGATTTCAAATTTCACAGGAATCACTGGGGTTTATGAAGCTTTAGGAAAATTTAAAAAAAAACATTAAATTTGATCTTTGACAAGTTTATACAAGTATTTATTTTGGACAGATTATTCCAGTCACAAGCTCTCTTTTTCCTCCTTTCTAACCTTTATTACCTCCCTTCTCTCTGCCATAGTATCTTCACTAGAACTCTGCTGTTATACTGTTGTATAAATCATAATTATAAAAAGAGAATTTAAAGCCAGGGCTATAGTTTAGTAGTACATGTGTTTGCTGACAATTGACAACCTGATATCAGTCCTCATTCACACTAATTGAAAGGAGAATAATGACATTTCCAAGTTATCCCCTGACTTCTATATGTCACCGCCCCCCCCGCACACACACACAAAAACTTCTCTCCATACCGATTCAATATTGTACTTGAAAGCTTAGTGAGGACAATAGGAAAACTGAAAGAGATCACAGAGGTATAAATTAGAAAGGAAGAAGTTAAAGTGTTTTTTATTTGGAGATCATGTGACAATATACATAAGTAACCCCAAAACAAATTCTATCAGAAAACTTCAACATCTGATAATCACTTTCACCAAAGTAGTTAGATACAGAATTAACTCACAACATTCAGTAACCCTCCTATGTACAAATGGCTAACAGATTAAAAACAATCAGAAAATCAACACCTTTTACAGTAGTCTTAATTCATATAAATATCTTGGAGTAACTATAATCAAGCAAGTGAAAGACTTGTATGATAAAACTTTAAGACACCGAGTAAAGAAATTAGTTATAGGAAGACATAAAGATTTTTCATGCTTGTGGATCTGTAAGAGTAATATAGAAATAATTAAAATCCTACTACAAGCAATCTACAGATCCTGTGCAATCCCCACCAAAAATGCAAAATAAGTCTTCACAGATCTGGAAAAAGCTTTTTTTTTTTTTTTTTTTACTTTATGGCAAACACACACACACACACACACACACACAAACAAGGATAGCTGAAACAATTCTGAAGTAAAAATGTACTACAGAGCTATAAACGCAGCATGGTGTTGACACAAAAACAGATGTATTGAAGATAGAATAGGAAACAATTAAAGACCTAGACATAAAAAAAAGTCCAAATGCCTGTGAGCACCTGATTTTTATTAAAGAAGTCAAAATATTCACAAGAGAAAAGACAACATTTTCACCGATTGGTGTTGATCAAATTGAATGGCTAGATGTAGAATAGAAATAGATCCATACTTATCAACTTCAAATGGATCAAAGACTGCAAAACTTTATGTAGTGAGCCTGATAGAAGATAAAGTAAAGAATAAACTTGAACTCATTGGCTTAGGAAAAATACTGTCTGAACAGAACATGTCTTAAGTTGTCTTAAAAGATTGTGAAATACAACAACATGGATGATTCTACTTAGGCAATTTCATTAACAACTGTCCTGTTAATCTCAAGAAACAGTCCTTTAAGCTGCAACCATATAGGTTGATCATATAGAATAGTTTTAGAAGATATGTATTAATAATTAATATAAAATAGGTTTAGCTCTAAAAATATTTGCTTATCTGGTGCCTTTTTTTCAAATGGGATAAGCATGAATATCTTCTATTTTGAAGCCTTAACATTTCAAAGCTATTTATAATACTTTAAAAATTAAATTTGGTACATATGTTTGAAACAATATACATGTATCCAGGTTTATCTGGACCTTTCAAATGAGCATGGAGTATAGTATTTCTTTCTTTCCTCTCAACCCTGCAAACCCTCCCATATATCTCTCCCCAGTCTCTTTCAAATTTTGGACCTTTTTCCCCAAATATTATGGTTGAAACAGTGTGTTTGTATACGTGTATGTGTGTGTGTGTGTGTGTGTGTGTGTGTGTGTGTGTTTGTATTTCTACATGTAACCTGTTCAGTCCTTATAATGTTACCTCTATGTGTATGTTTATGGCTAAGTATGGAATTTTTTCTGAAATGAGTACAGTTGCAGATCAATCATCAGGGAGGGGTCTTATGAATGCTGAATATTAAGACTGTTTTTAGTACACTGTATCTGACTGGAACTGTAGTGCCACATAAAAGCTGCTAAAATGTTTTTGCCATTATAATTCCACAAATACTTGGCATTGATATCAAAATTCCTTCTCCATAACAGATTCCAGCTCAAGCGTGGCTGTTTTGAGAAGAGTAAACTGCTGTGAGAAACAGTGAGGGTGTGTTTAACTTACTGGGGAAAACCTACCACAGCTAATAACCTAGGCTTCATACTTTACTTCTGCAAGTTTTCTGAAACTTCTCTGGACAAAGAGAGCTGAAAGCAAAATGGAAAGATTACAGTTGATATTATCTGGACAGAACAGTTTCTAATGGCAGGGGACAGAGAGGTGTCCTAGAAAGTTGGTCTAGGATATTTCATTCAAAATGGACTGCAGGGAAGTCAGCCAAGGAAAGGAAATGTGCAAGCAATGTTCCTTCACGTGTGTTCAATACCTAAACAAGCAAATCCTATTAAATTTTATTCTTTTTATAGTAAAAGCCTAACATTTAGGGTAGTTAACATGTCAAATGAACCTGGAAGTACATTTGTAGTATCCTGCTATACATATTGTCTATAGATACATATCACTTTATTGGATACATACACACTAACACAGAGAGAGAGACAGAGACAGACAGACAGACAGACAGAGAAACAGACAGAAAGTGATGATTTGGAAAGTTGTTCTAAGCATGTTACAATACCATCATCCACTAATTCAGCCTCATCACTATCCATCAAATTGTGCAATAGAAATAATTGCTGATTCAAAAAATACAGGATTTTTTGTTGTTTATATTGGACCATTGCAGTCTTGCTTCGCCTGACAAGGAACAGGTGCTTAAGATTTTCCATAATTTTTTATAAGCTAAAGAAATTCATGTCACTATGATGTGAGGCTTCAATAAAATTGGTTTGACAAAAATTCCAAATTTAGAACCTCATTGAAAAGAAAAAAAAATTACAAAGGCAGTTAAATAATGAATCATGAATCCAGCATTTCCTAATTTATTTTAAAAAATACCTTGAAAACTACAATATTTAAAGCAACACTTAAGGCATTCATCTTAAACATTAAAAAATGACATTGATGATGCAGTATTTTAGAACTGTATATTTGTAGGTGGTATCTCTGCCACATTAAATTGAATGTCTAATACAGATGTCTAAAAATCTGATTGAGGGCTGGAGAGATGGCTCAGCCATTAAAGGCTAAGCTCAAAACATAAAAATCTGATTGATATGAATGGCAGGAAAGGCAGTAAGTGGAAATGCTGTAGATTTTGTAATTAATTGGAGGACACTTCTTTATGAAAGAGTTGAGTTTTTATGAATATCACACTGACATTTTCAAAATTGATTTGTCTTGACATTTAGACGAGTTCTACAGAATTGTGTACATGTTATAACATTATGCAAACTACTATACATCTGTAATGCTTAAAGCTTTTAAAATAAAATGATTGTTCTTTGTGACAGAGAACTAGTGTAGTTTTAAAGTAAGCAATTTGCAGAATTGTAAAATGAAACAATGACATCTGACTCTATAGACAGCACTTAAAGCAAAACAGGCCAAAAATCCAAATTATTGAAATAATGGTAATAACATTTATTACTTTGAAAAAAATACATAAAAGTATAGACTTATAAGGTACAAGGAGAATAATTCAAAATATTTAAAATGAAGTTAAATAAAATCAAACTAAGATATATAAAGCTGATACCCAACTACCCTTACTTAGTGAATAAATAAATTTAAGTAATATGATGTGATAGCTGATATTTCCTGAGTGAAGTACCAATAAGAGGCTGTGTTGAGCCTCTTATATGGCTCAACCCTTGGAAACTTGTGTTTTCATAGATGAGGAAATGTTGCAAAGACACTAAACAATACATGCCACTTAGCCCACCAAAAAAAAATTATACATGAATTTCAACAATATAATTATACCCTATATGTGTCCTTAAATTAATGTTAAAATAATACCCACAAAATGTTGACTTTGTTCAAAAATATGACAAATGTGCTAACCAATGATAGGATGGGAATGCTCAATCATACCTGAACATACTAAACTTTGCTTGGAAATATTTATGTTTGCATGGCAAGATACTGTGAGCTAAATTAAAAATAAGAACAGCACACAATGTCCTGAGATGTGCATTAAGTATTACATATATACGTATATGTAATATATACTATATATACTTACATAAATACTATATATAAGTACATTTATAAATATATGTACTACATACAAGTACTTTATAATATATATATAACATTATAGTATATATTACATATAAGAGAGCCATTTTATACACCTTTCAATAAATTTATAAAAATATTTAAACCATGCATGGAGAAGACCTTCCCTTGATGCGCTGCTCAGATGTAGCGCATGGCAGCTCAGTTTCCAAGTGGGTTCCATAGTAAGGGAAACAGGGACTGTCTCTGACATAAACACACTGGTGGGCTCTTTGATCACCTCCCCCTGATGGGGGAATAGCCTTACCAGGCCATGGAGAAAGAGGATCTACCAGTCCTGATGATACCTGATAGGCTAAGGTCAGACAAAACGGTAGGAGAACCTCCCATGTCAGTGGACTAGGTGAGGGACATAGGGGAAGAAGAAGGAAGGAGGGTGGGATTGGGAGATGAGGGAGTGGTCACAGCTGGGATGCAAAGTAAATGAATTGTAATAAATAATAAATAAATAAAAATTTAAAAATATTTATATTTATGCACAATCACAAATCTGTTTATCACTGGACCATTTCAAGATTTACACATAATTGGCGTGTTATAGCTGTATTTTTTTTGCTATTTATTTTTACATAGTATTTTAATTATAACATTTCTTCCTTCTGCCTACTTTTTACAAATTGTCCCATATACCTGTTATCATGTCATCTTTTTTTTCATCTGCTGTTGTCTCATGCATTTATGTAGACATTCCTAAATATGATATGTTAAATCTGTAAAATATTTCTTGTATGTATGTTTCAGGGATGACTGTTTGGCACTGGACAACCAATTAGTGTCTATTTCTTAGAAAAGGCCAGCTCTTCCATTTCCAACTTTATCCATTTGCCTGCAGTTCTTTATGTAGCATAAAGGCATTGGAAACTAACCAGTGCTATTGAAGTCATAAGTATTGTAAGAGAATCTACAACTACTAATTTACTAAACAGGCACAAATCCTTAATAGCAGTCCATAAACATTTGTCTTTTTGCCCACAGATGAGTACAGCTATACTTCTAGTCACATGTCTTTATGTCCTGGTTCAAAGGGCAGTGCATTGGGATGTTTGTGGACCCTTTAAGGTTATCAGATGTGTGAGCTCAAAATAGTGATTCTAGCTCTTTTGAAGAATTTGAGAGCTCCACTAAAGTAAGAACGTGGCAATACATTGCCAATTTTTCATTATAGTGTAACCAGTCAGTAAAAGTCTGAAAAGATGGCTCACTACCAGATAAGGGCACCTGCTTGCTGCTCTTTCAGAGGATTGAACTTTGATTCTCAATATCACCATCGTAGTAACCAACAACTCTAAGTCCATTTCAAGAGATTAGACATTTTCTTCTGGCCCCTCTATGCTCTGCATGCATGTGGTCGACAGACATGCATACAAGTAACATCCATACATGTAAAGTAGTAAAATAAGCAAAATTTATGGAATTATGTGTCTGAACTGAAGAATGGATGCAGAAATTGTGGTTTATTTACACAATGGAATACTACTCAGCAATTAAAAACAAGGAAATCATGAAATTTGCAGGCAAATGAATGGAACTAACAAAGATCATCCTGAGGGAAGCAGAAAGACACATGTGGTGTATACTCACTTACAAGTGAATATTAGCCATATATATGTGTGTGTGTATATATATATGATAAACATACTAAAATCTATAGTACTAAAGAAGCTAAACAACAAGGAGGACCTTAAGGGAAAAGGCTGAAAGCTCACTTGGATGGGAAAACAAGATAGACATCAGAAGGGGGCCTTTGAAAGACTCTACCCACCATGGTATCAAAGCAGATAGCCAAACTTTGGTCAGAGTGCAGGAAACCTAGTATAAGAATGGGGAGTTAGACCTGGAGAGGACAGGAACTCCACAAGGGGACAAACAGAACCAAATATATCTGAGCCCAGAGATTGTTACTCCAACTAAGAATCATGCATGGAGAGGACCTAAATCCCTTGCTTAGAGGAAGCCCATAGGCTGCTCAGTTTCCAAGTATTACCCTAGTAAAGGGAACAGGGGCTGTCTCAGACATGAACTCAGTGGCAGGCTGTTTGATCACCATCTCCTAGGGGGCAGCCTTGCCAGGTGGCAGAGGAAGATGATGAGACCTGATAGCCTAGGGTCAGACAGAAGGGGAGGATGTCCTCCCCTTATCAGTGTACTAGAGAAGTAGCATAGTGGGAGAAGAGGGAAGCTATGTGGGACTGAGAGGAAATGAGGGAGGGGCTACAGCTCAGATAAAAAGTGAATGAACTGTAATAAACAAACATGCAAATACATTTTAAAATTTATGCATTTAAAGGCAGATTGAACACTGCATAATTCTGAAAAAAAAAAAAAAACACTGGAATTCAAGTTTATTCAACAGTGTTTAGTAACCTTGTCCTTGCTAAGTAAGGTGGCTCAGAAAAATGAGAATGCTGCTTATACAGTGGCATTGTTGTTCCCTTCATACATGCAATGAACATGCGTATATGTATATCATGGACTAAGCATGCATACATAAACTTTATTTTATAGGTAGAAATTGATCTTCCTAATTATTTTTGGCATCATCAGTTAGGTTCTTACACTGATTGCAAAGGATGCACTTCGGTCACATCACTGATATATATTGTTTAAATATGCTTAACAGGAAATATGCCAAAGTTAGAATCTTGGTTGACATGGAATTTTCAGACACGCTGTTCAATTGAAATTCTGTTAGGGCTGGTTGGGCATAAAAGAACTCAGGTAAGTGACTTTTAGATAAACACATTTTTCTTACATATCAAAAGAGAAGCAGGTTAAACTTCAGTCTTCCCTTTTCAGATCCTTGATTTTAAAGAGTTGCTGTGACATTCTGTGTAATGTTAAACCTAAATGAAATCTTAATATACAGGATATGACATAATGTATGAAGACACTCAGGCATCTTTATTTGGGCGTGAAACAAAGCTAAATATAGTCCCTGTGAAAATTTTTGCTGGAGTTTTGGCTTTATCTGTCATTAGAGGAATATGCTCCTTTTTCTTATGGAATGAAATAAAGATAGACTGTAGGTCATAGATACATGGACAGATGACTAGAAGGTAATAGATTATCAGGATATATAATAGTTAGATTTAAAATTTAAATAAAACTACCTATATTTCGAGAACTTTTGTGATTAGTGATTGCAATGTTAATAGCAAAAAATATAATACATTTGATAAAGAAATGTGTTGTTTGAAATCAATTGTCTTGTAACAGACTTCATAGTAAAAATATCAAATATTAGTTGATACTCAATAAAAAAAGTATTGGTTGTATTTTATGTTCAAATAGGAGCTCTACTAATGTCTATTATCACCCAAAACAAATTCACAAAATTCTGTTTATCTTTTGCCTACCTTTGTATCCCTTTCCCCTAGCTGGACTGTCTTCTCTGGCCTCAGTGGAAGAAAATGTTCTTAGTCGTGTTATGACTTGAGGTACCAGGGTGGGTTGGTACCCCTTAGGGCCCTTCCCTTCTCTGAGAAGGAGAGGGGGAAGGAAGGAAGTAGGGGGGGCATGAGGACTTGACTAGGAGAAGAGGCTAGGGGCTGGGATCAGGCTGTAAAGTAATTAAATAAATAAGTTTTTTTTTTAAACTAAGATGAGTGCATAAATCGCATAAGCTTTTAAAAGTACAGAATGTTTCATCAGATTATGAACTACATCCATCTGACAACTAATTATTTCCTTCAACTACATATTTGCTAAAATCTAGGAGACATGTCAGTCACTGCCACACAAGGTACCTGCAATACTCTGGATGCCATAATCTCCAGGTGGTAGGTCTTGAGGAGAGTGTTCGGAGACAGCTCTCTCATTTCTCTAGTTTTTCTTTCTATTTAGTAAGAGGAAAGTCACCAACCACAGTATATAATATACTTGATATTTCATGTCTGTATTCAGTTCTCCAAACTTACTTTTAAGATTTAAATTTTGGTTTTTGAAATTCAAAGAAGTCTTTTATCCTTCAATATCAATGTATAAATAATCTAACCTTAGAATTTAAAATTACATACACCTGATGTAATTAGTACAAGAGTACTAATTGTAATATCAATCACAATTGAAATGAATGCTTACCATATGTCTGCCATTGTGAGTTTTTTGCGTGATCAAACATCAGAATAATCCCTTATAGGTTTTGCTATATATTATACCATACTGCACAAATGAGGAAAACTAAACAGTACGAAAGACAGACACTTGTGCCAGTGAATGAGTCTCACTAAAGTTAGCACCATTATCTGTTTCAACATAAATGATGTTAAGACTGACAACTCTTCTGCTTCAGCCCTTTAATATTTTTTTTCTATTTATTACAATTTATTCTCTTTGAATCCCAACTGCAGCCTCCTCCCTGGTCTCCTCCCAGTACTCCTTTCTTCCCCTCTCACCCAGGGGATCCTCTCCTAATCCACTGATAAATGAGGTCTATCTCTCCTTCTATCTGACCTGAGCCTATCAGGTCTCATCAGGATTTGCTGCACTGTCTTCCTCTGTGGCCTGGTAAGGTTGCCCTCCTTAACCTATCCGCACCCAGAGGGAGGTGATCAGAGAACTGGTCACTGAGTTCATGTCAGAGACAGTCCCTGCTCACACATGGAGACTGAGCTTCCTAGGAGCTATATCCAAGCAGGGGTATTATGTCTTCTCCATGCTCCTTTGTTGGAGCATCGGCCTCTGCAGGCCTCCCTTTGCCCAAATTATTTTTGGCTCTGTTCCTTTTCTTGTGGAGCTCCCGCACCCTTCAGGTCTTTCATCTCCCCCTTCTTTCATACTATTCCCTGCACTCTGCCCAAAGTTTGACTATGAGTCTAAGCATCTGCTTCAATACCCTGTTAGAGTCTTTCAGGGGCCCTCTGTGGCAGGCTCTCATCTTGTTCCCTGTTTTCTCCCTTTTCAGATATCATTCTGAATAAGGATTGATCATCTTACCCAGGGTCGTCCTTCTTGCTTAGCTTCTTTAGGTGTACAGATTTTAGTATGTTTATCCTGTATGTCTAATATCCACTATAAATGAGTATATACCATGTGTGTCTAGGGGTAACTCTAGGATCCCTGAGGCAGCTTTCACAATATTGAAGCACTTGTTCTGCTTCAGACTTTTTAAAAATATTTTTTATTAAGGAAGCACTACTCCTAATAGTCTGGGAAAACACCAGATTGATTTCCAAAATGGTTGTATAAGTTTACATTCTCACCAGCAGTGGAGAAGGGTTCCCCTTTCTCCACATCCTATCCAGCATATGCTGTCCCTTGAGTTATTCATCTTAGCCATTCTGACGGGTGTAAGGTGAAGTCTCAGGGTTGTTTTGATTTGCATTTCCCTGATGATTAAGGAAGTTGAACATTTCTTTAACTGTTTCTCTGCACTTGATATTCCTCTATTGAGAATTCTCTGTTTATCTCAGCACTCCATTTTTTAATTGGATTTCCTGAATTGTTGCTGTTTAACTTCTTGAGTTCTTAATATATACTGGATATTAGCCCTCTGTCAGATATAAGGTTGGTGAAGATTCTTTCCCAATCTGTAGGCAGTCGTTTGTTTTGATGACGGTGTCCTTTGCTTTACAGAAGCTTTTCAGTTTCATGAGGTCCATTTATTGATTGATGCTCTTCGAGCCTGTGCTGTCGGTGTTCTGTTCAGGAAGTTGTCTCTTGTGCCAATGAGTTCAAGATTGTAGCAGTTTTATTTGTAATAGCCAGAAGCTGGAAACAGCCCAGATGTTTCATAATTGAGGAATGGATACAGAAATTGTGGTACATCTACACAATGGAATATTACTCAGTGACAAAAAGAAGGAAATCATGAAATTTGCAGGTAAATGGTGGAAACTGGAAAAGATCATCCTGAGTGAGGTATCCCAGAAGCAGAAAGACACACAGGGTGAATACTCACTCATAAGTGGATACTAAATATATAATATAGGATAAACATACTAAAATCGGTACACTTAAGGAAGCTATTCAGGAAGGAGGATTCTGGCTAAGATATTCAATCCCTGTTCCAAAAGGCAAAGAAGTTGAACATTTGAGGAGGGAGAAAACAGGGAACAGGACAGGAACCTACCACAGAAAGCCTCTGAAAGGCTCTACCCTGCAGGGTATCGAGGTAGATATTGAGATTCATAGTCAAACTTTGGGCAGAGTACATGGAATCTTATGAAAGAAGTGGGAGATAGTAAGACCTGGAGAGGACAGGAGCACCACAAGGACAGTGACAGATCCTAAAAGTCTGTGCACAGGGGTCTTTTCTGAAACTGATACTCCAGCCAAGGACCACTCATGGAGATGACCTGGAACCCCTGCACGGAGGTACATATGGCAGTTCAGTATCCAAGTGGCCTCTATAGTAATGGTGACAGGGACTGTCTCTGAAAGGAACTGATTGGTCTGTTCTTTGATCACCTCCCCCTGAGGTATCAGCCTTACCAGGCCACAGAAGAAGACAATGTAGCCACTCCTGATGAGACCTGATAGACTAGGGTCAGAAGGAAGAGGAAGAAGACCTCTCTTTTCAGTGGACTGGGAGAGGGACACGGGTGGGGAAGAGGGAGGTGGGATTGAGAGGAGAGGAGAGAGGGAGGCACAAGGGGGATACAATATGAATAAACTGTAATTAATAAAAATAATTAATAAAAATTTTTTAAATATTTTTATTATTTATTTTATTTTTTATTATTTGTATTAATCACAGTTTATTCACTTTGTATACCAGCTGCTTCAGACTTTTTTCTTTAATTCAACATTGTTCTCCAGTTCATTTCTAAGGGACCAGTTTATTACACTGTTGCATGTTTCAGAAGAAAACTACTGAAGTGAGTAAAGTTTTCTGTTTTTTTTCCTTCTGGATTTAATAACATAAATAAAATCAGAAAACACCAGCTGGATCATAAGCCATCACTGATGCTGGCCAAAATCCATTCATGGCTTGCTGCACCTTGATTTAGATTCATAGCTGTGTAATATAACCAAAAGAGAATTATTACTTTCCAGATCACATGATTATACCATTAAAATAATAACAAAATCAAAATAACATTTAATTACTTAAGGTTTTATAAATTGTTATAAAACAAATATATTAGGGAGCAAAGGCATATAAATCATGAAGAATTAATTAATTTGATTCAGAAATCACATACCTGAGATAAAATAATGGAGAAGAAACCTTAAATGTATTTGTATTGAGGAACAGAGAAAAAGAAAGTGAAACTGAGAGAGAAACTAGAAAAAGCTGACAAACACAATAGGAAACACTGATACAACTGAAAGATATTCATTCTCATGCATCGGGGGGTATACATTTAATGAATTTGAGAGAGGACCAATCATGACTGTTCCTTCATCCACTGTGTATTGGGGAGTATTTTGGAACGCTCTTCATAAGCCGATATAGGAATAACGCAACTTTAAATGCACGTCACATGAAATGACAACAAAAGGAAGCAAAATGTCAAGCCAACTACCTTTTTATGTAGGATTACGATTTATAATAAGACCATACCATGTAGAGGGTGTCAACAGATTTTACAGGGACTAGTTGACCCAGAAAAGAGGTTGTTTGGAATACAAGCATGAATCAAAGAAGAGGAGACAATGTTAAATGGAAAAGGGAAGGGGCTGCCCTAAGAATTTATATAAAGAGGGAATAGCTATTCACAATAACAACAGCATAGCCAAAACTGAGACCTACATTTTTAATGAATAAGAAAAAGATGACAGTAGAAGGCTAGTAGATTGCTCAGAATACAAGGGCACTAATTTTAAAAGCACATATTCAACAAAAATGCATGTACACACTTTAAATTTTTTAAAGACTATAGTAGATAAAAGTATTCTCATGTTAATGTGTATATTGAATATATATGTTATGATGTACATATTAAAAGTTGTCCATAAATGTAATATATCTCCATTAAAAATTTAAAGATAGGATTCACTGAACTAGAAAATGCAAATCTGAAATATATGCAAATCTATAAAAGATCCAAACAACCAAATAATTCTTGGCAAAATGAGCAATGTTGGAGATAGCATGAAATAAGGTTGTAAATTTTACAATAGAAACATAAGTTGTACATCCTGGAGAGCTTGTAGAGAAGGGAACCCTCCTCTATTGCTGATGGGAATGTAAACTTGTATAACCACTTTGGAAATCAATCTGGTGCTTTCTCAGACAGTTAGGAATATTGCTTCCTCAAGATCCAGCTATACCACTCTTAGGAATATATCCAAAAGATGCTAAAGTACACAACAAGGACATTTGCTTAACCATGTTTGCAGCAGCTTTATTTGTAATAGCCAGAAGCTGAAAATAACCCAGATGTCCATCAGCTGAGGAATGGATACAGAAATTGTGGTACACTTACACAATGGAATATTACTCAGCAATTAAAAACAAGGAAATCATGAAATTCACAGGAAAATGGTGGGATCTAGAAAAGATCATCCTGAGTGAAGTATCCCAGGAGCAGAAACACACGGTATATACTCACTTATAAGTGGGTACTAGACCTTGAAATAAGATAAACATGCTAAAATCTGTACAACTAAAGAAGGTAAACAAGAAAGTGGACCCAGGGTAAGATGATTAATCCTCACTTAGACAAATGGGATGGACATTTGAAGTAGGAGAAAACAAGTAACAGGACAGGAGCCTACCACAGAGGGCCTCTGAAAGACTTTACTTAGCAGTGTATCTAAGCAGATGCTGAGATTCATAACCAAACCTTTGGCATAGTGCAGCGGATCATATGAAAGAAGAAGGAGTTAGTATGACCTGGAGAGGACAGGAGCTCCACAAGGAACAGATATATCTGGGCACAGGCATCTGCTATGAGACTGTTTCTCCAACCAAGGACCATGTATGGATATAACCTAGAACCCCTGCTCAGATGTAGCTCGTGGTAGCTCAGTATCCAATTGGGTACCCTAGTTAACAGAACAAGGACTATTACTGATATGAACTCAATGGCTGGCTCTTTGACCCCCCCCCCCCCCCGAAGGAGGAACAAGCCTTGTTAGACCACAGAGGAGGACATTGCAGCCAGTCCTGAAGATACCTGATAAGCTAGGTTCAGGTGGAAAGAGAGGAGGACCTCCTCTATCAGTGGACTTGGAAAGGGGCAGGGAGGAGATGAGGGAGGGATGGTGGGACTGGGAGGGAATTAGAGAGGGTGCTACGGCTGGGATACAAAGTAAATAACCAGTGATTAAAAAAATAAAAAAAAATTATTAAAAAAGAAATGAAAAATAAAAAAGAAAGATAAGTTCGCACAAATGTATTGCATTGGTATAAAAACAGATACAATAACTAAAAGAGAAGACCCCAAACTAAATCCAGATAAGCACATTCATCAGAATTTTGATAAAAGTGCTAAGAATATATGTTGACGAATATACTACTTCTTAGAAAATAGTACAGAGAAAACTGAATATACACAAGGAAAAGTATGAAATTAGATTTGTGTATAGTGTTATATATAAAATCAATTTAAGATGGATCAAAAACTTTAATATGTTACCTATAACACTACAAATATAAATCTAAGGAAAATCCCTTTGAGATATAAGTATAGAGAATGATGTTCTGAGTAGGACTCCAATGATATAGGAAAAAAAAAACTATCATGAATTGAAGAGAATTTCACAAGATGTTACAATCTATGCAAAGAAAGGTAGTTAACACTGACAGAGGGAACAAAATAGGAGAAAGTCTGCGAGGTCTTCAGCAACGAGGTATAAACATCCAGAATTTATAAATAACTGAAACTTGTAACCAAAGAACAACTACTGCAACCTCTACCTGAGAGAATTAATTAATGAGATCAATTCCAAAAGAAGTAAAAAAGCAACAAAATACATGGAAAACTGTTCAGTATTCTTGCTCATTAGGAAAATCAAAATCTCACTTGCATTCGATTCAGCAACAGTCAAAATGTCTACTATCTCAAGTATATGGCATATAGTAAGATGATGATGTGAATATTGACATTGTGCTCACAGGCATGTGACCTAGTATAGCCACTATGGAAAAAGCACAATGAGTACTAGAATGTTTTAAAAAAAAGTTAATATATGATCTACTTATACAAGTTATCTATATATATTTTATTAAATATATTCAATACAATTATGCATAATTTTATATAATTATAAAGTTACATATAAATTGATTTTAGTGAATATATATTCAATAAAATCATAGTAACAGTGTCCTAGAGGTAATAAAATAGTAATGATTATTTGCACCAGTCTCTTCACAATAGTCATTAAATGGAATTGGTAAACATGCCAATCAACAAATGAGCCATAACGAATAAGTTGGTGTATTTAGATGTACATGTGGAACACATACACACAAACACACACATTAGAGTATTATTCAGTTTTTTTTTTCTTTTTTTTAACTTTATTTTTCTTATTAGTTACACTTTGTTAACTCTGTGTTCCAGCTGTATCCCGCTCCCTCATTCCCTCCCCAACCCCACACTTCCTCCCTGGTCTCCTCCCTGCCCCTTTCCAAGTCCACTGATAGGGAAGGACCTCCTCCCCCTTCATTTGTCCCTGTTTTATCAGGTATCTTCAGGGCTGGCTGCAAAGTCCTCCTCTGTGGCCTAACAGGACTGCTCCTCCCCTGGGGGGGGGGGGTCAAAGAGCTTGCCCTTGAGATCCTGTTAGAAATAGTCCTTGTTCCCCTTACTTTGGAAAACTACTTGGTTACTGAGCTACCACGGGCCACATCCGAGCAGAAGTTCTAGGTTATATCCATAGATGGTCCTTGGTTGAGTGTCAGTCACAGAAAAGACCCTGTGCCCGGATATATTTGGTCCTTGTTGAGCTCCTAACCTTTCCATATCATATTAACTCCCCTTCTTTCATATGATTCCCTGCACTCTGCCGAGGGTTTGATTATGAGTCTTAGTGTCTGCTTTGAAACACTGCTAGGTAGAGTCTTTCAGATGCCTTTTGCGGTAGACTCCTGTCATATGTTCAATGTACATCCCATTTGTCTTTCTAAATGAGGATTGATCATCTTCGCCTGTGTCCACTTTCAGGATTATCTTTAGGTGTGTAGATTTCATTATGTTTATCATATCTTGTAGGTCTATATAAGTAAGTATATACCATGTTTGTCTTTCTCCTTCTGGGATACTTCACTCAGAATGATCTTTTCTAGATCCCACCATTTGCCTACAAATTTCATGATTTCCTTATTTTTGATTGCTGAGTAGTTTTCCATTGTGTAAAAATACCATAATCTCTGTATCCATTCCTCTGTTGATGAACATCTGGGTTGTTTCCAGGTTCTGGCTATTACAAATAAAGCTGCTACAAACATGGTTGAACAAATGTCCAAGTTGTGTACTTGAGAAAATTTTGGGTATATACCTAAGAGTGGTATAGCTGGGTCTTGAGGTAGCACTACTCCTAATTGTCTGAGAAAGTGCCAGATTGGCTTCCAAAGTGGTTGTACCAGTTTACATTCCCACGAGCAATGGAGGAGGATTCCGCTTTCAGCACAACCTCTCCAGCATGTGTTGTCACTTGAGTTTTTGATCTTGGCCATTCTGATGGGTGTAAGGTGAAATCTCAGGGTTGTTTTGATTTGTATTTCCCTAATGGCTAATGAGGTTGAACATTTCTTTAAGTGTTTCTCTGCCATTTGATATTCCTCTACAAAGAATTCTCTCTTTAGCTCTGTTCCCCATTTTTTAATTGGATTACTTGAATTGTTGCTTTTCAACTTCTTTAGTTCTTTATATATACTGGATATTAGCCCTCTGTCAGATAAAGGGTTGGTGAAGATTCTTTCCCAATCTGTAGGCAGTCGTTTTGTTTTGATGACTGTGTCTTTTGCTTTACAGAAGCTTTTCAGTTTCATGCGGTCCCATTTATTCATTGTTGCTCTTAGAGCCTGTGCTGTTGGTGTTCTGTTCAGGAAGTTGTCTCCTGTGCCAATGAGTTCTAGGCTGTTCCCCACTTTCTTTTTTCCAAATGATTTAGAGTATCTGGTTTTATGTTGAGGTCCTTGATCCACTTGGACTTTAGTTTTGTGCAGGGTGATAAATATGGATCTATTTTCATTTTTCTGCATGTAGAGTCCAGTTGGTCCAGCATTTGTTGCAGATGCTGTCTTTTTCCCATTGAATGGATTTAGCTTCTTTGTCAAATATCGAGTATTCATAGGTGTATGGGTTTCAATTTTTAAAAATGTATTTATTTCCAAGTCCACTGATAGGGGAGGACCTCCTCCCCTTTCATCTGACCCTGTTTTATCAGGTATCTTCAGGGCTGGCTGCAAAGTCCTCCTCTGTGGCCTAACAGACTGCTCCTCCCTTGGGGGGGGGGGGGTCAAACAGCCTGCCCTTGAGATCCTGTTAGAAATAGTCCGTGTTCCCCTTACTTTGGAAAACTACTTGGTTACTGGGAAGAGACCAGGGAGGGAGTGTGGGGTTGGGGAGGGAATGAGGGAGCGGGATACAGCTGGGACACAGACTTAACAAAATGTAACTAAAAAGAAAATAAAATTAAAAAATAAATAAATAAATAAAAGTAAAAAATTATTTATTTATTTTTATTCACTTTACATCCTAGTTGTAGCCCCCTCTCTCCTCCCCTTCCAGTACATCCTTACTCCATTCTCCTTCTCCCCTCCCCTAAAAGTGGAACTTTGTTTCTCATCCATCTCAGTTCATCAAGTCACATCAAGACTGAGCGTGTCCTCTACCCTTGTGGCCTGTCAAGTCACTAAAAACCTAAAACTCCCATTTTCCATAGAGAATAATTGAACTAGAACTCATTGTAAAGATAAAAATAACCCAGGCACAGTAAAGTTAAGAGTTTTTAATTTTTTTCTGTACACAAACCCTGATTTAAATTCACAATGTGGAGAAGCTATAGATCAGTAATAGAGCATTTAATCAGCCTATATAATATGCTCAGTTTGGTTCCAAATACTGCATAAAAGAAAAAATACATTGATTCATAAAGAAGAGAGGGATTTTTAATAATATGGAAAAAATGGATTTTGTGATATTACAGTAATTGTTGGGCATTATATAAGCAAAGACTTCTGTCTGAACGCATGGGAATTTTACAACAGTATGTGCTCTTTCATGAAAGTGCTGGACTTCACTTAACAAAAAGGCCCTCAAAACCAACCAACATTAACTTAAGTCAGCTATTGTGTTCCTTTTTTTCCGTTACAGCATAAATTTGAGTAATGAGTAATAGATTATTTTTTTGCCCAGGAACTTTTTAAACAGAAAAGCCAACGAAAATAGTTGTATTTACCTGAATACATCTGAAATGTATTATTTTTGTTATTATTTATTGTTTGTTTATGATGATCATGTCTTGGTACATGAGTCAAAATATACATGTATTAGACTGAGGAAACCTCTCTGCAGTTGATTCCTTCTACATTTTTATCTACTTTGGACACAGAATTCTAGTCTTTAAACTTATATGGCAGAACATTTTACCCACTGAACTTTGTTAAAAGCTTTCAAATTGCCAAAAAAATACATTAAAATATTTTCAGATATTTAAAATTTTTTGCTATATAACAATACTCAATTACCCATATTAGAACAAGCAACATTACTGAGTTATGTGATTTTTAGAAATATTTTATATGTTCATAACTAAATTATGTTGTGCAAAGGACTGACTCATTCATTCAATACTAGTCAATATTTTAAATCAATTCTAAAAAATCAATAAATCTAGTAAATAACAGACAAATTATATAAATCATTGTTGTACATCACCTGTGTAAACATATATTGATATACTAATTTCAATTTTATCTGAGAAATTATTCTGAGAATGTTTCTTAACCTTGAATCATATTTAAATTCAATGTCAGATTTTCATTACACAAATGTTTTTTCACAATTATAAAGAAATAGAATGTAGCATTTCTTTACTTAAGGAATTGAATCATGAAAAGTAAATTTAAAATATCAATCATTATCATAATTAAAGTTGCAAACTCTCTGCAAGCAGTGGATTTGTTATGTGCACTTAGTTTGTTATCTCCAACCATGGTTCCTGAATTTTAGTGAATCTGTGACAAGCAAAATGTAAAAGTCTGTGTGGGAATACTAAAGTCCTATCTTGCAGAAGTCTGAATTTCTGGTTTCCATCAACTGACAGTATTGGTCATCTGGCAGGGAAAGCAGCTCTGCCACTTTCTAACCATGCTTAGAAAACCATAATGGCCAGGCCTGATGAGACCTGATAGACTAAGGTCAGATGGAAGGGGAGGAGGACCTACCCTATCACTGGACTAGGGGAGGAGCATAGGAGAAGAAGAGGGAAAGAGGGTGGAATTGGGAGGGAATGGGGGAGGGGATTACAGCTGGGATACAAAGTGAATAAACAGTAATGAATAAAAATTTAAAAAAATTTTAAAATAAAACTGCAATGGTCTTCTGCATCAGGTATTACTTTGCTGTCCTTTTTCCTTTACCAGTGACTAACGAATACCTAGACCACCACGAAGAGCATTTCCTTGTGATTACTTAAAGTGACCAGATTTACTGGGTCCTGTCATGGAATGTATGTGTATAGTACCTCATTTCCATCATTACTTAAGAATGTGAAACTGTATCAAAGGATCGGGAAAATCATCCGCTTTGCAAAGCTATTTTAATCCAAGTCCTCTATAACCATATCGATGATGTACTACTTAGAGCCACAGACATTTACAAGCTTCTCTGCCACCAGAACAGAAGTATAATCAACAACTATAAACTTACTAGAATTTTCTTCTTGATTATGTTCCACAGGGCAGACTTTTCATTTTTAGGGAATGTGCACTCTTACTAAGCCCTTTCATCATGTCTGTCCTCAAGTAGGCTGATCATTTCAGCAAGCCTCAAATTTTAAGATCTTTCACCATGGAAAGAAAAATGCGTCTACTTTCCTACCTCATAAAATGATCAATGAATATCTTACTAAATATTCTGGAATTATTCTTGGTGAATAAAGTAAATGTCTGTTATATGGAAAGAAGAGGGAAATATGAACTGGTTCTGAAATAATGGAACGTAAATTCAAAAATTACAGTATTGAAAATGGAATTATTATAATGAAATATCATGTCATTTCTTAATGATGAGCTGATCCAATGATTGTATTTGCAAAAACCCCACAATATCTATTGAGAGTTTTTCTGTCTTTAAAGTCAAACATTTTCGTACTTGTTTCTTTTTTTTTTTATTTTCGTACTTGTAATTAATTTTATGTGATCTATTATGCTTCATTGAATACCAAAAAGAAGGGGATATCAAAGCACCAATAGATCTCCTTGAGTTGAAGAGATAAACATACAAGAGCTTATAGAACACTTAGTGAATCAGATCATAAAAAAAATCCTTCTGACTCTTCATCATCAAAGTACTAAATGTACATAAAAAGAAAAAATATTATAAGCAGCAAGGAAAAAAGGCCAAGTAACATATTAAAGGTAGATCTGACAGAATTACACCTGTCTTTTCATAGAGACTCTAAAAGCCAGAGTACCTGGAAAGATATATTGCAGACTCAAAAAGACCACAGATGTCAGCCCAGACTAATATACCAAGCAAAACCTTTAATCACCATAGAAAGAGAAAACAAATTATTCTATGAAAAAACCAAATTTAAACAATATCTATTTATAAATCAGCCTACAGAAGATACTAGAAGAAAACTCCAACACAAGAAAGTTAAGTACACCTAAGAAAACACAGGAAATAAATGACCCCGCACCAGCAAACCAAAATAAAGGATACACACACAGACACATACACGCGCACACACAGACACACACATAGACACACACACTACTACCACCAACATTAAAATCCAGGAACTTGTCAATCATTCGTCATTTAAATCTCCCAACATCAGTGGACTTGATTTCCCAATAAAATGACACACACTAACAGAATGGAGGCAAAAACAAAATCTCTCATTTTGTTACATATAGAAAATATAACCCAACAACAAAGATAAACATTACTTAAGAGTAAAAGGCTAGATAAAGTTTATCCAAGCAAGCAGACACAGAAAGCAAGCTAGAGTAGCAATTCTGATAGCTAGTACAGTAGACTTTGAACCAAAATTCATTAAAGATGAAGAACACTTCATCCTCACCAAGGAAAAATCCACAAAGATGATATCTCAGTTTTGGACTTCATATGCCCCCAATGTACCCAAATTCATAAAAGAAACATTACTAAAGCTTAATTTATGCATTGAACCTCACACATTAATAGTGGGTGAGTTCAACACTCCACTCTCACCAATGGAGAGGTCATCCAGACAGAAACCAAATATAGAAACAATGAAACTAACAGACGTTATGAATCAAATGCACCTAACAGATATCTATAGAACATTTCATCCAAACACACACACACACACACACACACACACACACACACACACACACACACACATATATATATATATATATTATTCTCAGTACCTCACAAAAACTTCTCCAAAATTTATGACATAGCCACAAAGCAAAATGCAAAAGATACAAAAATTGAAAATTGAAATGACTCCTTATATCTTATCACACCACCATAGATTAATGCTGGAACTCAGCAACAGCAAAAACAACAGAAAAATGGACCTGAACAACTCTACTCAATAACCACTTAGTCAGGAAGGAAATACAGAAAGAAATTAAAGCCTTTATATAATTCAATGATAATGAAGTCACATCATCTCCAAACTTAGAGGACACAATGAAAGTGGTGTTGAGATGAAAGTTCATAGCACTAAGTGCCTTTATATAGAACTTCTGCTCGGATGTGGTCCGTGGTAGCTCAGTAACCAAGTAGTTTTCCAAAGTAAGGGGAACACGTACTATTTCTAACAGGATCTCAAGGGCAGGCTGTTTGACCCCCCCCCCCCAAGGGGAGGAGCAGTCTGTTAGGCCACAGAGGAGGACTTTGCAGCCAGCCCTGAAGATACCTGATAAAACAGGGTCAAATGAAAGGGGAGGAGGTCCTCCCCTATCAGTGGACTTGGAAAGGGGCAGGGAAGAGACCAGGGAGGGAGTGTGGGGTTGGGGAGGGAATGAGGGAGCGGGATACAGCTGGGACACAGAGTTAACAAAATGTAACTAAAAAGAAAATAAAATTAAAAAAAAAGAAATTAGAAAGTTCTTACATCAGCATTTAAAAGCATGCCTAAAAGCTCTAAAACCAAAAGAAGTAAACACACCTGAGAGTAGTAGAATGGAGGAAATAAACTCAGGAATAAATCAATAAATTAAAACAAAGAGAACAATACCAAGAATAAATGGAACCAAGAGCTGGTTCTTTGAGAAAATCAACAAGACAGACAAACTCTAAGCCTGCCTAAAACTCCAAGAGACAGAATCAAAAATAACAAAATCATAAATGAAATGGGAGACATAACAACAGACGCTGAGGAAATCCAAAGAATCATTAGGTCTTACTTCAAATGTCTGTGTTCCACAAAATTGAAAAACCTAATGAAATGGACATTTTTCTTGATAATACCAGTTACCAACCTTACATCAAGATCAGGTAAACAATTTATATAGTTTTATAACCCCTAAGAAAGAAGAAGCAGTCATTAAAATTTTACCAACCAAAAGAAGCCCAGGGCAAGAGGGTATCGGTGCAGAATTCTGCCAGACTTTCAAAGAACTACTGCCAATACACCTCAACCTATTCTGCAAAATAGAAACAGAATGGAACATTATCGACATCTAGACCACACAAAGACTCAACAAATTTCAGACCAATCTCCCTTGTGAACTTTGATGCAAAACTACTCAATAAAATACTAGCAAACTGAATCCAAGAACACATCAAAGACCATCTTGATCAAATAAACTTCATCCCAAGGATGCAGAAATGAATCACATACAAAAATCTATCAATTTAAACCACCATATAAACAATTTGAAAGAAAAACAACACATGATCATTTCATTAGATGCTGAAAAGCCTTTGACAAAATCTGACAACACTTCATGATAATAACCTTAAAAAGATCAGAAATACAAGGTGCATAACTAAACACAGTAAAGGCAATATACAACAAGCCAAAGGCCAACATCAAATTAATTGGGGGAAACTTAAAGCAATTCCACAAAAATCAGGGACAAGACAAGTCTGCCTACTATCTCCATTATCTCTTCAATATAGTATTTTAAGTTCTAGCAAGAGCAATAAGACAACAAAGGAAGATCAAGAAGAAATGAACTGGAAAAGAAGCATTCCTGTTCACAGATGATATGATAATATACATATGTGATTCTCAAAGTTCTATCAGTGAACTCCTACAGCTGATAAACAATTTCAGCAAAGTGAATGGATGCAAAATTAAATCAAAATCAGTAGCCCTCTGTCATACAAGTAATAAACAGGTTGAGAAAGAAACTAGGGAAGCAACACACTTCACAATATCTACAAATAATATAAAATATATTGGTATAACTCTAACCAAGCAAGTGAAAAACCTGTATGACAAGAACTTCAAGTCTTTGGAGAAAAAAAAATGAAGACAATATCAGAAGTTGGTAACATCTTCATGTGTCAGTAAGATTAACACAGTAAATGGCCATCTTACCTGTTGAGAGCCATGTGGGAGCAACAGCAAAGCACCTCTAGAACTGTAATGTGGCCCACCAGTTAGCGGTGTCATGATGGGTGTGTCATTATGTGTCCTGAGGACTCCAGGCTGCTATGCAGCACAGCTCTGCTTGCTGCACTTGTGGCCACCACATCCATCATAATATATGAGTTGTATGGAAACCCTAAAGAGGCTGCCAGCCCAGCACTGGGCAATATATCTTACAATTAACAATGCTTGATATAGTTTAGGCAAGGTTGCTGGAGCAGATTAATGATTTAACCACCACCCTTGAATAGAACCTACAGATGCAGACTGTCAGCAACGACCACCACCCTTAGAAAGAATTAGGAAAAATAGGTTGTCTAGCAGGGTTAGTTAAAGATGGTATTTTTTTTTCACTTTTTAAAAACTTATTTGTACTTTTATGAATTACAAATTATTATTTGCTTTGTATTCCCAAAGTAGCCCCCTCCCTCATCTGTTCCCAATCTCACCCACCCTCATCTCCTCTCATACCCCTCCCTGGGTCCACTGATAGGAGAGGTCCTTCTGCCCTTCCCTCTGACCCTAGCTTATCAAATCTCATCAGGACTGGCTACATTATTTTTACTAGTGGCTCTGACATAGAAAATCTTAGGGAAAAACAGATTGTTTAGCAAGGTTAAGTAAAAATGTTTTTGCTAGGGGATCTGATTAAGAAAATTTTAGAAAAGTTCAGGAAAGTACTCTATTTTTTACTCTTAATATTTAATTTTTAATTATCATTTTTACACTTTATTCACTTTGTATCTCCATTGTAGCCCCTTCCCTCATCTGCTGTCCCAAATTCCTTCCCTCTTCACCCCCTATTACCCTTCCCTAGTCCTTTGATAGCGTACTCTTAATAGTAAAGCCCCCTGGCTTTACTTGACTTTACTTAACTTGAGGTTAGTGAACAAGAACAGTAACCCAATTAGCACTAGCTGACATGGCTTTTTCACTGAAGCTGGGCTTCAAGGTGATATTTATACTCGTTTTTGCTTAAGCTTCCTGTTATGATTTAATAAAAATTGTTAATGAGTAGATGCACACCTTAAAGATTTAAAGTAGAAGTGGCTGACAATTTTCATATAAAAGTTTAGATTTGTGGTTCTTTTAAAAGTTTTATAAGATTACCTTTTAAGAAAATTGATTCTTTGTGACTGCAAACTGAAGCCTGCCAGTAGAGAAAAGCTGGCTGAGAAAGTACCTTGCTTGCTCACTTTGTTAATATGTAACCATGTTGCTTAGTTACATATTAGATGAGATCTTGGAAATAACTTGTTTTTCATATTTGTTTTTCGCTCATAATAACTTGTTTTTCATATTTGTTTTTCGCCCATAATACCTAAAACATTTGATCATGTGAAGGTATTGGAGAACATGTTTTTCTTAGGTATACTCATTGTAATCATTCACTTAAACAAAAATAGAATGTGACAATATTGTGAATTTTGTACTGCTTGAAAGATTTTGCTGGGATGTATAAACTGTGGAAAAAAGAGTAAAAATGTGGTTTGGAACTATTCTTCGGAGTTTGTTTCATCCACCAAGATATATGTGTATATGTATGCATGTATGTAAGGTTGAGTTGGAGCTCCATCAATCTAATATGTGAATGTGTATGCATGTATATATGCATGTAGTATGTATGTACATATGTAGTATGTATGTATGTATGTATGTGTGTTTATGTATGTGTAAATAATAGATGTCTGTAAGAAAAAACAGTAAAAAAGAAACTTATTGGAACTTATCTGCTGGAGTCTGACTTATTTTATCATCAAAAGTAAGTATGTGTGATCGTTTTCTCCCTTTCTTTATTTTTCTTAGACACTTGCTACAATCAGTGGAAGCCCCCGTAGGAGCCAAGCCCTAGCCCTGCTTACATGGCAGCTGTAAGCCCCCACCAGGAAGCTATCAGCACCGGTCCACCATCAGCAGTTTAATTCTGGCCCCTCAGTTTGCCACTCTCAGTGGAAGGCTGGGTCAGTAGCCATCAATTCCAGCCTGGAAAATTACTCCCAGAAAAAGGCTGCTGGATCACCAGCCAGGCAGCAACCGGAGTTCTACTACCTGCCTCAGTTTGCTCTCAGTTGAAGGCCGACATTGTCCTACCACACTTAACAACTGCAATCTACAGATTCAATGCAATTCCCACTTATATGTCTACATTTGAAAGTTTACTAAATATTAGTATCACTAATAAACAATCATATATCAAGTCAAATATATTATATCAAAGTAAAACATAATGCATACTCATCCACTAGTTAATTTCAATATATTAAAATATTTATTAGTTTAAAATAGAATATGGTTATTTTTTGTGTATCCTCCTCTCAATTTACTAAGCCACTGTCAAATCTGAGCATAAGCCAGAGTGGCATCCATCGACGCTGTGTATCGCCTGTGAGGCTGCCTTTATCAACAGTATGCCCCTCATAAACTGATTGGCTTTCCTGTCAGTCATTTTTATGAACTCCATTTTCTCCTGTGCACCTGGCACTTCTGAAAATGTCATACATTTTGTTTCCGGAGAGATCATTTTTATCCTTTTCAATTCTCAGCATGCAAGAACAAATTCAAAAGATATCACCTGAAGCTACAAAATATATTAAAGGAATCCTAAACATATGCTATCCATAGAAAGCTTTTTCTTGCATTTTAAGTAAATATGCACTGCTTAAGACTTTGAGGTCTGTATTTATACCACAGTGAGCTCTACGTGTGTTTATATGAGGTAGCACCCTTGTGTTAAAAATGCTTTCTCCCAGGAGTTGCACTTGAAGTGTTTCTCTACGTACTTAAGACATTTCTTCTGACAAGGTGAGTCAGCTACTCACTGGGCACCACATGCCAAGGCATGCAGGGAATTCAGATCCCAGAAATTATACTTCATAATTGCAGCCTTTGGAATTTAGAGAAAATAAGGGCTTTGAAATCATTGTAAGGTAACGATGGTTGACTTTCCCAATTCTTTTAAGCTATTTTCTTCAAACCTCCGCAAAATAAACTATGTTAGTATGGAAATATTTAATCATTTGGAACTCTGTCATTTTATACACGGACCATATGAAATCTTTATTTCATGTGCATGTTTAACCATATGCTCTTAGTAGTCTAATATGCTTTAACAAATTAAACTAACATTATTTGAAGAAGAAATAGGAATTAGCTGTTTTTATTTTCTAAATACCTGTGGAATCCAAAAGTGATTAGGTTACATGGAGGACACTAATTTAAAGCAAGCCATGGGCATGGAGAGATATGTCAGTTTTGTTGTTTTGTTTTTAGAATGACACAATGAGAAAACACTGAGGCTTCCTTGTAACTGCATTTATATACTTACTTAACTTAAAAAAAAACTCACTTTGTTTTTATTTTATGTATATGGCTGTTTAGTCTGCATTCTGGCTGTGTATTATATTTGTGCAGTGGCCACATAAGCCATAATAGCTTGCTAGAATTGAAGGTTCAGACTGCTTTGAGCCATCCAGTGAGTGCTGGGACTGGAAGCCAGGTATTCAGAAAGACCTGTGTGTGTTCTCTAAACCGCTGAGCCATTCTTCTCTGCCCTACCAGACTCACTTTTAACATTCACATATGTTTAAAACAAAGTCCCATGTACTAAATCAACAAACTTGTACAGAAATCTACAATAAGCTCACAATTAACAACCTAAGTACAAAGGTTTCAATCTAGAGTGATGACCTTCCTGCAAGATTTACTAATACAATAGCGGCACAAACTTTATCAGAATAACCAACTAAGATCTGATAAGATTTCAGGCCCACTGCCTGAGATGGAACCCATCTAAAACACTGCATATTTGGCTTAGAACCTGAGACCAGACAGGCCAGGAACTTAGGGGAAAATCAAATACTGCTGTTCTGCTACAGGACTTTAGCCATTAAATGACTCTTAGAGCCATTCTGCTATATCCACACTTCAGTGCCTTGCTTAGCCATCATCAGCTAAACTTTCTTCTGCAGGAGATGTGAACAAATACAGAGGCCCACAGCCAGATATTATGAAGTGAGAAACCTTGGGATACTCAATCCTAAACGGCATGCATTTATCAGGACTCCTGCCACCACATGGCTCATGGAACTCTGCAGAAGAGGAGGCAGAAACAGCTAGAGGGGATACAGAATACCAAGAAAATGCACATGTAATAAACTCAGAGGGACCTTGGCAGCATGCACAAGGTCTGAAGAGGTCTTCTCCAGGTGGAGTCCCAGGGCTGAGAGAAATGGACACAAGCCACCATTTTGAACATAGAAACAACTTCAAATTTCTAACCACTTGGAAAAGAAAAATGAGTCTTCTCCAAGGAGTATCACTGAGAATACAAGCCACTCTTGAAGTCAAGCTGCACACTCAGCACAAAACAAACAGTGCTGTTGGTATCTTTGGAGCTCTTTGTCTCAAAATGTTTACCTGGCCTTTTTCTACCTTACTCTCCATTACATATATATTATGTTTTAATGTGATTCCTGTGTGTGCACACAAGTGTGTGTCTGTGGCTTTATGTGCTACTTGGGATTATTTTTCCTCCTCTTTGGTTCTTTTTCTCCTGTTTCTTGGTTTGCCCCTACCCAGTTTATTTATTTTAGTTTTGTTTATTTTTTATTGTTTGTTATTATTAGTTATATTTTATTAACTCTGTATCCCAGCTGTATCCCGCTCCCTTATTTCCTCCCAATCCCACCCTCCCTCCCTTAGCTTCTCCCGCCCCTTTCCAAGTCCACAGATTGGGGAGGACTTCCTCCCTTTTCATCTGGCCCTATTTTATCAGGTATCTTCAGGGCTGGCTGCAAAGTCCTCCTCTGTGGCCTAGCAGAACTGCTCTTCCTTTGGGGGGTGGGGAGTCAAAGAGCCTGCCATTGAGTTCCTGTCAGAGATAGTCCCTGTTTCCCTTACTATGGGAAACCAATTGGTTATTGAGCTACCACGAGCTTCGTCTGAGTAAAGGTTCTAGGTTATATCCATACATGGTCCTTGGTTGGAGAAACAGTTTCAGAAGAAACCTCTGTGCCCAGATATATTTGGTCCTTGTGGGGCTCCTATCCTTTCCCTGTCATACTAACTCCCCTTCTGAAGAAGGTTTGGTTATGAGTCTTAGTATCTGCTTTGAAACGCTGCTTGGTAGGGTCTTTCAGATGCCTTCTGCGGTAGACTCCTGTCATATGTCCAATGATGGGATCTACATTCTGAGTGAAGTATCCCAGAAGGAGAAAGACAAACATGGTATATACTTGCTTATATAGACCTACAAGATATAATAAACATAATGAAGTCTATACACCTAAAAGAGAAAAACAAGAAAGCAGACACGAGGTAAGATGATCAATCCTCACTTAGAAAGACAAATGAGATGTGCATTGGACATATGACAGTTTTGTTTATTCTAACCTGTAATATTTTCCTATTATTCTTTAGATGCTTGTTTGTTTTCTGATGAAAGACAGAAAGTCTTTGGAGGAAGGTAGGGAAGAAAAACAATAATCCGAATAATACTGCATGAAAAAATATCTTCAATAAAAGAAAAAAGAACAGTAAATAAAAAGTGAAACAAATATGCATTTTCTACGTGTAGACATCTATTTAGGCCAGCAGCATTTGTTGAAGATGCTGTATTTTTTCCATTGTATGGTTTTGGCTTCTTTGTAAAAAATCAAATATCCATAGATGTGTAGGTTTATTTCTGGATCTTCTATTCTATTACCTTGTTCTGCCATTCTGTTTCTATGCCAGTACCATGCAGTTTTTATTACTATAGCTTTGTAGTACAGCTTGAGATCAGGGATGGAGATACCTCCTGACGATTTGTTATTATAGAGGATTGTTTAGCAATCCTCTACCAATTGTTTTTTGTTTTGTTTTGTTTTACCATATGAAACTGAGAATTGTTCTTTCAAGGTCTGTAAAGAGTTATGTTGATATTTTGATGAGAATTGCATTGAATCTGTAGATTGATTTTGGCAGGATGGTAATTTTTGTAATGTTAATCATACTGATTCATGAGGATGGGAGATCTTTCCATCTCCTGATATCTTCTTTAATTTCTTTCTTCAGAGACTTGAAGGTTTTTTGTTTTTTTGTTTTTTTTCAAACAGGTCTTTCACATGCTTGGTTAGAGTCATACCAAGGTTCTTTATGTTATTTGTGGCTAGTGTGAAGGGTGTGATTTCCTTAATTTCTTTCTCAGCCAGTTTGTCTTTAGTATACAGGAGGCCTCCTGATTTTTTTTTTAATTAATTCTGTATTCAGCCACTTTGATGAACGTGTTTATCAGCTGAGTTTTCTGGTTGACATTTTGGGGTCGCTCATGTATACTATCATGTCATCTGCAAATAGTGATGCTGTGGGTTCTTCCTTTCAAGTTTGGATCCCCTTGATATCCTTTAGTTGTCTTATTGCTCTAGCTAGGACTTCAAGTACTATGTTGAAGAGATATGGAGAGAATGGGCAACCTTGCCTTATCTCTGAATTCAGTGGTATTGCTTTAAGTTTCTCTCCATTTAGTATGATGTTGGCTATAGGTTTGTTGTATATTGTCTTTAACATGTTTACATATGTGCCATAGTGTATCCCTGATCTCTCCAGGACTTTAAACATGAATGAGTGTTGAATTTTGTCAAATGATTTTTCGGCATCTACGGAGATGATCGTGTGATTTTTCTCCTTCAGTTTGTTTATATGGTGGATCACACTGATGGGTTTCCGTATGTTGAACTTCCCCTGAATGCCTAAAATAAAGCCTACGTGGTCATGGTGGAGATATCTTGTATGTGTTCTTCGATTTGTTTTGCAAGTATTTTATTGAGTATTTTTGGATCAATGTTCATAGAGACATTGGCCTGAAATTCTCTTTCTTTGTTGGGTCTTTGTGTGGTTTAGGTATCAAGGTTACTGGTGCCTCATAGAATGAGTTTGGTAATGTTCCTTCTCTTTATGTTCCAAAGTATTATGTGGAATACTTTGAAGAATATTGGTCTTAGTGTTGAACTCGTTGGCACAGGAGACAACATCCTGAATAGAACACCAACAACACAGACTCTAATAGCAACAATCAATAAATGGAACCTCATAAAACTGAAAAGCTTCTGTAAAGCAAAGGACACTGTTATCAGAACAAAACGACAGCCTACACACTGGGAAAGGATCTCACCAACCCTACATCTGACAGAGTATCAATATCCAGAATATATAAAGAACTCAAAAAGTTAAACAGCAAAAAATTATGTAACCCAATTAAAAATGAGGTATAGATCTAAACTGAGAATTTAGAGGAATATCAAATGGCGAAAAACACTTAAAGAAATGCTCAACATCCTTAGTCATAAAGGAAATGCAAATCAAAACGACCCTGAGATTTCAACTTACACCTTTCAGAATGACTAAGATAAAAAGCTCAAGTGACAACACATGCTTAAAAGGATGTGGAGAAAGGGGAAGCCCCGTCCATTGCTGGTAGGAATGTAAACTTGTACAACCAAATCTATTTGGCGCTTTCTCAGAAAATTAGGAATAGTGCTACCTCAAGATCAAACTATAGCACTGCTAGGCATATATCCAAAAGATGCTCAAGTACACTACAAGGACATTTGCTCAACCATGTTTGTATCAGCTTTATTTGTTATAGCCAGAATCTAGAAACAACCCATATTTCCCTCTAAGAATAGATACAGAAATTATGGTGCATTTACACATTGGAATACTATTCAGCAATTAAAAACAAGGAAATCATGAAATTTGTAGGCAAATGGTGGGACCTAGAAAAGATCATCCTGAGTCAGGTATCCTAGAAGCAGAAAGACATACATGGTATATACTCATTTTTAAATAGTTATTAGACATATAATATAGGAGACATATACTAAAATCTTTATTTTAAAGAAGCTAAGCAAGGAGGAGGTCCCTGGGCAACATGATCAATCCTCATGCTGAAAAGCAAAGGGGATGGACATCAGAAGATGAAGAAAACAGGCAACAGGACAGGAGCCTACCACAGAGTGCTGTTGAAAGATTTTACCCAGCAAGGCACCGAAGGAGATGCTGAGACTCATAACCAAACTTTGGGCAGAGAGCAGGACTTCTCATAACAGCAGAAACTTTAATATTATGTTTCCTTTTGATACAAATGTGTGTAAAGTAAATATGTGCATAAGTTTAATTCAGAATAAGGGCACTTGTGACAGGCTTTGTTTTCCGTAGTTTTGTCAGATCAGACATTTAAAAAGATTTAACATTCCAAAATGTGTCCAAATTTTTCCTTCTAATGTGTAGGTATGCTATGCAATTTATACTTGAAGTGCAAACACTAAATTATACTTTGAAAAGATATGCAAATTGTTACCATTGTCCATGGGTTAAACATATTGTTTGAGAAAAGAGTTGGAGTTTGTTGGAAAATATGACACTAACAGAGTGTCAAAATATTTAAGAATTTGTACTTTCAGAGAGGAAAATGTACGAAAAGGCAAGTATTTTGGAATTCTTCAGAGACTCACAGCCTCTTGTCCACAAAACAGCATCATAGAAATAGAAATAATGACTGAAGGAATTGATTCAACAGTCATAGAAGATTGTTAGCTCAAACCTTATAGGCTTTTAACCTTAGAGTCAACAGTACTGTTCATTTCTGAAAATTATAGCCTGGTGATTCCTAGATTAGCCAACAATGCCGTCAGATCAAAGACCTTAAGCTTCACAATGTCTTCGTTTTCTGGTGGCATCACTGTTTTGCTGTATTTCAGTCTTAAGCTAATGGGATGAGGCCCACAAGCAGTACAAAGAACAATCTGTTCTATTCAGAGACCACTAATTTATTCCTTGATCTCACCATGTCAGCCCCCCAAAACACATACGAAACATTTTTTTTGTCTAAATATATGGCTATTGTAATTTAACTATGTCAGTACATTAAACATCATAAGCATACAGGCTTAGAACAATTAAAAGAATTTGTCCTTTCTTCATGCATAGTAAAAAAAAAAAAAAAAAAGAAAAAAGCATGTATTTGAGGAGAAAGAAAGACTGTAAATATTAGCTCTGTGAAAATATCAACCCTCCACACTAAATCACAAAATGGATAACTGAATTGAACAGAAACTTATTAATTAATTTGTTCATTTATCTTTAGTTGTATCTATGGTTGTAATTTCACATGGGTATGTGTACAAGAATGTGTTTATTACAAAGACCAGAAAACACTATCAGATCCCATGGAACTGGAGTGTTAGTTCAGAATTCCATTCTTTTAGAAGAGAGGAAAAAAATGCTCTTTTTTAAATTTTTTTATTAATTACACTTTATTCATTTTGTATCCCCCCATAAGCCCCTCCCTCCTCCCCTCCCTCTCCCACCCTCCCTCCCCTTTCTGCATGCATGCCACTCCCCAAGTCCACTGATAGGGGAGGTTCTCCTCTTCTTTCTGAACTTAGTCTATCAGTTCTCATCAAAAGTGGCTGCATTGTCCTCTTCTGTGGCCTGGTAAGGCTGCTCCCCCCTCAGGGGGAAGTGATCAAGGAGCAGGCCAATCAGATTATGTCAGAGGCAGTCCCTCTTCCCATTACTATGTAACCCACTTGGACACTGAACTGACATGGGCTACATCTGTGCAGGGGTTCTAGGTTATCTCCACGAGAATAGTCTTTGGTTGGAGTATGAGTCTCTGGGAAGTTCCCTGTGTTCAAATTATCTTGTTCTGTTGCTCTCCTTGTGGAGTTCCCGTCCCCTCCAGCTCTTACTATTTCCCACTTCTTACATAAAATTCCATTCACTCTGCCCATCAGTTGGCCATCAGGCTCAGCATCTGCTTTGACAGTCTATACTGCAGAGGCTTTCAGAGGCCCTCTGTGGCAGGTTTCAAGGTTGTTTCCTGTTTACTTCTGGCTTTCAGAGGCCCTCTGTAGCAGGTTCTGAGGTTGTTTCCTATTTTCTTTTTCTTCTGATGTCCATCCTTTTTGCCTTTCAGGATGGGGATTGAACATTTTAGTTAGGGTCCTCTCTTTTGCTTAGTTTGTTTAGATGTACAGATTTTAGTGGGTTTATTCTATGTTGTATGTTTATATGAGTGAGTATATACCATGTGTGTCTTTTTGCTTCTGGGACAGCTCACTCAGGATGATCCTTTCCAGGTCCACCATTTACCTGCAAATTTCATGATTTCCTTATTTTTCATTGCTGAGTAATACTCCATTGTATAGATGTACCACAATTTATGTACCCATTCTCAACTGAGGGACATCTGGGCTGTTTCCAACTTCTGGCTATTACAAATAAAGCTGCTACAAACATGGTTGAGCAAATGTCCTTTTTGTGTACTTGAGCCCACCGTCATCAAAACAAAGCGACTGCCTACAGATTGGGAAAGAATCATCACCAACCCTTTATCTGACAGAGGACTCATATCCAGTATATATAAAGAACTAAACAAGCTGAAAAGCAGCAAACCAAGTAATCCACTTAAAAAATGGGAAACAGAGCTAAAGAGAGAATTCTCTGTAGAGGAATATCGAATGGCAGAGAAGCACTTAAAGAAATGCTCAACCTCATTAGCCATTAGGTAAATGCAAATCAAAACGACCCTGAGATTTCACCTTACACCCATCAGAATGGCCAAGATGAAAAACTCAAGTGACAACACATGCTGGAGAGGTTGTGGAGAAAGGGGAACCCTCCTCCACTGTTGGTGGGAATGTAAACTTCTACAACCACTCTGGAAATCAATCTGGCACTTTCTCAGACAGCTAGGAATAGCGCTTCCTCAAGATCCAGCCATACCACTCCTAGGAAAAAAATGCTCTTAAACACTGAACCATCTATCCAGACACAAATAGACACTTCTTTAAAAAAAATAGACACAGAAAGGGTCCAAAAGTATTTATCCACAAACATTAGATAAATAAAATTAAAAATAATATGTGTTTGCATCTCACCAAAAATCTGGGTGTTGATCATCACCTAGACAAATTATAATAAATGCTGATGATGTTATTGAGATACAAAGCACTTTTGCACTCACTGCTGGTGTGGACAGAAACTAATGTCGCTAATATAGATGTCAGGAGAGAGACTCCTTTAAAAAAATCTGAAATCAGAGTTATTACATGATCCAGTTATGTCATTCTTAGGTAAATGTCCAAAGCAAAGTGATGCAGCATATACCACAGAGATACCTGCACATGTAAGTTTAGTGCCTTTATATAAGTACATAAATATATATGTATGTGTGTGAATATATATGTGAATATATCTATATCTATTTAGCTATATATATGAAAAAAGGGAAGCATCTGTGTTGTTGAATAAAGGAGTCTAAAGAAAAGGAAGATAGAAGAAGACCAAATACTGGGAAGGAAAACAAAAATACTACAAGCTGCCTCTCATATGTACAAACTAGAATTAAACACACAAACACACACATAGATATCTCAGCTTTCTTTAAGAATGATAATTGGAAACTGACCTATATAAATGAGCTTAGCATGTAAAACTGATAATTTAATTTTCATAAAACATATTTTAGATTTAAGATGGCTTTACTTTTTTTTTCAAATACCCCTAGAGAAATATGTGAAAAATGTTAGAAGACTACAGAAACCGAGTGTACATGATAAAAATAAGTTTCATGCTTCATGACATCCCAAATGTTATAAATGAAATACCATTGGTAAAATTCCAAGATAAAGGTTTAAAAAAAAAAAAAACTTTGCCTTTCAATTTGACAGGAAAGGTTGTTCTTGGCAAAAGTTGTCGGCAATAAGAAAATGCCATATTCATAGAAAGAAAACTTTGCAAAATATGTACAATATTTCACGTACATGCAAAGTTCTGAAGATAACATTAATATCAATTCGTGAAAGAACATTAAATTCTGTTTAACAATAATTCAATATATGTATACCTCACTTTTATGTAATTTTTATTTATTATTGAGTATTTATATATATATTTTAGTATTTATATACATTGTATTTTTGAACTAGAAGAAATCTCTTGCCTTATCCTCTTGAATGCTGGAATTATATATCGAGAAATCTACCACACCTAGTTTCTTAATTTTTCTCTTACAGCTTTTTCTAAAGCATGCCCCATTGTATCTTTCTTTGATATTCAACTGAGTATGATGTTTTTCTGTAAAAGACTAAACTTTCAATGGAACACATATGACAGCACATTAAAAGCTTAGTAAACCTGAGATTAAAGGAACTAAGTAGAAAATGAAATAGTAAAAGAAAACCATTTATATCAAATTCATAAGGACTATATCCTTTGCAGAAAACTGTGCATATTTTCCTTTTACATTCACAGTCTGTTTTTACTTGTAAACAAATAATCCCTAAAGTCAATGGAAGTAGCATAAAAACATCATGAGGTTTAGCCAACAACAATACACAAGTGATACACTCAAAGGCAGACAGTAAAGTACAAGGGTTTTATACGGAAAAATTGTAATCTTAGAATGTATTCTGACTAGTAGAAATAACTAGATTAGCCAGAGTATAAATGTCACCAACCTTCCCTTGGCCACATGTTTTAGAACAATGATTTCCAATAGTATGTCTAGGTTGAGAAGAGGCAAGTACTTCCACAGAAAGCATAGTTATGATTAATTCACAAAGAAAAGAAAAAAGAGAGATGGATGGCTGTGTGTTGTTTTAATTAACAAAAAGGCTGTGTGCAATTATTGGCCAAATTTGTCTTGGAATAGCAGAGGGCAGCAGAAAGGGATAGTGCTTCCTGCCAAATCATGTACTTAAGATCTTGTACCATGTCACTCATAAGCAAAAAAACAAAACACAAATAATAAATAAATGAATAAATAAAACAAATAAGGGAGAGAGGAAGGAAGGGAGAGGGAGTTACCAAAACAAAACATGGGTTTAAGTGTTTTGTTAAAATCCTTTCCTTATAACATTGATATTGTTTCATTTATTCTGACCTCTCATATTTGTCTCAATATCCATTATCTTTGCTCTCATCATCACTATTTGACCATTCATTATCACTGACTCCCAGCCTCATTCAATTTAAAAATAAAGACAGAGAACAGGACAGGAGCATACCACAGAGGGCCTCTGAAAGACTACTGATCAGATATCGAAGCAGAAGCTGAAACTCAGAGCCCAACTTTAGGCAGAGTGCAGGGAATCTTACGTAAGAAGGGGGAGACAGAAAGACCTGGAGGGTACAGGAGTTCCACAAAGAGACCAACAGAGCTCCAAAACCGGGGCCCAGGGGTCCTGTAGTGGCCGGTGCTCTGACTACGGACCTAGACCCGCTATTCAGATGTAGCCCATAGGCAGCTCATTCTCCAAATGGGTGCCCTAATAAGGGAAGCAGGGGCTGTCTCTGACATGAACTCAGTGGCCAGCTCCTTGATCACCTTCCCCTTGGGGGTGCAGCTTTTCCAGGCCACAGAGGAAGATGGTGCAGCCAGTCCTGATGAGACCTGATAGGCTAGGGTCAGATAGAAAGGAGGAGGACCTCATCTATCAGTGGACTATGGAAGGGGCATAGCAGGAGAACAGGGAGGGTGGGTGGGACTGGGAGATGAAGGAGGGGCCTACAGCAGGGGTACAAAGTGAATAAATTGTAATAAATAATAATCATCATCATCATCATTAATGAAAAGAAATGTTCTCTTTTATTCCCATTTTGCCATTTTATGTCTAGGGTGTTACTTTAAATACAAGCTTTATTTTATAAAATTAACCCTTCTAATTTGACTGCTAACATGTGTCTACCTAGAAGTATCAAGTGTCATTGATACACAGAGGAAGGCAGCTGATAAATTAACCCAAAATAATACTTTAAAATACATAGTCAAGGTTTCATTAAGGTCTCCTTAAGAAACAAAGGGATGCTATTATAACAATGGCAGACCATTCAGCAACAACCCTGCATTAATTTTGAAGAGAGCTCATTCCTTTATTCATTTCCATTTCTGATGACATTTTTTTTTTCAGCTTGAATAGGTGTCTGATCTGCCTACACATATAAGAAGTAAGAATGTCAAAAGCAATTACCCTGGAAACATTTTCTTTACCCCTTCCTTCTACCCTATTTCCCTCTTTATCTCTGATGCTAGTGGCCAATCTCAGGACCTTGCACATGCTAAGCATGTACTTCACGACTGAATAAGTACCCTTAATAAAAAGCTCTTTAAAAGATAATATAGGAATGTTGTTCAGTAATGCAGCATTCATCTTGTGAGCATAAGGACTGGAGGTAATTCCCAGTACACTGGGTAAAGAAAGGATATTACAAAATTTAAAAAGTATTAATAAAGTGGTATTACCACACTTACCTCATACTTCATATTCCACTTTGTTTAATTCTGTCTGTTCTACTCTCCCTTGTCCTTCCTTTCCCCCATTTTCCCACTGAACCATTTTGGTCCATGGGCTGTAGTTTCATTTTCTTCCCCCTACCATCGCTAATGGAATATGGGTAAAGGCCAAGAAACATAAAATAAGAGCAGCAAAACTGTAATGTAATTGTTCTTTGAGTTCAATGGGAACATTCATTAAACACAAAGCTAAAGCTTCAGAGTATTTACATATGAAAGAAACCATGCAGTTTTATTTTTCTGACCCTTATTCAAAATAATAATTTCTATTTGTGTCCATTTGTTAGCTCCTGAAGCAAGGAAGCGATTCTGGATTCCATTATTTACACCTGCCTATTCTGCCTGGTAATTTCCTATACCAGGATCACAGTTTGCAAAGTCTTTTGTGCCTCACTTTTGTCATTCAGGCCCGCATACACTTCCTAGCAACCAAGATCTAAGAACAGTCTGTTACTAAATATAGTTTAACACAGGTTGGAGAAAGGATTCAATACTTCAGAGTAGGTGATGCTCTTGAATGGGAACTCAGTTTGTTTCCCACTGCTTAAGTCAGGTAACCCACAATTAACTGAAACACTGTCTCCTGGATGACTGTAAACCTTTTTGCCTTCTGGATTGTATAGGTACCCAAATTAATGTGTTTTATACATACACACACACACACACACACACACTTAAAATAGTATAATTTTACAATACAATTTTATATGTGGCAATGATAAAATATTGAAAGAATCAAATTTGCTTTCACTGTTATATGTAATCATTCTTAGAATATTGCAAGAATGACAGGTTATTTTCCTTCACACCAAGAAGGTTAATAAACATAAGTGCTATATTTAATCTGATCACCTAGAGCAAGAGAAATGTGATACGGTGGCTAAGGTTTAGGTTAAGGTTAAGGTTTATTACTGACAACTAAAAGAATCTCAATGATTTTTTTTCTTTACATTGAACTGTTGTTTAGTGCCTAGCAACAAACAAACAAACAAACAAAAACAAAACAAAACAAAAATATTTTTGAAGTTGAGTTGATAGAGATTTTGATCTACTGCTTGACTTCTCAGGCAATTAATATTAATTTACTGATTGTTGAAGTGAAGTATTGAGAGTATGTTTAGAGAATAAATATGAATGTCTGCTTATGATGATGGACTGAATTTCTTTCCTTAATCTTAGTTTAACAAGTTTTTAAAACTTATACTCCCTTAATGTTTAGTTAAAAACCAATACATATGGTATATTTAAAGGCCAGTGGAAAATAGGACCATTATTTTGACCTTAGAAAAATACACCATATGCTAGAAGAGAGAAACAGTTGAAACAACACTCCTGAGAAATGACCAGGGTAGGTCTGTAGAAAAAGTTCAATAAACAACCAAAAGAAAGAGAAGAACCGTCAGGGTTATTACATTTATTAAGGAGAATTGGGCATTTTGATGGCTTGACATTTTTCCATGACAGGTTCAGCACCTTAAGTGATTCTAGAAATGTCAGAGAGGAGCTTAATAGGCACCTCAATGAAAACATTAACTACACAATTAAACTTAATGAGAATAAATTCCCCATTTATGAGAAAAAGGTCAATGTTAACTTGATCTTAGAAGGGGGAAGAAAGAACGTTTTCACACATGTAGGAAGAAAGCCAATTAGTACTGAAGTTAATGCAGTGCAGCAGAGAGAGACGCCTCTCCAGCCTTCTCATCTCTCACTGTCACAGACAGACCTTTACTGTCATTCTGAACTCTGAGGTATGAGGATATTCGGACTAGCAATATCTGTTACGTCGTGGATGGGCCACACAGGCTTAAAATAATTTCAGAATTCTACATGCACGATAACCTAGCTATTCATTTTGATTTTTCTTCTATTTTTTCTATCAAATTGCCATGAGATTTATTTATATCACATCATACTGAAACTTAACACCTAAACTGAAATTATTTTATTTCATAGTTTCTTCTATCATTTCTTAGCTTTAAAAATGAAAGTGACAAGTACTCGTTATTATGAGTCTAGAACTAGATTTTTTTAAAATAATAAAGTTATCACAAGAATTTTATCAATTTCCTATGTGAAGATTTAATTTTATAATGAAGAAATGTGATAATCCAAATGACAAGGCCAAGAAGGACAAAGGAAAAAATATAGATTTTATTTTTTAATGATTTTCCAGTATTTTCAGCATTTTGTTCATTGGTTTTGGCAATCATATTGATAGAAACTCTGCTAAACAAACTGTAAAAGGATATTGCAATATTTAAAAGCATCTAAAGTAACTTTTGTATATGAATTTATAAATATCTTTGAATTTATATATATTGACCAACAAAATTAACACATGAAATGAATTAAAGATAAATAATACAGTTTCAAAGGTAATTTGAATCATTTTCAGAATAAGAGCTTAAAAAGTCTATGTGAAAGTTTGTAGAAGAAACGTCAAATTTCGAAATATAAATATATCAGAAAATTACTATCAATTCAGATATCTACAGTTAATACTTGTATAATATTTGAAAGTTCAGAGAGGCTTCAGCAGATGTAGATACCAAAATAATTTTATAGGAGTCAAGATTTGATATAAAATTCTAAAGCTGAGATGCTGTGATAACCTTTATTGTTTAGGTTTATCTTTAAAGTAAATTTAAGAAACAGTATGCATTTAAAGAAAGATCATGCATGAGAGATTGTTGTGGAATATATTATAGTGTTCTTATATAGACAAGTAATATTTATTAACAGGAGAGAAGTTGGTAAGTTATTTATCTACCTCTCTATTGCTTCCACTTTTTTATTTGTATGTTTCCTAATATAGCATCATTATATGTTAAGTTTTATAATTCCAATGATTACAAAATGAAAATTTGTTAAAACAGAGTATTTTTTATTTTTAAGTTTTATGCCAACTTTTTATATATTTACAGATGACTTAAAAATCAATAATGTTTATTTCATACACATATATGTATATTTTGTGAGCACAATAAATAACAGACTGAAGGAGTAAATTGGATACATTTTTCATGTGAGATTGTAATCTCGGATTTTAAGGCAACTCTAACTTTTAGGCAGAATTTACATATGTTATTTAACAGCATTTGAGATTTCCAATGAAAGTAATATTCTTGCCACCATTAAACACCACCTTTGAATAGCATAAGAAAATATAGCCACATAAAATTTCCCTATGAGAAAGATTCTATTTCTACTTCTGAATTAACATATGGGACCGCATGTTATGTAAATGCTCCTTATGGCACCTGTTGTCTTTCAAATTGTATTACTTACAAGATAGTCAAATGATTTGTATTTCTCTGATAACTAAAGATGTTGAGCATTTCTTTAAGCGTTTCTCTGCCATTCCATATTCCTCTGTTGAGAATTGTCTGCTTAGCTCTGTAAACCATTTTTTAATTGCATTATTTGGTTTGTTGGTGTCTAATTTCTTTAGTTCTTTATATATACTGGATTTTAGCCTTCTATTGGATATAGGCTTGGTAAAGATTTTTTCCCAGTCTGTAAGTTGTCGTTTTGTTCTGTTGACAGTGTTATTTGCTTTACAGAAGATTTTCAGGTTCAGAAGGGTCCCATTTATTAATTGTCAGTCTTGAAGCATGTGCTGTTGGTATTCTGTATAGGAAATTGTTTCCAGTGCCAATGAGCTTGAGGCTCTTCCCCAATTTTCTTCCAACAGATTTACTGTGTCTGGTTTTATGTTGAGGTCTGTGATCCACTTGGACTTTAGTTTTGTTCAGGGTGATAGATATGGGTCTATTTGAATTTTTCTACATGTGCACTTCCAGTTAGACCAGCACCATTTGTTAAATATGGGATCTCTTTTCCATTGATGTGAGCCTACTATAGAGGGTCCTCTGAAAGGATCCACCCAACAGGAGACAGAAGCAGATGCTGAGACTCAGGAAAAACTTTGGGCAGAGCACAGGGAATCTTATGGAAGAAGAGAGGAGTGGTGATAGAAGGACATGGAGGAGACAGGGACCTCACAAGGAGACCAACAAAGCTAAAGAATTTGTGTCCAGGGGGTCCTGCAGAGACTGATGAACCAACAGAGGACCGTGAATGGAGAGGACGTAGATGCCCTGCTCAGATGTGGCTGGTTGGCACCAGTTAAGGGTGCAGCAGCTGCCTCTATCATGAACTCAATTGGCTGCTCTTTGTTCATTCTCACCTAGTGATGTTGCCTTGCTAGGCCATTGATAAAAGGATCCAAGCAGTCCTGATGAGACTTAACAAGTTATAGGCAGATGGCAATGGTGGAGAACACCCTCTTTCAGTAGACTAGGAAAAGGGGATGGGGAGAAGAGATAGGAAGGGTGGGACTGGGGAGGAAGATGAGGGAAGAGACTTCAATTGGGATATATAATGAATAAATTGTGAAGAAAAAAATAAAAAAAAAACAAAGAAAGAAAATTAAGTGGGGAAAAAAGTAGTCAAATGTAGAGTTGGTGAAGAGATTTTCCCAGTATATAGGCTATCATATTGTCCTATTGACAGTGAGTACCCTTTGCTTTTAAGAAGCTTTTCAGTTTCATGAGGTCCCATTTATTAATTGTTGATCTTAGGGCCTGGTCTACTGGTGTTCTGTTCAAGAAATATCTCCTTTCCAATGAGTTCAAGGTTCTTCCCCACTTTTTCTTCTAATACATTTAGTGTGTCTGGTTTTATGTTGAGGTCACTGACCCACTTGGACTTTAGTTTTGTGCAAGGTGATAAATATGATTCGATGTGCATTTTTAGACAAACTTTGGACAGAGCTCAAAGAATCTTATGGAAGAGTGGTAGGATATAAGGATATAAAAAAGACAGGAGTTCCACAAGAAGACCAACAGAGCCAAACATATCCGGATCTAGGATGACCTGCCAAGGCTGATGTGCCAACGAAGGATCATGCATGGAGAGAACCTAGACCCCTCCCCTACTCAGCTGTAGCCAATAGACAGCTCAGTCTCCATATGTGTCTCATACTATGCAGAGCTGGGGATGTCTCTGACATGGACTCTGTGGCCTGTTCTTTGATCACCACCCCTTGTGGGCAGTTTTGCCAGGCCATAGAGAAAGAGGATACAGCCAGTCCTGATGTGAACTGATAGGCTGAAGTCAGTTGGTAGGGGAAGAGGGCTCCACCTTTCTAAGGACTAGTGGAGGAATAAGAGGGGGATTAGGGAGGAAGGGAAAGAGAGAGGGTAGACATGGGGGGGGAGTAGGACCCAGATGAGATGAGGGAGAGCTATGATCTGGATGTACAGTGAATAAATTAAAAAATAAATAAATTTAAATTTTAAAAAGCAGTGAAATGAACAAAAAAGATGACAATGTAGAAGAGAAAAATGAGAAAGAAGGTAGGGATATCTTATAGATTTAATTCATTTTGACAATGACTTACCACATTGAAAGTTTCTTCAATGAAGAGACCTAGAGCAAGACTATATTTGGGGAGACTAAACGGGAGATCTGAGTTAGGTTCCTTTCTTAGGTGATTGGGGAAATCCCTTGAGAGGGAGAGGAAAAATTGGTGGAAATCAGAAGTGATGGAGGACAGTAGGAGAACATGGCCCACTGAACCAACTAAGCAGGCCTCACAGAGTGAAGGAGCAAGCAGAGGCCAGCATAGATCTGCACCAGATCTTCTCTGTATGTTATGATGTTAGCTTGGTGTTTTTGTAGAACTCCTAACAGTGGGAGGAGGTGAATCTCTGACTCTTTTGCCTGCTCTGGACATCTTTTTTTTCCAGCCTCAATATGATGGCTTTTCCTTGCCTTATTGTCTCTTGTTTTATAGTGTTTGGTAGTTGTTTCTTGGAGGCCTGATCTTTCCTTATGAGAATTTGAGGAGGAGTAGGTCTGAGAAGGAGGGAATAAGTTGCTGGGAAGAGTGGAGGAAGGGGAAATTTCTTAGGATGTATTTATAGCAGAAGAATCTAGTTCAATAAAAAATAATAAAAGTAATATTGCTTCTAACAAGGTGAGTCAGCCTCTCACTGGGCAGAAAATGCAGGGAATTCAGATCCCCAAAACTGTGTTTTTTTAAAACAAGGAAAGAAAGAAAAAGAAAATATGAAAAGTTTGACATTGGAGAGCTGTAACCTAACTCCTATGTAATGCATCAGGCTCAAAAAATGACTCTTGCAGTGGCTCTGTGCCTTCTTCACGTGGGACCATCTTTAACTTGTAAATACAGCCTACAGTAACTGTATGTGAAATTGTTTTTGTTAGTATGAAATTCTATCATGCACAATCACATTGCTTAACTATTTTGCTAGAGTTGTTCAATACCATCCTGACTTGAGGGTTCAGGGCTCATGTACGTTGGGCTGTCCATGTAGCAAGTAGCATGAGATGTTCCCACATCTGAAAGCATTCCCCAGGTGTTGTACAGCAAGGGAATGTAGCACTAGTTCTAAAGTTTAAAGTAACTCAGTGGTGTAGTTGCCTAATATTTGTCTACATTTTATTTAGAAATATTTTTTTCCAATTTGTCTTATACTACTAAGAAATAAACACAAATGCCCTTCACACATACTAGTCCAATGGTCTATCACTGAGCATTCTCTAGTTAAAAATTTTGTATGTTCATATTTGGGTTCTTGGGAAATTCTTCTGCAAATCACACATAAACTAAAACCATTTAAATTAATGGGATACCTACTTTCTGACTGGGTTAGCCTATAACTAATACAATTCAAAAAATTGCAACAGGATAAACCTTCCCAACTGAGTTGTGATTTATGCAAACTTTTTGTTTTCTGTTGAGGTGTGCACCACAATTACACATAGATTCTTTTATTTTAAAACGTACAGGACCTGAAGACCTTATAGCTTTTGTTATGTGTGAGGTAAGAAATGAAAATATCCTTGGCTTTATTTCATACATGACCCACATAAAGAATGCCACAAGTAGACCTACTGATGTGGGCTGGAGGAAGCTGTGTAGGCCTCAACACTACATCAAGGATTTCAGGCCATTAAAGAACTGCCAATAGTGGGAAGAATAGTCTTCCTCAGGGAGGAACACACTGATTACTTACCCAATACAAAATTGTCATCTCTAAAGTCATATATAGAGTAACATTATATCGTATATATATATATATATATATATATATATATATATATATATATATATGTATATATATGTATATATATGTATATGTGTGTGTGTGTGTGTGTGTGTGTGTGTGTAATACCAATGAATGAAGAAAAGGCCATGAATTTGAAAGAGAACAAGGAGAAAATGTAATTATATTATAATCTTAAAAAATAAAAGACATAAAATTAAGTGACTTCATTAACTGTGGATTATAAAATAGTTCCGGTTTTATGCAATGGCTATTTTCAAAATTACTTTGGCAAACTTTTTTTCCAGGGCTCTCGTGTGGACTGAGATTTTATCATATGAATAAAATACTTCATCAGATCTAAAACACAAATAATCATCAATTAATTTTGCATTTAACTAATCAAGTAATGTTTTATATACTGAACCTCAGATGTGTGCTTCAAACTTGAGTACAGGTCAGTGTCCACATAGGCCAAATGCAAACATCCTCTAAACAGACTTTCAGAAAAGTGAGACCTTTGATTATAATTTTATGACATAGTTCACAAAACTAGTTCCTCATGCTTAGAAAACATGAAGAATTTTGCAATATAATACAGACTGAATATCTAAAAGTTTTCAAGAATATAAGTCATGTTGACTTGATCTTGCTTTAAATATCTCCGTAGGATAAAAATAATTTTAAAAACTACTTGAATCCCAACTAAAAAATATTCAACTTATTCAAGTCCTTCAGTTTGAAAATATCTATAAGGCATGCATATAAATGATTTTTATGAAAAATTCAGCCTGTCATTTACATATTTTGTCTTACCTCTAAGAGCTTTTTCCAAAATATTTATATAAAATTTATTTTAATGGTGTAAGTTACTTCAGATATCTTAAAGACATTCCTTTCTCACCCAGACTGCTTTTGATAGGTGCTGGCAACATATTTCTTCTTCACTATTAATAATTGGACCAATGTATATTTTTCCACAAATAATTCTCAAAATGATTCTGCATAAGTAAGATAAGGCTCACTGTGTGGCATGTGATGTTTGTTGACAGTGAGAGATTAACCTTATCTTTATGTACTTCCTGTGTGTTTCTGCCTGTGTGACTTTGTTTCTTTAGGTCTCTTTTTCCATTGCACCACATCTTAGTCTTCACATTTTTAAATGATGACACACTCATGTTGCAGCTACAAGATCTTGCACTACTCTATGAGACCTCCGATTAGCAAATTTAAATTAATGCTAAAATAAATGCAAAGAATGACATAGTTCATGCTGTAAATTTGTATTTTTTCACCTTTCTGCAAAATTTCTGCCTAGCCAATAAACTCTGAGATTTTACAGAGACCTACCGATAACAATGTTTACTTATAATTACTTCTGTTTTATTGGACATTTCTTTCTAATTAGTATTCATTGTCTTAGGTGCCAATGATAGAATGATATTCATAGGGGCAACTAAAAGTAATGCAAAGAAAGAGGAAACAAAATAAAAAGGAAGCACAAGTAAATCTGAATAGTTAATCTTTTGTGGAAAAAAATTGCCATATACCTGTGATGTGAGTGAGGATCGAAAGAAGCCAAGCAATGCTTTTGAAATTAATAGATACTTGCAGAAAATACAAATGACTAGATTGGTCATTCAATTTGTCAATGATATGAAGTAGGGTTGTGATATAATGTTATCAATGGTAGTACTCAATCAAGAGAGAATAGAAAGATATAGGGAAGAATTATGCTAGAAGAAAAGGTGGTAATATTTGTTTTTTTTTTTTCTTCCTGACATTAATTTATCTTTTACCTTTATTCATTTGGTATCTCAGCTGTGACCCCCTTCCTTATCTCCTCCTGGTCCCACCCTCCTCTTTTCCCCATGTCCCTCCTCAAGGCCACAAATTAGAGGTCTTCTCTCCTACCATCCGATCCTACCCTATCAGCTTTCATCTTTCATCTGAACTGTCTGGACCTGCTTTCTCTGTGGCCTGGCAAGGCCATCTCACCAGGTAGAGGTGGGCAAAGAGCCAGCCACAGAGTCAATGTCATAGACAGCCCCTGTTCCCCTTACTAGGTACCCAGTTGGAGACTTAGCTGCCCATGGGCTACATCTCAGCAGGGGCTCTAGATCCTCTCCATGCATGGTCCTTGGTTGATTATCAGTCTCTGCAGGCTCCCCTGGGCTCAACATTTTTCTGTTGATCTCCTTGTATAGGTCCTGTCCCCTCCAGGTCCTTCAATCTTCCCCCTCTTTCATAAGATTCTCTGCACTCTGCTCAGAGTTCGGCTATGAGTCTCAGAATCTGCTTCAAGATCCTGATGGGTAGAGTCTTCCAGAGGCTGCTTGTGGCAGGTTCCAGTCCTGTTCTCTGCCTTCTCCTATTTTCAATGCCTATCCTGTTTGCCCTTTTGAATGAGGATTAAACATCATCTTTAGGGTCTTGTTGTTGTTTAGCTTCTTTAGGACTATAGATTTTAGTAGGTTTATCCTATATTATATGGCTAATTTACACTTGTAAGTGAGTATGTACCATGTGTGTCTTACTGCTTCTGGGTTACCTCACACAGGATGATCTTTCTCAGTCCCATTCATTTGCCTGCAAATTTCATGAGTATTTTGTTTTAAGTCAGGGACAAGGCAAGGTTGTCCTTTCTCCCTATTTCTTCAACATAGTACTTGAAGTCCTAACTAGAGCAATAAGACAACTAAAGGAGATCAAGGGCATACCAATTGGAAAGAAAAAAAAAATCAAAGTATCACTACTTGCAGCTGATATGATAGAATAAATGAGTGACCTGAAAATTCTAGCAGAGAATTGCTTTAACTGATAAACACCTTCAGCAAGGTGGCTGGATAAAAATATCACATAAATAGGTAGATAGATAGATAGATAGATAGATAGATAGATAGATAGATAGATAGATAGATAGATAAATCGGAATGCCTCCTGTATACAAAAGAAAAACTGGCTGAGAAAGAAATTAGGGAAATAACACCCTTCACAGTATCTACAAATAACCTAAAGTACCTTGGTGTGACTCTAGCCAAGCAAGTGAAAGACATGTACAGAACAAACAAAGAAATGAACATACAAACAAAACAAAACAAAACAAAAAAATTCACTTCATTCTCTGAAGAAGAAATCAGTGGCCATTGTTAAGGGTGTTGTTTCTCTAATTTCTTTCTCAGCCTTTTTGTCTTTGGTATACAAGAGGGCTTCTGATTTTTTTTGAGTTGATTTTGTATCCTGCCACTTTGCTGAAGGTGTTTATCAGATGAAGGAGTTCTCTGGTTGAATCTTTGGGGTCGCTAATGTATACTATCATATCATCTGCAAATAGTGACACTTTGACCTCTTCCTTTCCGATTTGTATCCACTTGATCTCCTTTAATTGTCTTATTGCTCTGGCTAGGACTTCAAGTACTATGTTGAAGAGATATGGAGACAATGGGCAGCCTTGTCTTGTCCCTGATTTCAGTGGGATTGATTTAAGTTTCTCTCCATTGAGTTTGATGTTGGCTATAGGCTTGCTGTATATTGCCTTTACTATCTTTAGGTATGTGCCTTGTATCCCTGATCTTTCCAAGACTTTAAATATGAAAGGGTGTTGGACTTTGTCAAATGCTTTTTCAGCATCTAAGGAGATGATCATGTGGTTTTTCTCCTTCAGTTTGTTTATGTGGTGGATTACATTGATGGATTTCTGTATGTTGAACCACCCTTGCATGCCTGGGATGAAGCCTACTTGGTCATGGTGGATGATATCTTTGATGTGTTCTTGGATTCAGTTTGCAAGTATTTTATTGAGTATTTTTGCGTCAATGTTCATAAGAGAGATAGGTCTGAAGTTCTCTTTTTTTTGTTGGATCTTTGTGTGGTTTAGGTATCAAGGTGACTGTCACTTCATAGAATGAGTTCTGTTTCTATTTTGTGGAATAGTTTGAGGAGAATTGGAGTTAGCACTTCTTTAAAGGTCTTGTAGAATTCTGCACTGAAGCCATCTGGTCCAGGGCTTTTTTTTGGAAGGGAGACTGTTAATGACTGCTTCAATTTCCTTGGGAGATATAGGGCTATTCAGTCTTTCTACCTGATCTTGACTTAATTTTGGTAGATGGAATCTGTCAAGAAAGTTATCCATTTCATTTAGATTAGTACCTTGGGGTGACTCTAACCAAGCAAGTGAAAGACCTGTTTGAGAAAAACTTCAAGTCTCTGAAAAAAGAAATTGAAGAAGAACTCAGAAGATGGAAAGATCTCCCATGCTCATGGATTGGTAGGATTAACATTGTGAAAATGGCCATCCTGCCAAAAGCAATCTACAGATTCAATGCAAATCCCATCAAAATACCAACTCAATTCTTTACAGACCTTGAAAAAAATATTCTTAGCTTCATATGGAGAAACAAATAACCCAGAATCTCCAAAACGATCCTGTACAACAACAGATCATCTGGAGGTATCTCCATCCCCAATCTCAAGCTGTACTACAGGGCAACAGTAATAAAAACTGTATGGTATTAGCATAGAAACAGAAAGGAGGATCAATGGAACCGCATAGAAGACCCAGAAATAAACCCACACACCTATGAATACTCAATATTTGACAAAGAAGCCAAATCCATTCAATGGAAAAAAGACAGCATCTTCTACAAATGGTGCTGGACAAACTGGATGTCTACATTCAGAAAAATGAAAATAGATCCATATTTAACACCCTGCACAAAACTAAAGTCCAAGTGGATCAAGGACCTCAACATAAAACCAGGTACTCTAAATCAGTTGGAAAAAAAAGTGGTGAACAGCCTAGAACTCATTGGCACAGGAGACAACTTCCTGAACAGAACACCAACAGCACAGACTCTAAGAGCAACAATCAATAAATGGGACCTCATGAAACTGAAAAGCTTCTGTAAAGCAAAAGACACTGTCATCAAAACAAATAGATAGCCTACAGATTGGGAAAGAATCTTCACCAACCCTTTATCTGACAGAGGGCTAATATCCAGTATATATAAAGAACTAAAGAAGCAGAAAAGCAACGAACCAAGTAATCCAATTAAAAAATGGGGAACAGAGCTAAACAGAATTCTCTAAAGAGGAACATCGAATGGCAGAGAAACACTTAAAGAAATGCTCAACCTCATTAGCCATTAGGGAAATGCAAATCAAAACGACCCTGAGATATCACCTTACACCCATCAGAATGGCCAAGATGAAAAACTCATGTGATAGCACATGCTGGAGTGGTTGTGGAGAAAAGGGAACCCTCCTCCATTGCTGGTGGGATTGTAAACTGGTACAAACACTTTGGAAGTCATTCTGGCGCTTTCTCAGACAACTAGGAGTAGTGCTACCTCAAGACCCAGCTATACCACTCCTAGGTATATACCCAAAATTTGCTCAAGTACACAACAAGGACATTTGTTCAACCATGTTTGTAGCAGCTTTATTTGTAATAGCCAGAACTTGGAAACAACCCAGATGTCCATCAACAGAGGAATGGATACAGAAATTGTGGTATTTTTACAAAATGGAATACTACTCAGCAATCAAAAAGGAGGTAATCATGAAATTTGCAGACAAATGGTGGGATCTAGAAAAGATCATTCTGAGTGAAGTATCCCAGAAGGAGAAAGACAAACATGGTATATACTTGCTTATATATATCTACAAGATATGATAAACATAATGAAATCTACACACCTAAAGAAGATAATCAAGAAAGTGGACACAGGCGAAGATGATCAATCCTCATTTAGAAAGACAAATGGGATGTGCATTGAATGTATGACAGGAGTCTACCACAAAAGGCAGCTGAAAGACTCTACCTAGTAGTGCTTCAAAGCAGACACTAAGACTCATAACCAAACCCTCTGCAGAGTGCAGGGAATCATATGAAAGAAGGGGAGTTAGTATGATATGGAAAGGATAAGAGCTCTACAAGGACCAAATATATCTGGGCACAGGATCTTTTCTGAGACTGACACTCAACCAAGGACCATCTATGGATATAACCTAGAACTCTGCTCGGATGTGCCCCGTGGTAGCTCAGTAACCAAGTAGTTTTCCAAAGTAAGGGGAACACCAACTATTTCTAACAGGATCTCAAGGGCAGGCTCTTTGACCCCCCCCCCAGGGGAGGAGCAGTCCTGTTAGGCCACAGAGGAGGACTTTGCAGCCAGCCCTGAAGATACTTGATAAAACAGGGTCAAATGAAAGGGGAGGTGGTCCTCCCCTATCAGTGGACTTGGAAAGGGGCAGGGAGGAGACCAGGGAGGGAGTGTGGGGTTGGGGAGGGAATGAGGGAGTGGGATACAGCTTTGACACAGAGTTAACAAAATGTAACTAAAAAGAAAAATGAAATAAAATTAAAAAAAGAAAAAACTTTACAAAATCAAAAAAAAAAAAAAGAAAATCAGGAGATGGAAAGATCTCCCATACTCATGATTCGACAGGATTAACAGATTGAAAATGGTCATCCTAAAAAAGCAATCTACAAATTCAATGCAATTTGATTCCCATCAAAATACCAACACAATTCTTTACAGTCCTTGAAAGAACAGTTCTCAATTTCATATGGAAAAACAAAAACTCAGAATTGCTAATACAATCCTTTACAAAAAAGATCTCCTGAAGATATCTCCATCCCTGATCTAAAGCTGTGCTATAGAACAATTATAATAAAAATGCAATAGTTCTGGCACAAAAACCATTGGTGGATCAATGGGATCAAATTGAAGACCCAGAAATAAACCCACACATGTACAGATACTTAATTTTTTATAAAGAAGCCAAAATCATACAATGGAAGAAACATAGCATTTTCAATAAGTGGTCCTCATCTAACTGGATATATACATGTAGAAAAAAGCAAATAGATCCAGATTAATCACCGTGTACAAATGTAAAGTCTAAGTGGATCAAAGCTGACAATATTTATGAGGACTCTTACAGGCCCTGAGAGCAGTCTTGCATCAAGCCAGGATCCTCAAAAGAATTCCTTTCTGACCTTTATGTAGTGTTTCCCAAATCTCCATTTTGGGAAAATTACATTTTCTTGCCCATTAGAATAGGCAATTAAATCATATCAAGAAAGCCTTATTTGTCTGTTCTTGTATGTTTTAATTATTGAGAAAAGACAGCCATAAACAATTTAGCAGTTTTTATGCAAAAAAACTCCACTCAATTATATTCAGGTAATTGGGTTGAGCCAATGCATCTGTTACATATTGCTGGCTCAGATTTCATTACTGAAAGTGTGTCTTTGAACTCCTATTTATAATCTTTTTAAAGGGAAGAAAAGGTCTTGATATTTTCTCCTGCAAATATAAATTTTTTTACCAAAAGAGATAGAAACTCTTTCTTGGAAAACAATGTTAATTTTGTGTTCTCTTTTTATAGGTACTGGCAGACTTCTTACTTTCTAATCTATAAACATTTACAATTCTCTCATCAGCAGAGCCGGAAAGAATATGAGGTTAAGCTGCTTGACTAATTGACTGACATTAAGTTAATTAAACATATTAAGATCTGGATTGATAGCCACTGAGTGAATTTAATGACTAGCATGCTCATTTTTGTTAATTTGTTATTAGGCATTTAATATAATGGACTCAGTAGAATTTAAAATTATTATTTTGAAATTTTTGACATATGCTATATCATTAGTATTGTCACAATAAAATACATATTTAAAAATGAATAATATTTTAATATGTTTAAAGTATTTATAGTGGTGATCACATTATAATTTAATTTTTTTAAACTTTGTGGAGCATGTAGTGAAAAGTAGGATTATATGGGAGATAAATTCACTACTGCTACTTTCATTAAAATATTGATTCAGTTTTATGATGAACTTCTATGGCACAGCATTACAAACTGGGAGAAACACTGTAAATTGAAAAAAACATAATAGCTTGGGAAGAATGCTGTAGCTTTATAAATGAAACAGATAATGTCTATATATCAAATAAAAAGAGAATTTTCTTCAAATCATGTACCATGTTCTGGGAGAAAATAAGCCCAATTGAAAGCAAAACTGGGACATTACAGAGGACTGATTCAAGTAAGTCAACTGTACAACTCATTCCAGAGAAACCAGCTTTGAAAGGAAAATGTCACTAGGGAGTTGTGGGTAAACTCAGGCTAAGGCGTCCATATCAATATTTTTCAGAAAGCAGAGTTACTTTAAGAACCAAACATGCATTAGCTACTTTCCTCATTACTGAGAAAAAAATACTTGAGTAAAGCATCTTAAGGAACATAGGAGCTCACAGAGACTCAAACAGTAGGCACAGGGCCTATTTGGGTCTTCACCAGGTCCTCTGCAAATATATTAGAGATTTTAGCTAACATACTGATTAGAGATTCATGAGTATGAGAAGGCTTGTGTCTGCTCTTGGCACTGATTTTCTTCTGTTAGGTTGGCTTGCCCAGCCTTGATACAATGGTTTTGCTATATCTTATTTTATTTTAATTTATTATGTCATGTTTGGTTTATTATGACATAATTTTTATGACATAATTATTATGACATAATTTATTATGTCATGTCATCTCCTAAAAGCCTGTTGTTTTTAAATGGGAGTGAATCTTGAGTGGAAGGGGAAAAGGAAAGAACTGGGAATTGTAGAGGGGGGAGAAACTATAATCATGATACAATGTATGAGAAAACATTATTTTCATAAAAGAAGAAAGAAAAGAAATGTCAATATTAAAGCATACAAAAATGATTTTAAGTTCTGCAGAATTGTGGAAGAGAAAGTGAACACTGGATTGCCAAAGTTATATTTAACCCAAGTTATAATATAACTTGAATGAAGGATTCTATTTTTAGTGTACATATTTTACATGTCAAATGATGTCTTGAGTATCAATGTAAAGACTGAAGTAGCTTTGGGGTATTTAAAATACAGTTGGGAAATCTAAGGTAAGCATGTAAACATTAGAATCTTCAGTGAGTAGAGAAGGTCATCAGGTTATATGAGGTTATTATACAAGAAGGTATTAATGAGGCTAGTCATGACTGGCTGTACTGAGTGTGTCCTTAAAAATAATAAGCACCATGTTTAGTCTGTATCTCGAAAAAACCACTTATAAGTGAGTATATACTATGTGTGTCTTCTGTAATACTTCACTTAAGATGATCTTTTCTAATCTCCACCATTTCCCTGCAAATTTCATGATTTCCTTGTTTTTAATAGCTGAGTAGTATTCCACTATATAAATGTACCACAATTTCTGTATTCATTCTTCAGTTGAGGGATATCTAGGTTGTTTCCAGATTCTGTCTATTACAAATAGAGTTGCTACAGACATGGAACTCCAGGAACAACAAGGACATTTGCTCCACACCAACCAAGGTGTAACCCATAGACTCAGTATCCAAGTGCATACCCTAGTAAGGGGAGCAGTGGCAGACTCTCTGATCACCTCCCCCTGGGGGGAGCAGCCTTGCCAGGCCACAGAGGAAGACAATGAAGCCAGTCCTGATGAGATCTGATAGGCTAGGTTCAGAGAGAAGAGGAGGAGGACCTCCCTTATCAGTGGACTGGGAGAGGGACATGTCAGAAGAGGAGGGAGGGAGGATGTGTTTGGGAGAAGACAAGGGGGGGGGCACAGCTGAGATACAAAGTGAATAAACTGAACTGAATAATAAATAAAAAATTTTAAAAAGATTAAGCAGCTAAAAAGAGATCTGAAATGATCTGAAATAAATCCCAACTTCAAGCATGCTGTTTCTTCTAAAGTAGTATACATCTATCTGGAAAAAAAAAAAAAAAAAAAAAAAAAACACTGATTGGTAAAACTTTTGCCTCCAGGGAAGCAGAATGTCAAGGTATCAAAGCATCTGCTGAGATGCATAACCAAACTTTGGACAGAGTGCAGGGAATCTTAAAAAGGGGGAGATAGAAAGACCTGGAGGGAACAGGAGCTCCACACGGGAGCAACAGAACCAAAACATCTGGCCACAGTGGTCTTTTCTGAGACTGATATTCCAACCAACGACCATGTATGGTGAGAACCTAGAACCCCTGCTCAGATGGAGTCCATGGCAGCTCAGTGTTCAAGCTGGTACCCTAGTAAGGAGAACAGAGACTGTCTCTGACATGAACTCAGTAGCTGGCTCTTTGATCACCTCCCTCTGAGGGGGAAGCGGCTTTATCAGGCCACAGAGAAAGACAATGCAGCCAGTCCTGATGAGACTTGATAGGCTAGGGTCATATGGAAGGGGAGAAGGACTTCCTCTATCATTGGACTGGAAGAGGGGCATAGGAGAAGAAGAGGAAGGGAGGGTGGGATTAGTAGGAGATAGGGGAGGGGGCTACAGATGAGGTACAAAGTGAACAAACTGTCACTAATAAAAATGTATATTCAAAAAAATAAAGAGAGCTTAACATTCAAAGACTGTGGAAGGGGCAAAGGTCGAAAAGGAGGAGGGAGAGTGGGATTGGGAGAGGGAGGAGGGAACTATGGGGGATACAAAGTGAATAAATTGTAATTAATAAAAATAAAATTAAAAAAACTCAAAGAGCAGGGCTATATGCTACAGCAGTGGCTATTTTTTATTAGTTTTTTTATTTTTTAATTAATTTATTTTTTAAATTTTTTAATATTTTTTATTAATTACACTTTATTCACTTTGCATCCCTATAAGCCCTCCCTCCTTCCCTCCTGATCCCACCCTCCAGCCCCCTTCTTCTCACATGCTCCTCCCCAAGTCCACTGATAGGGGAGGTCCTCTTCTCCTTTCTTCTGATCTTAGTCTATCAGATCTCATCAGGAGTGGCTGTATTGTCATCTTCTGTGGCCTGGTAAGGCTGCTCCCCCCTCAGGGAGAGGTGATCACAGAGCAGGCCAATCAGATTATGTCAGAGGCAGTCCCTCTTCCCATTACTATGTAATCCACTTGGACACTGAACTGTCATGTGCTACATCTGTGCAGGAGTTCTAAGTTATCTCCATGAATAATCCTTGGTTGGAGTATGAGTCTCTGGGAAGTTCCCTGTGTTCAAATTTTCTGGTTCTGTTGCTCTCCTTCCGTGGTTCCCATCCTCTCCAGCTCTTACTATTTCCCACTTCTTACGTAAGATTTCATGCACTCTGCCCAACAGTTGGGCAGTTTACTTACAGTTTATTCACTTTGTATTCCAGCTGTACCCCACTTCCTCATTCCCTCTCAATCCCAGCCTCTCTCCCTCCCATACCCCTGACCAGTCCACTGATTGGGGAGGTCCTTCTCCTCTTCACTCTGACCCTAGTCTATCAGGTTTCATCAGAACTGGCTGCATTGTCTTCCTCTGTGGCCTGGTAAGGGTACTCTCCTATCAGGGGAGGTGATGAAAGATCCAGCCACTGAGTTCATGTCAGAGACAGTTCCTTTTCCCATTACTAGGGAACCCACTTGAAGACTGAGTTTCCAGGAGCTACATCTTAGCAGGGGTTCTAGGTTATCTCCATGCATTATCCTTGGTTGGAGTATCAGTCTCAGAAAAGACCCCTCTGCCCAGATTTTTTGGTCCTCTCTGATAAGCTGCAGGTATTTGAGAGGCAAAGAATTATTGATGGTAGGACTTTTGAGTTAGCTGCTGTTCCATTAGCATATGCTTCTTTACTGTATTGTGAAAACTGACTGGCCTTTTCTTAATTACATTTATTTGATTGAGTTTGTGTGAGTAAACAGAAATACAATGATATACACACAAACTTAATTTTTTTTAGACACTATATCAACTGTATCTCAGGTTAGGTTTTTATCTACAATGTAGCATGGCTGAGTTTGAATTCATGGCAGCACTCAGATGAAAGTTTTCAGTGCTAGGATTAGGGATTTGAAAAATATTTTAGTTTAAAATAATAGACAATAATTGATGTTAGTGGTTTGATGGAAAATGAGTTTGAGATAGTGCAAAATTGATTAAAATTGTAATAGTCATTGAAATAATGCTGCAGAGAAGAAAACGTTATGTAAGAGAGAAAAAATTGCTAGAACAAGGTACTTGGGTTGGAAAATCAGGATATGGTATAATTTGTTTCATATGCATGTGCAGATATTCAGATTCTTACTCACCTTGAGATTTTTATATTGATTTTGTTTACAATAATGCTAATAATTACACCCATGAAGCATCCTCCTTGAATGAAAATTTCCAATAAACAATTTAAATGTGTATTGCTATGGCTGTATTTCCATTAAACTTATATTTTGCTCCAAGAATCACTCTATTTGTATCATATTTTGTAACCTACTGATAAAATTAAAGTTATAAAATCGGGTTAGGCCTTAGATAAATAAAAATAGTATTCCTTTTTATTTATTTTGTTTGGTGTTTTGAGGCATAGTCTCCTTCTGAAGCCCAGAAAGGCCTCAGAGTGCATCTTGCCTTAGCCTCTTACATGTTTGGAATATAGACATGAGTCATCATGCAAAGATACCACTGATACTTTTATTAAATACTGAGCATTTATGTAAGGGAAGAAAAATGACCATGTGAGTTCACCAAGAGGATGCTTTATGTACTAGCAAAGAAGGAACGACTTGGGAGAAATATAACAATGAATTTTTCTTAAAATTCTTATCTTGAAAATGATGGCAGTAAATGTTGGTCCTTGCAAATTAAAACAGTATGAAAGAGATTTTATCATGGCTAGTGGTAGTTTTAATCCTATTGAGAAATTACAATTATGGATACTAAATGAGAACATTTGAGATGATTTATGTGCAATGGTTGAGAATGAATACGAATGTTTGTCTTGACTGTCATTTATATGCACCTTATTTACTTATAGTTCACTATTACTGAACACATTTTATTCAAAAATGTACTTACATATTAATGCTAAAGTGAAAAGGATATGTATTCTCCAATCATTGCAATTTCTATTCAATTGAATGTCTAATTCTATTGATGGTGACAGTGACTTATCATCATAAATACTATGTCTTTCCTTGAAGGCATAAAGGCACACTTATCTCTGCATTTAGGTCATTTTAAGACTAATAAATGAATGTATAGAAGTCCCTCTAATTGGATAATTTACTCTAAACCATTTCATATAGTGTTGAATTTTTATAGACATGATTCCTGGTTTAAATTTTACTTTTAGTTTATGTACACACATTCATAAGTCTACTTTTCAACAAGTTAAGAAATAAAAATCATTTAAATACATTTCAGTCATTATATTGAGTGTGGCTTTCAAGTCAACAATGATTAATATGAAAGATATAGAACTAACTGCATTTCTCTAAAATGATAATTTGCCTTTGTTGTGCTAGAAAAGAAACCATAAGATGTAAGTCCTTCACCAAAAACTCTCAATTTTTTCTTTGTTATATACTGTAATTTGTATTTCCACAATGACATTATGTGATGAATATTTGTAAAATATAATATTCAATGTCTGTAATATTATTTCCATCACTTTCTAAGTGATGCTAAAAACTTTTATTTTAAGTAATGCTAAGAAATGTTTGCTGAAAGCAGATTTGCTCATGCGTTCACTTTGCAAATGCCTTCTTATTCTTTGCCATCAGCTGAGTTGACATTTTACTGCTCTATACATTTGTGAAGAATGCTGGCAAAGGAATGTGCATTTTTCCAAGTCATTTTCCCCCCTCTAGTAGTTGTCTGCGCATTGACCCTAAGCAAAATTGAGTTTAGCTGAATCTGTGTTTAAATCCCTTACAAGATAATTTTGATTTTGTTGAGCATGCCTGAACAGAAATCAGGATTGCTGCAACCTTTTGTACAGCCTGGCTATGTAGTAAGGTTCTATCATATTTTCCCCCAAAGCAACACAGCTATAACAAAGATGTATGTACATAACATGTATCATGGAATAAAACATATTGGCTGAAGACCACTCAGTATTCATAAAACTTAATAAAACCTATAAATGAGAAAGACAGATGTAGAAAAAATTTGAGAGTAAAAAGTCAGAGGGAGAGAAAAGAAGAGAGGATTGGACAGGAAGGAATGGAGTGTTAAGAGAGGAGAGAAGTGGAAGGGAGGACAGAGGAGCAGGGGAAAATTAAAGGCGCATGGTCTAACTTAAAGCTATTTTTTGCATATTATATTACAGAACTGCCTTCTCTGCATTTAGGTTTTACACATGATAGTAATATTCTGTTTAAATAATATGAACTCCTTTCATTTTTTGCTGTAGCTTTTTGAGAACGTTATCGTAAACATCAATGTTTTATTTAACTTCTATTAATTACACTTTATTCACTTTGTATCACCCCATAAGCCCCTCCCTTCTCCCCTCCCAATCCTCCCCTCCCTCCCTTTTCTTCACGCATGCCTCTCCCCAAGTCCACTGACAGGGGAGGTCCTGCTCTCCTTCCTTCTAATCTTAGTCTATCAGATATCATCAGGAGTGGCTGCACTGTCATCCTCTGTGGCCTGGTAAGGCTACTCCCACCTCAGGGAGAGGTGATCAGAGAACATGCCAATCATATTATGTCAGAGGCAGTCCCACTTCCCATTACTATGTAACCCACTTGGACACTAAACTGTCATGGGCTACATCTGTGCAGGGGTTCTAGGTTATCTCCATGTGTGGTACTTGGTTGTAGCATGAGTCTCTGGGAAGACCCCACTGATCAAATTTCTGGTTCTGTTGTTCTCCTTGTGGAGTTCTTGTCCACTCCAGATATTACTATTTTCCACTTCTTACATAAGATTCCATACACTCTGCCCAACAGTTGGCCATAAGTCTCAGCGTCTGCTTTGATAGTCTGCAGGGCAGAGCATTTCAGAGGTCCTCTGTGGCAGGTTCTTAACTTGTTTCCTGTTTTCTTCTTCTTCTGGTGTCCATTCTCTTTGCCTTTTGGGATAGGGATTAAGCACTTTAGTCAGGGTCCTCTCTCTTGATTAGTTTCTTTAGATGTACAGATTTTAGTAGGTTTATCCTATATTATATGTTTATATGAGTGAGTATATACCGTGTGTCATTTAAAAAATGGGGAACAGAGTTAAACAGAGAATTCTCTGTAGAGGAATATTGAATGGCAGAGAAACACTTAAAGAAATGCTCAGTGTCATTAGCCATTAGGGAAATGCAAATCAAAACGACCCTGAGATTTCACCTTACACCCATCAGAATGGCTAAGATGAAAAACTCAAGTGACAACACAGGCTGGAGACATTGTGGAGAAAGGGGAACCCTCCTCCACTGCTGGTGGGAATGTAAACTGGTACAACCACTCTGGAAACCAATCTGACGCATTCTTGACAACTAGGAATAGCGCTTCCTCAAGATCCAGCCATACAACTCCTAGGCATATATCCAAAAGAGGCTCAAGTACACAACAAGGATATTTGTTCAACCATGTTTGTAGCAGCTTTATTTGTAATAGCCAGAAGCTGGAAACATCCCAGATACCCCTCAACTGAAGAATGGATGCCGAAATTGTGTTACATCTACACAATGGAATATTATTCAGCAATGAAAAATAAGGAAATCATGAAATTTGCAGGTAAATGGTGGGACCTGGAAAGGATCATCCTGAGTGAGCTGTCCCAGATGCAGAAAGACACACATGGTACATACTCAACATCAATGTTTTATTTAGCTAAATAACACTGTATTTTTTATTATTGTACGTGATTATATGAATGGGAGGTCTCTGAAAAACACATACTTGTATTAAAATTCTAGTATGTTGTTGGCTGAGAAAACCATGGTGAAGTCAGAGAGAGGAAATTTTCACCTGAGAGACAAAATTACTTTGGGCACTCTATAGTTTTATTTTATATTTTTTTACTGCCAATCAGTTTATCTGAACTAAAAGCCACATGCAATTATGGGCTGGAACTTTTTAAATAAGTCCCAGCCATAGCAATGGAATTATTATTTATTCCTAGCTGCTGGAAGAAAGAGAGGGAGATTAATCATCATGAAGTTATGGATCTGATATATGAAGCACACGCCACTAAATGGCTACATGTTCAAAATCATATGACAGTACAAAAAGTACTTGCTTTTTGTTTTGTTTTTAAAAGGAAACAAAGTTATGTGACATGGTGGTGTGTAGTGAGGAGTGAATATGATTATAGTATATTGTGTTAAATTCCCAAAATTAATAAAATGAGAAAAAAATCAGAAAATAGCCTTCTTCTGTGAGGTTCCACCCAGCAAAGGAAGGAAACAGATTCTGAGTCTCATAGCCAAAGATGGGGCAGAACCCCGGACAGCTTGTGGGAGAGCTGGCAAAAGGATAGAAGGATCCAGAGTGGACAGGAGCTTCACCAACAGACCAACAGAGCCAACTAACCTGAGCCTAGGGAGTCCTTCGGAGACTGAAGCACCAACCAATGACCATTCGTGGACTGGATCCCCTCCACATATATACCCGATGGGTCCCTTGGTCTTCTTGTGGGTTCTCTGGTAAGGGGAGCAGAGGCTGTTTCTGACATGGACTCTCTTGCATGCTGTTATGTCACTTCCTCCTGGTGGGGCTGCCTTGCCAGGCCATCATGGAAGATGATGTGCTCAGAACCTAGATGATTTAAAGTGCTAGGATAGGTTAGTATCCTGTCCCTTTCCTGTGGGGTATGGAAAGGGCAGGGAGAAGAGGTAGGGAGGAGAGGGAGGGAGAGTGGGAACAGGAGTTGAGGAGGATGGGGACTCAGATTGGGATGTAAAGTGAACAACTAAATAAATATGAGTTAAAAATAAAATAAGATAAAATTATCGGGAAAATCAAACTGACACACTCAGATTACTAAATTTAGCCTCTAGAAAAGTGCTTTGAAATGGGGAAGAAAACCCCACCCCCCAAGGGAGGAGCAGTCCTGTTAGGCCACAGAGGAGAGCTTTGCAGCCAGTCCTGAAGATACCTGATAAAACAGGATCAGATGAATGGGGAGGAGGTCCCCCCTATCAGTGGACTTGGAAAGGGGCACGGTGGAAATGAGAGAGGGAGGGAGGGACTTGGAGGGAATGAGGGATCGGGACATGGCTGGGATACAGAGTTAATAAAATGTAACTGATAAGAAAAAAATAAAATTCAAAAAAAAAAAAGAAATTAGCAACTTCTCTCTTGTATAAATGCTACTTTATGAGTAGCAAAAAATGATATAGTCCACATTCATGCGAAGTGGCTGATATTTATGGTAGAGATAAGAGCTAGTGATTACTGTGCAAAGGTATAAAAATGTATTCAAACTAAGAAAAGCCAAACAGATAATAAAAACAAACAAACAAACAAACAAACAAACAGATAAAAGCTGACTGACACTGTAGAAGCATAAAACTCCAAGAAAATAGGCAGAAGGCATCATATATGTTCTAATAGTTGTTAAAACCACTTGAAATGAATTTTGTTGTTCACAGGTTGGTACAAATTTAATCTTTCCACTAAGCTTTTTCTCAAAAAGGTATAAATTTTTACTTTAGTAGGAAGATAACACTATTGTAATTGTAGAAAAAGAGCTGACTTTAAATAAAAAATGTAATTTCATAGATATTTACATAAAAGCAGTTAAATGATTATTTAGAAAATTCTAAATTTCAGCCCTCAGGGAGGCAGAGGCCAGCAGATCTCTGTGAGTTAGAGGCCAGCCTGGTTTACAAAGTGAGTTCAGGACAGCCAAGGCTAAAGATAAACCTTTTTTTGAAATAAAGCAAAAGACCTGGAAGGGACAGGAGCTCCTCAAGGAGAGCAACAGAAAAGAAAAAAATCTGGGCACAGGAGACTTTTTCAACATTGGTACTCTAACCAAGAATCATGCATGGAGCCAACCTAGAAGCTTGGCACAGATGTAGCCCATAGCAGCTCAGTATCCAAGTGGGTTACCTAGTAATGGGAACATCTTTGATCACCTCTCCCTGAGGGGGAGCACCCTTACCAATCCACAGAGGAAGACAATGCAGCCAGTTCTGACGAGACCTGATAAGCTATTGCATAGGGAAAGGCAGGAGGACCTCACCTATCAGTAGACTTGGAGAGGGGCATGGGAGGAGATGAGAAAGGGAGGGTAGGATTGGGAGGAAATGATGGAGGGGACTACAGTTGAGATACAAAATGAATAAAGTAATTAATATAAAAAATTAAAATTAAAAAGAAATAAAGCAAAAAAGAAAAAAGAAATATCTAAATCATAATAAATATAATGCATTTATGTTAAAATAATTAATAAGTTAATAATTTAACAATAAAGTAAATAATAATAAATTAAATTAAATTAGCTATATTTCATGAAATATATACAGCTGCAATACTTTATAATGATCTGGTAAATCCATTCAGAGGAAACAACGACATAGCCCTGTACATACCACAGAATTCCTGCTGTGCCTGTTTGATAGAGGGAATTGAGGAGAGCCTAATGCCCAGCAGGAGACACCTTCTCCTCTTGAGTTCCTAGAGCAGGCTTTGAAATAACATACTAGGGAAGACATTGCCAGTCTTCATCCAGACAAATTAGATACTAATTTCTCTAATAACTATAAGATCAAAAGATCAATTAAACTAAATATGAGTTTCTCTCATATCCTGATGGAATCAGTTCACAAAGCTAATGCTCACAGTAGCAAAGACTGTTCCATTTCTTTTTAAAGTATTCATGATGCTAGTGTAAGTTTTAAAGTTAGAAATCCTTGCCCATTTTTCTTTTAAAACAGAATGAGACACGTTACTAATCCAATATCTAAATAAAAGCAGAAAATAAAGCTGTAGTACATAAATAAAATAAATTACCCTTACAGGTTACTTTCTTTGTGAAGTGGCTGTTTATTTGTTAGAAAGATTTGAACAGGACAGTTGAGTAGCAGGATGGCAGATGCTGACTGGTTTCAGAGGACTCGCTCAGGGATGTCCAGCGATATGGCACTTAAAATGTGGATGAATCCTCGTTCTCTAACTAGAATACACTGGTTTTCATATTTTGGCATTTTATAATTCTAAATGATAACACTTTTAATTTTTTTCCTTTATTGAAAAATGGATTTCTATTCTCACACAATAAATCTTGTTTACTGTTTCCACTGTCTCTACCCATCCATGTCCTCTCCTACCTGGATCTACCCCATTTCTGTTTCTATCTCTCATTAGAAAACAAACAGGCTTCAAAGATAATATAAAATATAATATAATATAATATAATATAATATAATATAATATAATATAATATAATATAATATAATATAATGTAATGTAATGTAATATAATATATTATAATATATTATAATATATGATAAAACAAAAACTAACCCATCAGAATAGTAAAAGACAAAAAAAAGGGGGGGGCAAAAGAAAGAGAATTTCTTTTTTTTTCCTTTTTTTATTTTTTGAATTTTTATTATTAGTTACATTTTATTAACTCTATATTCCAGCGGTATCCTGCTCCGTCATTCCCTCTAAATCCCACCATCTCTCCCTCATCTCCTCCTTGCCCCTTTCCAAGTCCACCTGATTGAGGAGGACTTCCTCCTCTTTCATCTGACCCTGTTTTATCAGGTATCTTCAAGACTGGCTGCAAAGTCCTCCTCTGTGGCCTAGCAGGACTGCTCCTCCTTTGGGGGTGGGGAGGTCAAAGAGCCTGCCATTGAGCTCCTATCAGAAATAGTCCCTGTTCCCCTTATTATGGGAAACCAATTGGTTATTGAGTTACCACGGGCTACATCCGAGCAGAGGTTCTAGGTTATGTCCTTGGTTGAGTGTCAGTCTCAGAAAAGACCATTCATGGTCCTTGGTTGAGTGTCAGTCTCAGAAAAGACCCCTGTGCCCAGATATATTTGGTCCTTGTGGAGCTCCTATCCTTTCCACATCATACTAACTCCCCCTTCTTTCATGTGATTCCCTGTAATCTGCCCAAGGTTTGGTTGTGAGTTTTAGTATCTGCTTTGATAGACTGTTATGTAGAGTCTTTCAAAGGCCCTCTGTGGTAGGCTCCTGTCCTGTTTCTTGTTTTCTCCTATGTCCAATGCACATCCCATTTGTCTTTCTAAGTGAGGATTGATCATCGTACCCCCGGGTCCTCTTTCTTATTTATCTTCTTTAGGTGTATAGATTTCATTATGTTTATCATATCTTATAGGTCTATATAAGTGAGTATATAGCATGTGTGTCTTTCTCCTTCTGGGATACCTCACTCAGAATGATCTTTTCTAGATCCCACCATTTGCCTGCAAATTTCATGATTTCCTTGTTTTAAATTGCTGAGTAGTATTACATTGTGTAAAAATACCACAATTTCTGTATCTATTCCTCTGCTGAGAGACATCTGGGTTGTTTCCAGATTCTGGCAATTACAAATAACACTGCTACAAACATGGTTGAGCAAATGTCCTTGTTGTGTACTTGAGCAAATTTTGGGTATATGCCTAGGAGTGGTATAGCTGGGTCTTGAGGAAGCACTATTCCTAATTGTCTGAGGAAGCACCAGATCGACCTCCAAAGTGGTTGTACCAGTTTACATTTCCACCAGCAGTGGAGGAGGGTTCCCCTTTCTCCACAACCTCTCCAGCACGTGTTGTCATTTGAGTTTTCTTTTCTTTTCTTTTTTTTTTGAATTTTATTTTTTTCTTATCAGTTACATTTTATTAACTCTGTATCCCAGCCATGTCCCGATCCCTCATTCCCTCCCAGTCCCTCCCTCCCTCCCTCATCTCCACCGTGCCCCTTGCCAAGTCCACTAATAGGGGGGACCTCCTGTCATTTGAGTTTTCAATTTTAGCCATTCTGATGTGTGTAAGGTGAAATTCAAGGTTGTTTCTATTTACATTTCCCTGATGGGTAATGAGGTTGAGCATTTCTTCAAGTGTTTCTCTGCCATTCAATATTCCTCTGCAGAGAATTCTCTGTTTAGCTCTGTATCCCATTTTTTAATTGGATTACTTGATTTGTTGCCTTTTAACTGCTTCAATTCTTTATATATTCTGGATATCAGGCCTCAAGAAATAGAATTTTTCAGAATTAAATTGGAAATAATTGTTTAAGGTCACTTCGCACTGAGTTAGATATTTTAACCTACCTCATTTGAATGGTCTTTATTCCTGTGTTTGTATGTCAGTAAGTATGGTAAAGTAATAACTGCTATAATATTTAATATCTATGAACTTATAAACATATGTGAATGTAGGCATGACATGTAATATGGTTGTGTTGTTTCTGTTTAAGGAAATCAAATATCCTATAACATTATAACTTACTATTATCAATGTGTTTAAAGATACCTCAAGAGTACCTTAGGAAATATTTTCAAATTCTTCTACTAGCAGACAGAGATATTGACTCCTTTATACTTCTTTAACAAATAATCAAATACACACAGTATACTTTTGTCTGATTTTTTACGTTTTTTTGTTTTTGATTTTATAACATTTTTATAATTGTATTTTTGATGATATATATGTGTGTATATACATATATATAAACATAAACATATTTTGTCAATTTGTGTTTTTTACATAGTACATATATCCCTTATAACTAAATTTTACACACTTATAATGTAATATAAATTATAACATTATTTTCTTTTTATTAGTTTCAGCACAGAATTTTTCTTAACTTTTCATAGATGAAAAGAACAGTGTCTGGGACTTTCAATAATTCCCAAGAGTACAATGCTGGTAAGTTTCAGCTTTAATAAGAAATGAAGAATTTGACAGCAAAGATACTAGGTTTTCAAAACAATCATTATTGAGACTGGAGGGATTTTCTAGGTTATTTTGTCATTTTCAAAGCTGTCAAAAGCCAAATATGAAGTTTCCTTGTCTATATTTATGTGAAAAGTTGAACACAGATTCCTCTGTTAGTCAGTTAAGGCTTGATAATACAAGTTTGTTAAAGGATAAAGGACTTTAAGAATAATAACAACAGTAAAAAAAAAAAAAAAGATAAACAAAAGGAAGTGATGTGATCATAAAGAACAGGAAGTATATGCTTTCTCCAGGCCTCTCACTGAAGTAAAGAAAGCCACGGTCATGAGATGGTGGATGAGTTTCTAAAGTAGTATTTATGAGAAACCCTGTTTTCTTTCTTTGGAAATTTGAAGGCATTGCTGCTATGTGCTACATTAGATCAGAGAGGTACTGTAGACAGAGCAGTCATGTAATGTTTGTTTCTGGAAGTGTCACTTCCTAAGACATTCTTTGACAGTGAAAAGCTCAGTTGTGGCTGAGACAATGCTGCAAAACCTTCAGGACAGTGTCAGTGCACTAAAGAGTAGAAGTCATTTTTAGAAATACTGCTAAGTGAACAGACTCACATTACCTAATGGTCATCTCAAACAACAGATGTAGAACCAGGTAGAGACAGATGTTGTTGATATTTGTTAATGGAATTCAGTTCATGTTAAAGGAACAGATACTCTGAGCATGAAACATGGAGCTTAATCACCAACCTCTTTGGGCATAGCTATCTCTGTTAATATCCTAGAAACTAAACAGTACTGCTTACCTAGTATTTCCATACCCAACTCCTCTCAGATACCACAAGAATATGTCTCTTCCCTCCATGTGCCTGAAATTAACAAGTAAATGAAAAGAGGGAAAAAGATGGTATGGTAGGCAGTTACCAGAGTATTAGGGCTCTCATTTAAACTTATGACTAAACATGCTTATCTAAATTAGTTGATCTTACCAAACATATATTTATGGAGGTCAATGTTCAAGGTCAAATATCTTCCTTGTTCACCCTCGGCCTTATTTTTGCAGACAAGGTCTTTTCCTTAACTTGAAGTTCATCAGTGTATGTAGGCTGGCTGGTGTATGAGTTCAAACTGTCGCCAAGTCTCAAGCCACATTACAGGGATAAAAGACATGACAAATATGCCTAAAATTATTTTTTTCACAATTTATCAAATTATAAAAATGCATTAGATGCTAACTTTTGTAACTAGAATCTGGAATCTAACAATATATATTGGTTAAATAAATTTTCCCACACTTATTTTTATAAACATATTTTGTACATAATCAATTAACAATTTGAATAATATGATATAGTTTAGGTGAGTTGAGGTTTTGTTTATAAAATATAAAGAACTGAGTGGTAGTAGGGGTTTAATGGATGTTACAACACTTCAGCAAAATAGAGGTCATACTTTGAATGGCATCTTTATTGTTTGCCTAAGAAGACGGGGTAAGATTGTTTACTCCAAGAAAAAAATATCAAAGATTTGTATTAATAAAGAGTAATGAAAAACACTCTCAATGTTGTGAATGAGAAAAAATATTTGCTCAAATAATGGATCTGCACAGTTTTTAAAAATATACATTTGCAGTTTCAAAAAAATCTAATTTTTACTCTGTTAAAAAGGAAACAATGTCCTCCTTTAACTAAGCCTATTTAGGACTGTGGATTGTAGCATGGTTGTCTAGCACTTTAGGACTAACATCCACTTATAACTGAGTACATGCCGTGGATGTTTTGGGTTACCTCACACAGAATGACCTTTTTTACTTCCATATATTTCCTACAAATTTCAAGACATTCTTTTTATTTTATTTATTTTATTTTTTTTTATTAATTACACTTTACTCACTTTGTATCCCCCCCCCCCGTGGTTCCCTCCCTCCTCCTGTCCCAATCCCTCCCTTCCTCCACCCTCTGCATGCATGCTCCTCCCCAAGTCCACTGATAGGGGAGGACTTCTTCTCCTTCCTTCTGATCCTAGTCAATTAGGTCTCATCAGGAGTGGCTGACATTTTTTTTTTTTTTTAATAGCTGAGTAGTATTCCATTGTGTAAATGTACCATCTTCTTTATTCATTCTTTGGTTAAGGGACATTTGGTTTGTTTCCAGTCTCTGGCTGTTGGGAATAAAGCTTCTATGAACACACTTGAATTTCCCTCAGGAAGGTAAATAAAACAGGCGTTGGAAGTAGAGAGAGAGGGAACTGAGTTGGAGAAGGGATGGGGAGGAGAAAATGGGTAGGGATTAGGAGTAAGGAGAACAGGGGAGAAAAGATTAGGTGAGAGAAGGGAAATCAGAGGTGGGGGCCATTTCTGGATTTTCCAGAAACCTGGGATAGTGAAGGCACAGGACATCTATGGGGTCACCCTAGCTGAGACTTCCGGAAGTGGGGAATGTGGAGCCTGAAGTGTAGCCAGGCAGGATTTCCATAGAAAGATAACCTACTGGAAGTCACCAACTCACTCATAAAACCTTTGAACCAAAATTTGTCATGCCTGCAATATGTACAGGGACAAAGATGGAGCAAAGATTGAGGAAATGGCCCAACAAAGACTGGACCTACTAGAGACCTACACTATTGTTTCACTGTTGTGCTTAGATAGGAGCCTAGCATAACTCCTCTGAGAGGCTTCACCCAGCAGCTGATGGCAAGCAACAACTGCAGAGAGCCACAGCCAAACATTGTTCAGATCTCAGAGAATCACATGGAAGAGTTGGGGGAATGACTGATGGAGTCAGAGGGATCAAGGACTTCAGAAGAAGACCTACAGAGTCAACCACTCTAGGCTCACGGAGACTCGCAGAGATCTAACTACCATCCAACAAGCATGCATGGACTGGTCCTAGGCCCCCAGCACAGATGTAGCAGACACAGAGTTTGGTCTACATGTGGATTCCCCAGCAACTATAGTGGGGACCTCTCTGACTCTGATGCCTCTCTTGGAATCCCTTCCACCTAAGTGGGCCGCCTTGTCTGGCCTGAGTGGGAGAGAAGATGCCTAGTTCTGCAGCAACTTAATGTGCCAGGGTGAGTTGGTACCCATGGGGGACCTCCCCCTTCTCTGGGGAGGAGAGAATGGGAGAGGGTTGTGTGAGGGGAGTACTGAGAAGAGAGAAGGAGACTGTAAAAAGGATGTAAAGTGAACATTTTTTAAGCTGTATACTAAAAGTAAACAATGTGAAGTTGAGTCATGGAGTACTCAGTCCCAGAAAGACAATTGTTTTCACTAAGTGATATGGATTCCTTAGGAGGAAATGTTCATAGTACATAAAGTTTCAAAAAATAAGTATCATTTTAGACCTTAATAGTACAACACTAATTTTTCAAAGAAGAAATCCTTCACCCATATTTTTATATGCACACTTTATGTTTCACATGGATTATGGACTGACATAAATTTTCTTACTTGAGAGTATAATTTATTCTTAAGTAATTTCTGGTCACTGGAATTTACAATAAGACTCCTCAGGATAATTTGTAATTGAGGGAAAGATAGGGTTAACCTTTCACTTCTCATATGAGGTGTCCCTGCCAATCATTCATAGTGACTGATCAGACCACAATGATTTTTGACAGTAGCATATCAGAATTATCAGAAAACCTGAGAATATACTGAATCTAATCTGGAAATATATAAATAAACATAGAAAGTAATTGCTGTCAGATTCTAATGCCAATCTGACATAAAAGAAAGAAAGAAAGAAGAAAGAAAGAAAGAAAGAAAGAAAGAAGAAAGAAAGAAGTAAGAAGAAGAAAGAAAGAAAGAAAGAAAGAAAGAAAGAAAGAAAGAAAGAAAG
>NW_026594428.1:8857007-8866781 GCF_907164565.1 Psammomys obesus | reverse complement strand
AGAAAGAAAGAAAGAAAGAAAGAAAGAAAGAAAGAAAGAAAGAAAGACTTCTTGACAGGTGCCAGAACCTCTAGGCAGTGACGTTGGGAACCCAGATCATTCCGAATTCTCTTCACTTCTTGTTTCCTTAACATGCTTGGTATTGCTTCACCACATTGCATGGTCTCTCTCCCTCAACAGACCAGAAGCAACAGATCCACCAGGTCATAGACTGAAACCTTCAAAAATGTGAGTGAAAATTAACTTTTCCTCACTAAGGTGATTTATCTTGGGTGTTTCCTATAACGACACAGGCTTATATGAAGTCACAGTTTTGGTTCTCAATTCTCTTTTCATTTCCCATGCCTGAAGTCTTTATTTCTTCTCTTACTTTTAAAAAGAAATATTCATCATATACATATATATATATGTATATATATGTATATATATATATATATGTATGTCTATGTGTATGTATGTATATTACTTTCTGACTGCAAATGGAAATCCCTGAACCATTAGCCTAATAAATTTATCTTCCGCTTAAGCTGTCTGTTGCAGGAATTTGTCACAGCGAGAGAAAGCTGGCCATCACAGAAGCATTGGAAGGATAGAGTCCTGAAATGGGCAAGCCCCACTGCTGCAGGACCTGAGGAGTCACTGGCCAAACAGAAAATGAGGTCTTCAGTCCTGCAGGTGCAAGACAGCAAACTCTGATAACAGGAAAGAGATGTTAAGAGGGCATAGCTCTAAAGGACAATGGAGCTGCCAGATGGTTGTCTGTAACCTGAGGAGCGAAGGCAGCCTTGCTGTGTCAGATATCTGTTCTACAGAAGCCTGTGCTAAAAAACATGCACTTAAGTGACTAGAGAAAAAGATAACTTCTTGTTATGCAAGGAGTGAGCTTATAAAACCAGTCATGTAAAAATAAATAAAATCAATATATAACTGTGTAGGCTTGATTTATCCACATCAAGGTGAGTCTACTAATTCACAGAGTGTGGGATTATTAAAATATATTTATACCTATATGAATACATGTATATGTCTGATTATGTATACATATAGTGTATGCATATAATGTATGGGTATGTGTATGTGTCTGTGTAGTGTTTATATATATATATGAATATGTAGACCTATGATTATATAATTTAAGTACAATGGAGAATACTTGTGCTTTCTTTTCTGAATCCTAAAGTAATTTGATAAAATCCTATATATTTGACTCCCTTTGAATGATGTTCTATGTTCTTACTCATTATTTTAGTGAACCTTCTTTTTTTGTAGTAGTTGTTCAAAGCAATTTGCAATTCAGCTCTGGTGTTCATTCTATCAGATAATTTGGGAATGAAAAGTAGGGAGCAAAGTGACTATATTTTAATAGGTTATTTATATTAATTTAGGTTATCATAAATTATTATGTCATTATTACAGAAATATGGGAGAACTTGTTTATTTTAGAAATAATTATCTTTACATGATAAACATGATTGGTTTAATACAGGAGAGTTTTCATGAATCTAATACTTCTTGAAATAGCACTTGAGGTATATGAGAAGTTCTATGTTTCTGAGTCAATGTTTTTAAAGAAAGTAAAGCAAAATGGAAGCTGCAGAAGACTGACTGACAGGAGGAGGAATTTTAGCTGCTATAACAAATGCTGCGACAAAGGATGTGATCCAAAGGGGAACATTTCACAGACAAAGTTCAATAGCAGAATTGGATTCCTTCTTAGCCCAGAAGCCTTAAAATCACACGGGCACACACACACACACACACACACACACACACACACACACACACGAGGAAATGAATACAAAATCCTTTGTTAATACAGGACACTTTTTTAAAATGAAATATATAAAGTTAAAATATGAAGATATTTGATAAAAGTTTCTACCTTCATGAAATATCTAAACATTTCTCTTCTGTGTTAAAAAATAATGGCTACATTAGGCTATTACAGCTCCATTTTCTTTTCTATCAAATCCGCACATCTGAGCAAATTGAAGTCCTGTTATTGAAAATATGTTCAGGAACTACTATTTTCCAATAGAGCATCAAAATAACCAACTTCTTTCTAATTTATAGCTCTGGATTTGAATTTTGTGTGTGTGTATGAATGATAGAAAACAAACCTCATTTGACTTAAAGACTCTTATGACTTAAAGAGTCTTATAAATATCTATTTTAATTCCAGTGGAAAGACAGGAGATGTTGATGGGTTAAATTTTCTATTCTCCTATGATGCAAAACAAACAAGTGTGAGTACAAGACTAGGCAGGAAGTCAAAGTCTACATTTCATGAATAGAATGATCTAAAGTGAAAATGAAGTGAGCAGAGTTGAAAACTGATTTTGAAACTACTTCTAATTAAACTGATCAAAATTGGTTGTCCAGTGTATTCAGCAAATGGGTGTCTTGGTTATTTTAAAGGAACTGACCCCCATTTCATGCCCTGATTTCAGTCTATTACCGTTCACAATAGACGCAACCGCATAACCCAATATATCCATGTTAGTCTTCTAATTATGTAATTGTAGTGGTTTTTGCTATAAGCACAATGCCAGATTGAAGGAATATCATGCTGTTAAAGTACCTTGACCTTTTGGTCTTGTCTGGACTTGTAGCTGAAAGCATATGTGGCTCTAGTGGCATCTCATGCAGAATAATGACAGAATAATCACTGGGGCATGAAACCACAACCAGTAGGGAGTTACTTATGACCATTAATCTCTGCCACATTCTTTAGTTCTTTGAGGATGGAAGAAGTGACAGAAATATATTTCAGTTTCTATATTTAGTGAATATTAATGAATCTCAATTCAGTTTTACAGCTTTTTGGCAAATTTGAAGAAGAAAAATATCACAGTAATGATTCAAAATTGGGTATTGTGAGAAATTGATAAGATCTGTTTTAAGAACTGATGCTTATTTTGTGATGTTCACATTAAATAGATGTATATGTCCATTTCTAACTTATTATTGTTGACATTTTCAGACATATGTATTCAGACACATTTTCAGAAAATGTATAGAAAATATTTTCTATTTTGTTTCCTCATTTAAAATGCAGTATAGACTGTCAAAGCAGATGCTGAGCCTGATGGCCAACTGATGGGCAGAGTGAATGGAATTTTATGTAAGAAGTGGGAAATAGTAAGAACTGGAGGGGACGGGAACTCCACAAGGAGAGCAACAGAACAAGATAATTTGAACACAGGGAACTTCCCAGAAAATCATACTCCAACCAAAGACTATTCATGGAGATGACCTGGAACCCCTGCACAGGTGTAGCCCATGGCAGTTCAGTGTCCAAGTGGGTTACATAGTAATGGGCAGAGGGACTGCCTCTGACATAATCTGATTGGCCTGCTCATTGATCACTTCCCCCTGAGTGGGGAGCAGCCTTGCCAGGCCACAGTAGAGGACAATGCAGCCACTTTTGATGAGAACTGATAGACTAAGATCAGAAAGAAGAGGAGAACCTCCCCTATCAGTGGACTTGGGGAGTGGCATGCATGCAGAAAGGGGAGGGAGGGTGGGTTCAGGAGGGGAGGAGGGAGGGGCTCATGGGGGGATACAAAATGAATAAAGTGTAATTAATAAAAAAAATGCAATCACTCATTAATTAAGAAAAAAAACTATTTGCCTGTTTTGAACTCTTACTATCTTCCTTAATAATGTCTCAAACCTTAAATTGCTTACGTTTCTGTAGAAGTTTCTAAGAAGCATGGACTCAGTGGCCAGCTCTTTGGTCACTTCCCTTTGGCGAGGTGGTTTAACTAGGCCACAGAGAAAAAAAGATTCAGACAGTCCTGATGAGACCTGATAGACTAGGGTCACATGGTAGGGGAGGAGGACTTCCCCTGTCAGTGTAGTAGGGGAAAGACATGGGTGAGGGGAGGGAAGAAAGGTAGGACCAGGAGGAAATGAGGGAGGAGCTACAGACAGGATAGAAAGTGAATAAATTGTAATAATAATAATAATGATAAAGAAAAAAAAGCCTGAATTTTTAAGACACTATTGTCAAAAGCCAAGAATAGCTGTTTGTTACAGAATTAGGAAATAACATCTAATAGTGTATGTCTTTTTCCCATTGAAAGCCAATATAAAACATGTGATTTATTTCGAAGACAATAGAAGTCAATGGATAGGGCATTTTTAGCATTTGAGAAAATGATAGAATTAACATTTTAAAACAGTTAAAGGTTTTACTAATGTTGGTTAAATAAAGATTAAGACAATTTTGAAAACCTTATGTAGTATTAAATGTTTATCTTTTTTCTTTGTCTTTCTCATATATATCTACACACAACACACTAAATCATAAACAAATATTAATAATAAATAGTTATGAAGAAATTTGCTGTGAAAAGAATTAGTCTAATCTGGAAATCTCTATGTTGAAAAGTTACATAGTTTTTTTAGATAAATCATATCATTTGTCTTTTTATAAAAGTGAAAACTAAAGGAAATACAGGATTTCTTGACTCTTAATAAAAATAAAATCAATAGAAAAGATTAATATTTAAAAACTGAAGTCAGTCATTTTCAGTTTATTACTATCACAAGTGCTATTAAACAGGCACTAAGGTTTGTTATTCTGTCAGACAGTGGCTATATGTACAACTAATTGATGCACTAGTTTTTTTGGAAAAATACATAGAAGAGTGCTGTGTGTGAACAAGGACAATTGAGACCTGTGATAACTAGTGTTTTCCTTAACATGAAAATAGCAAAAACTGACTATGCAGGCTATAATAGAATAGTTGCCTAATGTGTGGGGATTTAATCTCTAGCACAGGTAAGAAAAATAAAAAGGAAAGAAGTGAGAAGAGAGAAAAAAGGGATGGAGGGAGGTAAAGAGGGAATGGGAGAAGTAACAGGATAGAGAAGAAAGTTACTTCCAGGAAGATTCACTTAATTCCAGTTAGAACTAAAGAGCTCTCCATTTAGTTCATGTCAGAAACAGTCCCTGTTCCTCTTACTAGGATAAACACTTGGATACTGAGCTACCACTGGCTACATCTGAGCAGAAGTTCTAGGTTACATCCATACATGGTCCCTGTTTAGAGAAACAGTGTCGTAAAAGACCCCTGTGCCCAGATATATTTGGTCCTTGTGGAGCTCCTGTCCTCTCCAGGTCATATTAACTTTCCCTTCTTTCATATGATTCCCTGCACTATGCCAAAGGTTTGGTTATGAGTCTTAGTATCTGCTTTGATACGCTGTTAGGTAGACTCTTTCAGAGGCCCTCTGTAGTAGGCACCTGTCCTGTTTCTTGTTTTCTCCTACATCCAGTGTCCATCCCATTTGTCTTTCTAAGTGGGGATCGATCATCTTACTCTGTGTCTTCTTTCTTGTTTAACTTCTTCAGGTGTATAGATTTCAGCATGTTTATCCTATGTTATAGGTCTATATAAGTGAGCATGTAGCATGTGTGTCTTTCTCCTTCTGGGACACCTCACTCAGAATGATCTTTAGTAGGTCCTACCATTTGCCTGCAAATTTCATGATTTCCTCATTTTAAATTGCTGAGTAGTATTCCATTGTGTAAAAGCACCACAATTTATGTCTCAACTGAGGGACATCTGGTTTGTTTCCAGGTGCTGGCTATTACAAATAAAGCTTCTACAAACATGGTTGAGAAAATGCTTGTTGTGTACTTGAGCATTTTTTGATATATTCCTAGGAGTTGTATAACTGGATTTTGAGGAAGCACTATTCCTAATTGTCTGAGAAAACAAAGATTGATCGATTTCCAAAATGGCTGTACAAGTTTGCATTCCCATCAGCAATGGAGGAGGGTTCCCCTTTCTCCACAACCTCTAAAGCATGTGTGGTCACTTGAGTTTTTGATCTTAGCCATTCTGGTGGGTTTAGGTGAAATCTCAGGGTCGTTTTGATTTGCATCTTCCAAATGGCTAAGGATATTGAGCATCTCTTTAAGTGTTTCTCTGCCATTCTGTATTCCTCTACTGCAAATTCTCTGTTTAGCTCTGTATCCCATTTTTTAATCGGATTGTTTGATTTGTTGTTTTTTAAATTCTTTAGTTCCTTATATATTCTGGATATCAGCCCTCTGTCAGATATAGGGTTGGCGAAGATCCTTTCCCAGTCTGTAGGCTGTCCTTTTGTTTTGATGACTATGTCCTTTACTTTATAGAAGCTTTTTTTTTTTTTCATGAGGTCCCATTTATTGATTGTTGCTCTGAGAGCCTGTGCTATTGGTTCTGTTCAGGATCTTTGATCCACTTGGACTTTAGTCTTTCACAGGATTATAAGTATGGATCTATTTTCATTTTTCTGCATGTGGACATCCAGTTGGACCAGAACCATTTGTTGAAGATGCTGTCTTTCTTCCATTGAATGGTTTTGGCTTCTTTGTCAAAAATCAAGTATTCATAGGTGTGTGGGTTTATTTCTGGGTCTTCTATTTGTTTACATTGATCTGCTATTCTGTTTCTATGCCATTACCATGTGGTTTTTATTACTATTTCTCTGTAGTACAGCTTGAGATCAGGGATGGAAATTCCTCCAGACTATCTGTTGTTGTATAGGATTATTTTGGAAATTCTGAGGTTTTTTGTTTCTCCATATTGTTGATTTTTTTCTCTCAAGGTCTATGAAGAATTGTGTTGATATTCTGATTGGAATTGTATTAATTTTGTATATTGCTTTTGACAGAACAACCATTTTCACTATGTTAATCCTACCAATTCATGAGCATGGGAGATCTTTCCATCTTCCGATATCTTCTTCAATTTCTTTCTTCAGAGACTTGAAGTTTTTCTCAAACAAGTCTTTCACTTGCTCGGATAGAGTCACATCAAGATACTTTTTGTTATTAGGGGCTTTTTTGATGGGTGTTGTTTCCCTAATTTCTTTCTCGGCCTTTTTGTCTTTGGTATAAAGGAGGGCTTCTGAGTTTTTTGAGTTAATTTTTGTATCCAGCCACATTGCTGAAGGTGTTTATCAGCTGAAGGAGTTCTCTAGCTGAATTTTTGGGATTGCTCATGTATACTATCATATCATCTGTGAATAGTGATACTTTGACTTTTTCCTTTCAGATTTGTATTCCTTTGATCTCCTTTAGTTGTCTTATTACTCTAGCTGGGACTTCAAGTACTAAATTGAAGAGATATAGAGAGACTGGACAGCCTTTCCTTGTCTCTGATTTTAATGAGATTGGTTTGAGTTTCTCTCCATTGAGTTTGATGTTGGCTATAGGCTTACTGTATATTGCCTTTACAATATTTAGGTATTTACCTTGTATTTCCAACCTCTCTAAGACTTTAAACATGAATGGGTGTTGGACTTTGTCAAATGCTTTTTCAGCATCTAAGGAGAATATCATGTGGTTTTTCTCCTTCAGTTTGTTTATATGGTAGAGTATATTGATGGATTTCCACATATGGAATCACGCTTACATGCCTGAGATGAAGCTTATTTGGTCAGATTGGATGATATATTTTATGTGTTCTTGGATTAGGTTTGCCAGTATTTTATTGACTATTTTTGCATCAATGTTCATAAGAGAGATAGGTCTGAAGTTCTCTTTTTTTGTTGGGTTTTTGTGTGGTTTAGGTATCAAATTGACTGTGGCTTCATAGAATGAGTTTGGTAATGTTCCTTCTGCTTCCATTTTGTGGAATAGTTTGAGGAAGATTGGTGTTAGCACTTCTTTGAGGTCTGGTAGAATTCTGCATTGAAATCATATGGCCCAGCAACATTTTTGGAGGGGAGATTTTTGATGACTGCTTCAATTTCCTTGGGGGATATAGGATTATTCCTTCTTTCTGCCTGTACTTGACTTAATTTTGGTAGATGGTATCTATCCAGAAAATTGTCCATTTCATTAGATTTTCAAATTTTGTGGCAAAAAAACAACAACAACAACAACAAAAAAATTTTGTAGTATGACCTCAGTGTCTGTAGTTATGTCCCCCTTTTCATTTCTGATTTTACTGATTTGGATAGCTTCTCTCTGTCTTTTAGATAGTTTGGCTAGGAGTTTGTCTATCTTGTTGATATTCTCAATGAACCAGCTTTTTGTTTCATTGATTCTTTGAACAGTTTTATTTGTTTCTAATTGATTGATTTCAACCCTGAGTTTGATTATTTCCAGCCATCTGCACCTCTTGGGCTTATCTGTTTCTTTTTTTTCTAGTGTTTTTAGTTGGGCCATTAAGTTGTTTGTATGTGATGTTACAAATTTCTTCTTGAAGGCACTTAGTGCTATGAATTTTCCTCTGAGCAATGCTTTCAATGTGTTCCATAAATTTAAATATGTTGTACTTCCATTTTCATTCAATTCTAGGAAGTCTTTAATTTCTTTTTTCTTTCTTCCTTAATCCAGTTGTCATTGAGTAGCAAGTTGTTCAGTTTCCATGTGCATGGAGGCTTTTTGTTATTTCCATTGTTGTTGAGCTCCAGCTTTAGTCCATGATGGTCGGATAGAATACAGGGGATTAGTTCAATCTTCTTCTATCTGTTGAGCTTGCTTTGTGGCCAACTATATAGTCTATTTTGGAGAAGGTTCCATGAGGTGTAATTTCGGCGTTTCATGTCCTTTGACCCTCAGATAAGGTGCACGCTAGTTGCCGCCATCTTGGGTTTCCCCAAAAGTGCTATTTTTGATTACTAGTTAAATTGTTTTAAAATTGTTTGCTCTTTGGCAGAGTACAGGGAATCATAAGAAAGAAGGGGAGTTAGTCTGATGAGGAAAGGATAGGAGCTCCACAAGGACCAAATATATCTGGGCACAGGGTCTTTTCTGAGACTGACATGCAACCAAGGACCATGTATGAATGTAACCTAGAACCTCTACTCAGATGTAGCCTGTGGTAGCTCAGTAACCAATTGGTTTCCCATAGTGAGGGGAACAAGGACTATTTCTAACAGGAACTCAATGACTGGCTCTTTGGCCTCCCCACCCCCCAAGGGAGGAGCAGTCCTGTTAGGCCACAGAGGAGAGCTTTGCAGCCAGTCCTGAAGATACCTGATAAAACAGGATCAGATGAATGGGGAGGAGGTCCCCCCTACTAGTGGACTTGGCAAGGGGCACGGTGGAGATGAGGGAGGGAGGGAGGGACTGGGAGGGAATGAGGGATCGGGACAGGCTGGGATACAGAGTTAATAAAATGTAACTGATAAGAAAAAGTAAAATTCAAAAAAAAAATAAAAATAAAATTGTTTGCTGCAGAAAATAATTATAATGTAACTTGGCAAAACTTTACAGCAATATTCATCCTTATGATGACATCTTTTACAATTGTTGACCATGGTTAAAGTGATGACTTTGAAAGCAACTGATAATATGTTGTAATATCTGTACTGGATTTAATGTAATTATTCACAAAGACAATGTTTAGTGCAATTAAAGCACTGAATGAAATTGTAGATATTCCTGTTTAATTTGATATTTAAAGACATTATGAATAACTGTTTAAAATCTATCAGCTCATGTATAAACTTATGCTGCAGATGCAAGGTGTCCTTGCTTCATATTAAGTTTGGCTTCATTTAAACCCTCAGTCTTATAGATACTTGATTTTTGACAAAGAAGCCAAAAACATACAATGGAAAAAGACAACATCTTCAACAATTAGTGTTGTTCAAATTAGATGTCTACATGTAGAAAAATGCAACCAAATCATTATGTATCACCCTGAACACAAAAAACTAAAGTCCAAGTAGATAAAAGACATCAATATAAAACCAGACACACTAAATCTGTTAAATAATAATAATAATAATAATAATAATAATAATAATAATAATAATAAT
>NW_026594428.1:8787885-8856997 GCF_907164565.1 Psammomys obesus | reverse complement strand
ATAATAATAATAATAATAATAATAATAATAATAATAATAATAATAATGGGGAAGAGCCTCGAACTCATTGGCATAGGAGTCAACTTCCTGTACAAAACACCCACAGCACAGGGTCTCAGATCAACAATCAATAAATGGTACCTCATGAAACTAAAAAGCTTCTCTAAAGCAAAAGACCCTCTCATCAGAACTAAACAACAGCCTACAGACTGGGAAAGGATCTTCACCAACCCTATATCTGACAGAGGGCTAATATCCAGAATATATAAAGAAGTCAAGAAGTTAAAAAGCATTAAATTAAGTAATCCAATTAAAAAATAGCATATAGAGCTAAACAGAATTTGCAATAGAGGAATATTGAATTGCAGAGAAACACTTAAGGAAATATTCAACATCCCTAGTCATCAGGGAAATGCAAATCAAAATGACCCTGAGATTTCACTTTACATCTATCAGAATGGCTGATCAAAATCTCAAGTGACAACACATGCTTAAGATGATGTAGAGAAAGGGGGACCTTCTTCCACTGCTGGTGGGAAAGTAAACTTGTACAATCACTCTGGAAATACATCTGGCACTTTCTCAGAAATTAGGAATAGTGCTTCCTCAAGATCCAGCTATACCACTCCTGGGCATATATCCAAAATGTGCTCAACCACACAAGGACATTTGTTCCACCCTGTTGTTATCAGCTTTATTCGTAATAGCAAGAATCTGGAAAAAACCCAGATGTCCCTCAACTCAAGAACGGATACAGAAATTGTGGTACATTTACACAATGGAATACTACTCAGCAATTAAAAACCAGGAAATCATGAAATTTGCAGGTAAATGGTGGGAACTAGAAAAGATCATCCTGTCTGAGGTATCCCAGAAGCTGAAAGGCACACATGGTATACTCACTGATTAGTGGTTATTAGACATATAATATAGGATAAAAATACAAAAATCTGTACACCTAAAGAAGCTAAGCAAGGAGGAGGACAATTGGTAAGATGGTTAATCCTCACTCAGAAAGGCAAATCAGGATGTACATCAAAAGAGGAAGGAAACAGGGAACAGGACAGGAGCCTATCACAGAGGGCCTCTGAAAGACTCTACCCAGTAGGGTATCAAAGCAGATGATGAGACTCATAACCAAACTTTGGGCAGAGTGCAGGGAATCTTATGAATGAAGGGGGAGAGAGAAAGACCTGGAGGGGACAAGAGCTCCAGTAGGAGAGCAACAGAACCAAAAAATTATGGCACAGGGTTTTTTTTTGAGCTTGATACTCCAACCAAGGACCATGCATGGAGATAACCTAGAATCCCTGCTCAGATGTAGCCTATGGCAGCTCAGTATCTAAGTGAGTTCCCTAGTAATGGGCACAGGGACTGTTTCTGACATGAACTCAGTGGCTGGCTCTTTGATCATCTCCCTTTCTGAGGGACCAGCAGTCTTACCAGGCCACAGAGGAAGACAATGCAGCCAGTCCTGATGAGATCTGATAGGCTAGGGTCAGAGGGAAGGGGAGGAGGACCTCCCCTATCAGTGGATTTGGGGAGGTATATGGGAGGAGATAAGGCAGGGAAGGTGGGACTGGGAAGGGATGAAGGAAGTGGCTAAAGCTGGAATACAAAGTGAATAAACTGCAACAAATAAAATTTTAAAAAATGTTTAGTTTCTTTATGTAGTATCATAAAAATGAAAATCTACTAGTAAAATACATAGTCAGGGAAAATAAAACACAATGATAAAAATTATAATAAATATTTTGTACTAAACAACAACAAAAAACTTGGGAAGCCAAAAATCTCAATTATCTATTTAAAATGTAACAAGTCCTAGTGAAATGATTTTAGTAGTTGGAATGTTGTTTGAGTTGTACCTTCTATGAAACTGTGGAAAAAGTAGGTGGATCCTTAAAATTCGTGTCCAGTAGACCACATGTGTTTGCACTATTACTTAACATAACACTCAGGTGTGGGAGTACAAAGACACATGGGTTTCTAGAACTTCCTAGCATTGATTGTAGCCAAATATTAAATGTTAGATACAGTGAGAGTTCCAGTCTCAAATCACAAGACAGAGAGTGGAAAATGACTACTCAGTGTTCACCACACACATGCACTCATACATCTCACACCACACACAGAATGTGCACAGAGAAACACACACACATTATACAAACTTCATCTGCACATAAAATGTTATATACACATACATTTGAGATCACAGAAGGACTGTTTGTATCCACCAACCTAGGTAACATGAACTACAGCTACTTTTGTTATTAGGTTCCTTTTGGATAAATTACTACCAAGTTCTCCGATATTCAAAAAATTTTTCTTGTAAATCAGATAAGTAATACATATTATAGAGGCAATAAATTTAAGCAGTTCCAATTTTAACTGATTCTGAAAAGATCTTTTCGAAATATATGTCATATCCCAAGGTAAAATTATGGCATTTTGTTTGTTTGTTTGATTTGTTTTGTTCTGTTTTTTTTTTTTTTTTTAAATAAAGACAAATTATCAGGATGTTGTGACCTTGTTTCTTACAGGAGAGTCCTATGGGAGATAATTGTGTGCAGTGATTTAGTGCAGAGTCAATACCTTAGCTATGCCCCCAAGGTTTAACATTAATTAGATTCTCATCCCTCACCAGGTTATTGAATACATCTAGTGTGGCTTTCGCATGTAAAGAAAATTTTAAATCAATTCTAGTTAAAATGTTATTATCATTACCATTATATCAAAAGAGAAGTGGCAAAATAAAAGTGATGTGAATGAATTTCAATATTACTTTTGTTAGCTGATGAATAGGAAGAAAATGAAAAACTAACATCAGAATCTACACATGGTCTTTGGAAGGACATTTTATGGGTTTCATAATTTATATAATTACCACATGTGTTCTTATATATTTTTGGTATATAATATAAATACTACATATACAATTGAGTATACACACACATGAAATAATATATACCTATATACATATTGTTGATATGGAAAAAGTGTTCTAGCATTACTTTTCTACTAACTCTCAACTTAACTCACATAGAGGGGGTAAGCATTCACCTTAGTAGGTCCACTCAGAGAAGATTGTTTTCCTATTTCTTCCATTAAATTCATATTGTTTTCTGGGATTATGACAGTATGTATTGCTATTGTGATTCCATACTAAAATGGTGTCATTTCCAAGCTCCTAGGTTTCTCCAGTTATTTATATATATTCTTGAGAAAATTAAGTTTGTTTAATAGTGAACACTTGTACACAAAAAGCCACTAAAAATAAATATACATTTTCATTTAAACTCATTCCTTACATAAATACTATGACTGTGGAATTTACTTTTAGGTGATACAAAGATACTCTTCAAAGACAACAGTATTTTGTTGCACTTTAAAGAATCAAATAATTAAGGAAATAAAACTTTACCTTTTTGATACAAAGCTGCTGATTTGAAATGTTGTTCATATCGGATTTAATATCTTCAAAATTGTCCAGAGCAGAAAAAGTTATTGTAAATGGTGGAGAAGCTTGATCAGACAGTGGGATACATCAAGTTCACATGTCACCCTTTGCCAAATTTCAGCTACAGGTTTCTTGCTAATAGTTTTATATGTGCAAAACCACAGGGGCCTTTGAAAGGCTCTACCCTGCAGGGTATCTAGGCAGATGCTGAGACTCATAGCCACACTTTTGACAGAATGCAGGGAATCTTATGAAAGAAGGGGGTGATAGTATGACCTGGAGACAATGGGAGCTCCACAAGGACAACAACAGATCCAAAAATCTGGGCAGAGGGGTCTCTTCTGAAAATGATACTCCAGCCAAGGACCACTCATGGAGATGGCCTGGAATCCAATCACAGAGGGAGCCTATGGCAGTTCAGTGTCTAAGTGGCCTCTGTAGTAATGGGGATAGGGACTGATTGGCCCTGCTCTTTGATCATCACCCCTGAGGGGGTATCAGCCTTACCAGACCAAGAGGGAGACAATGCAGCTACTCCTAATGAGACCTGATAGACTAGGATCAGAGGGAAGGGGAGGAGGACCTCCCCTATCAGTGGACTGGGAGAGGGACAGGGGTGGGGAAAAGGGAAGGTGGGATTGGGAGGGGAGAAGGAGGGAGGTACAGGGGGGATACAAAGTGAATAAACTGTAATTAATAAAAATAAGAATAAATAAAAAAGAGAAAAAAGAAGCTCACAAAAATATGAATGAAAGAATATAAACAGAAATATTTTCCATAGAGTTTACCATATGGTTGTTGTAATCTTTCTATGCTTTAGGTGCAAGATATTTGTTGTCATTTCAGAAATAAAACAATTAATCTCAGCATATTATATAAACAAAAAGTCACTTATATTTTAAATATGTTTATGTGTTTAGCATTATTTACTGTGGTTCATTAACAACAGAAACAGAATATGGAGCCTGAATATATCAACAATTCAGAAAAATATAATCTTACATTTAGAGTCTAACTTTATTTTATTACTCCTGTATATATTATAGAAGCATTCAATGAGTTCTCATTTGTCTCTACTTTGATTTTTAAAGCATGCTTTATAACTTACTTTTAATAATCACAAGCAAACATGAGCCATATTTTGTACCCAAGTGTTTAGCTTTATTGCTGAATTTATTTCCCTCTTGTTCTGACAGACTTGATTTGGTGAAATGTACTAAAACAAGATTAATTCAAAGAGACATTTACAAATTGGAGGACTATTCACAAGCATCAATCCTAAGTGTGTGTCCACAGGTGAAAAGTTGAAGATAGAGTGAATGCACAAAATAAGCTTCTTTTTTGTTGTAGTTTTTGTACATGCTCTTTAACAAAAAGTATATAGTCAAAGTACAGGGAATATTCTTTGTTCTGGGCAAAAAATACTATGTGATACATTTGTATTTGGTAAATATGAACTTATGTTCATTGACATGGACTCTAGCAGAAAACAAGATGAAAATAACTGGTGAAAGAAACACAATGATATGTTAAATGCCAAGCTTCAAAGTGTAAAATATTTAAAAAATATATATTTAAAGATTCAACCCACAGTGTTGTTTGTTGTGACTATACCTGGAGCTCATTTTGAGTAGAACTTACTGGATGACATTGGAACATTTAAGGCTTGTTAAATGAGATAATTTTGGATATATATTTAGGAGTGGTATAGCTGGATCTTGAGGTAGCACTATTCCTCATTATGTGAGAAAGCACAAGAATGATTTCCAGAGTAGTTGTACATGTTTGCATTCTCACCATCAATGGAGGAAGGTTTTCTTTTCTTCACATCTTCTTCAGCATGGGTTGGCACTTGAGTTTTTGATCTTAGACATTCTGATGGGTGTAAAGTGAAATTTCAGGGTCTTTTTAATTTATATTTCCCTGATGACTAAGGATGTTGAACATTTCTTTAAGTGATTCTCTGCTAATAAATATTCTTCTATTGAGAATTCTCTGTTTAGCTCTGTACCCCATTTTTAAATTGGATTACTTGGTTTGATGCCGTTTAACTTCTTTAGTTATTTATATATTCTAGATATTAGCCCTCTGTCAAATATAGGGTTGGTGAAGATCCTTTCCCAAACTGTATGCTGTCGTTTTGTTCTGACAACAGTGTCCTTAGTTTTACAGAAGCTTTTTGGTTTCATGTGGTCCCATTTATTAAAAGAGACAATTTAAATGTTAAATAAAATATTGCTAAATGATGCTAAATTCAAAAGTACCTTAGACGTAGCCTTAGATTAACAGAAAACCTAAAGCAGATTCAGTGGTTTGGTGTATAGCCTTCTGTTTACTCTGATACTTTACCATTTCAGATCCGTTGGTACTGTGAGCAAACCAAAGCCGGGGGAAGGGGGATGGTAAGTGACATAGGCCCTAGGAGGAAACTCACTACCATTGCTGAACTAATTAAACATGATAATAAATACATTCAAAATATTTATCTTTATCCTAGTAAGGACTGTTCATATCCTTAATCAAACAAATTTCTCTTTTTCATAAATAGAATACAGAGACTCAAGTATGTGCAAAGTGATTAGAATCTTACAAGACATAATAACAGCCAGCTAGACAAAATCTCTTCACAGTTCCAATGGGCACTACTGTCAAAATGGTAACCAACTTCTCTCACACTGGGCTTCTACAGAAAGAAAAGTAAATCAGCATTCTACCCAGTCACACCTAATCTATATATACAATGGCAGTTATAATATAGTTAGTCCTGCATTTAATGTTTAATTTTGTGCCCCTGCAATTCATGTCCTCAAGCTAAAAGCCTTAAGCATGGTAAGCAAAATCTCTACAACTTCCTAATATATCACTGAAGCCTTAAGAAAGAAAATATGAAGTGTTTCAGAAGTCAGAAAAATGGTCAAAAATAAGACGCTGTACCTGGTTCATAGTGAGTATAGATATAGGTGCTGTGAAATACACAAAATAAAAAAAAAAACAACACAACAAAAACAAAACCACATTTACAAGATTAGAAGTATATTATTTAAACATATCTTTAAACCCAGCACACAACAGGAGGCTAAAGAAGGAGATTCACAAGTCTAAAGCAAGCCTGGGATATGTCATGATTTCAGGACTGCCAAGACTGTTTACCAAGGAGGATGGCAAGCAAGCAAACAAGAAGAAAGAAAGGAAAGAAAGAAAAGAAAGGAAGGAAGGAAGGAAGGAAGGAAGGAAGGAGAGATTTTTTTAAAATGTTTTATTAATTATACTTTATTCATTTTGTATCCCCCCATAAGTCCCTCCCTCCTCCCCTCCCAATCCCACCCTCCCTCACCTTTCTGCATGCATGCCACTCCCCAAGTCCACTGATAGGGGAGGTCTTCCTCTCCTTCTTTCTGATCTTAGTCTATCAGTTCTCATCAAAAGGAGGGAGGGACTGGGAGGGAATGAGGGATCGGGACACGGCTGGGGTACAGAGTTAATAAAACGTAACTGATAAGAAAAAAATAAAATACAAAAAAAAAAAAGTAGTTGCATTGTCCTCTACTGTGGCCTGGAAAAGCTGCTCCCCCTCAGGGGGAGGTGATCAAAGAGCAGGCCAATCAGATTATGTCAGAGGCAGTCCCTCTGCCCATTACTATGTAACCCACTTGGACACTGAACCGCCATGGGCTACATCTGTGCAGGGATTCTAGGTTATCTCCACGAATAGTCCTTGGTTGGAGTATGAGTCTCTGGGAAGTTCCCTGTGTTCAAATTATCTTGTTCTGTTGCTCTCCTTGTGGAGTTCCTGTCCCCTCCAGCTCTTACTATTTCCCACTTCTTACATAAAATTCCATTCACTCTGCCCATCAGTTGGCCATCAAGCTCAGCATCTGCTTTGACAGTCTATACTGCAGAGGCTTTCAGAGGCCCTCTGTGGCAGGTTCCAAGGTTTTTCCTGTTTTCTTCTGGCTTTCAGAGGCCCTCAGTAGCAGGTTCGTAGGTTGTTTCCTGTTTTATTTTTCTTTTGATGTTCATCCTCTTTGCCTTTCAGGATGGGAATTGAACATTTTAGTTAGGGTCCTCTCTTTTGCTAGTTTGTTTAGATGTACAGATTTTAGTGGGTTTATCCTATATTACATGTCTATACAAGTGAGTATATACCGTGTGTCTTTCTGCTTCTGGGACAGCTCACTCAGGATGATCCTTTCCAGGTCCCACCACTTACCTGCAAATTTCCTGATTTCCTTATTTTTCATTGCTGAGTAATACTCCATTGTATAGATGTACCACAATTTCTGCATCCATTTTTCAGTTGAGGGGCATCTGGGCTGTTTCCAGCTTCTGGCTATTACAAATAAAGCTGCTACAAACGTGGTTGAGCAAATGTCCTTTTTGTGTACTTGCGCCTCTTTTGGGTATATGCCTAGGAGTAGTATGGCTGGATCTTGAGGAAGCACTATTCCTAGTTGTCTGAGAAAGAGCCAAATTGATTTCCAGAGTGGTTGTACAAGTTTACATTCCCACCAGCAGTGGAAGAAGGGTTCTCCTTTCTCCACAACCTCTCCAGCATGTGTTGTCACTTGAGTTTTTCATCTTGGCCATTCTGATGGGTGTAAGGTGAAATCTCAGGGTTGTTTTGATTTGCATTTACCTAATGGCTAATGAGGTTGAGCATTTCTTTAAGTGCTTCTCTGCCATTTGATATTCCTCTACAGAGAATTCTCTCTTTAGCTCTGTTCCCCATTTTTTAATTGGATTACTTGGTTTGCTGCTTTTCAGCTTTTTTAGTTCTTTGTATATACTCGATATTAGTCCTCTGTCAGATAAAGGGTTGGTGAAGATTCTTTCCCAATCTGTAGACAGTCGCTATATTTTGATGATGGTGTCCTTTGCTTTACAGAAGCTTTTCAATTTCATGAGGTCCCATTTATTGATTGTTGCTCTTAGAGCCTGTGGTGTTGGTTTTTCTGTTGAACTTTCTGTTCAGAAAGTTTTCTCCTGTACCAATAAGTTCTAGGGTATTCCCCACTTTTTTTTTTTTTTCTAGCCGATTTAATGTGTCTGATTTTATGTTGAGGTCTTTGATCCACTTGGACTTCAGTTTTGTGCAGGGTGATAAGTATGGATCTATTTTCATTTTTCTACATGTAGACATCCAGTTGGACCAGCACCATTTGTTGAAGATGCTATCTTTTTTCCATTGTATGATTTTGGCATCTTTTTCAAAAATCAGGTGTCCATAAATCTGTGGGTTTATTTCTGGGTCTTCTATTCAATTCCATTGATCCACCATTCTGTTTCTATGCCAGTACCATGCAGTTTTTATAAATGTTGCTCTATAGTACAGGTTGAGATCAGGGATGGAGATACCTCCAGAAGATCTTGTATTGTAGAGGATTGTTTTAGCAATTCTCGGTTTCTTGTTATTCCATACAAAGTTGAGAATTTTTCTTTCCAGGTCTGTAAAGAATTGTGTTGGTAATTTGATGGGAATTGCATTAAATCTGTAGATTGCTTTTGGAAAGATGGCCATTTTTACTATGTTAATCCTGCCAAGCCATGAGCATGGGAGATCTTTCCATCTTCTCATATCTTTCTCTAATTCTTTCTTCAGAGACTTGAAATTTTTTTCATACAAGTCTTTGACTTGCTTGGTTAGGATTACACCAAGGTACTTTATGTCATTTGTGGCTATTGTGAATGGTGTTGTTTCTCTAATTTCTTTCTCAGCCCTTTTATCTTTTGTATACAGGAGTGCTACTCATTTTTTTGAGTTAATTTTGTATCTGGCCACTTTGCTGAAGGTGTTTATCAGCTGTAGGAGTTCCCTGGTAGAGTTTTTGGGGTCACTCATGTATACTATCATATCCTCTGCAAATAGTGATAATTTGACTTCTTCCTTTCTCATCTGTATCCCCTTGATCTCCTTCTACTGTCTTATTGCTCTAGCAAGGACTTCCAGCACTATGTTGAAGAGCTATGGAGAGAGTGGGCAGCCTTGTCTTGTCCCTGATTTCAATGGGATTGCTTTAAGTTTCTCTCCATTCAGTTTGATGTTGGCTATAGGCTTGCTGTATATTGCCTTTACTATGTTTAGATATGTGCCTTGTATCCCTGATCTCTCCAGTACTTTAAACCTGAATGGATGTTGGATTTTGTCAAATGCTTTTTCAGCATCTCGGGAGATTATTATGTGTTTTTTTTTTCTTTCAGTTTGTTAATATGGTGGATTCCATTGATGGATTTCTGTATATTGAACCACCCTTGCATACCTGGGATGAAGCCTACTTTGTCATAGTGGATAATATCTTTGATGTGTTCGGTTCACAAGTATTTTGTTAAGTATTTTTACATCAATGTTCATAAGGGAGATTTGCCGGAAATTCTCTTTCTTTGATGAAGAGATTTTGAAACAGATTTTAAAGAGTCAATTGTCTTTTTTCTCTGGAAACCACCACAATATAAAGATCAAATCAAATATTTTGAAGCAAAAGTAACTAAAGGTAACTAATCCCTTCCCTCGAATCCACAAGCTGTCCAATAGCTCCTTAGTAAGGAGTAAGGGCACACAAAGCATTTTCTGCCCTGTGTTAGAATATTGACTGTCTTGACCTGTTGTGGTCAAACAAAGCTGGTGAGAGTTCATAAGTGTAATGGCCTTGTCATAACCAGAGGTCGCTGTTCTGCTCTGGTTCTCTATTCCCTCAGTCTCTTTACCTCAGCTTCCTCTCTTGTGAAGGTTCCTCAGTCATGGGATGTCTCATTTACATTTAAACATTTCACAACCACTTACTGTCTACATTTTGAACAGTTGTGAGTTTCTACACTAACCAGCACCTATTTGGAAGAAACATCTCTGATGAGGTGTGAGAGTTGCCTGAAACATCATATTCAGAGATACACTATTAGAGAGACTTTATTCCTATGTACATTTAGCAAAATAATAGGAGTAGGTTCACCCTTGATGTCTGTGAGCTTCTAGGCATGGGATCTGTGTGGCTCCTGTGAGACTATTGTGTCATAATGGGTGTTCCTACACACAGAAACACATTGCCAGGACAAACTGGAGTCAATGCGTTATTTAGTTTAAAAAAGAAAGATATGAAGTTAGGGGCATATGGATGTAAAGTGAATATAGGGAGAATTATGGGGAGTTGGAGTGAATATGACCTAAACAGGTTGTATAAAATAGATTCTCCAACAGAGATCCATATCTTTCCAGTGTTAGGAAGAAACACACTGTTATATGACTAATAAAGAGAAATTATTTTATATATTTAGAGGTATGTAATAGTTTATTGGTTTTGTTTAGTTTTATTTTTGTTTTAGTTTTAGTTTTGATAGGGTCTCATTTAGCCTGATTTAGTCTTCAAATCAGTATGTAAGAGCCAGGTTGACATTGGGTTTCTGATCATTCTATCTCCGTATCTTAAATGCTTAGATTTGTAACATGAGCAAGGACCTCCGTTATTTGTTGTTGTTTCTCTCTCTCTTTCTCTGTGTGTGTGTGTGGGAGGGTGGGGTGTGTGTGTGTGTGTGTGTGTGTGTGTGTGTGTGTGTGTGTGTTTGGTTCTGGTATAAAATCCTGGACTTCACGTATGCTAGTCTATTCACTGATTAATAACTCTTTAATATGTAATATTAAAATTCTATTCACGATGTCAAATTTACTATGAGGCATGAATTAACAGTTGATTTTCCAGTTCTTATATGTGTTCTTAGGTGATTTCTAGTTTCCACTTACTCCCAGAAATGACTGCAAATATATATATATATATATATATATATATATATATATATATATATATATATATATATATATATATATGGCTTATATATTAGGTATATATATGATTAGGCTTATGGATAGAACTCCATGAGACCCTCTGAAAAAACATACTTAGCACATTATATTATGGAAAAAATCATTAGTTAAACAAATAGTAGAGAATATTTATTTACACTAGATAAAACTGTCTTGAACAAATGTGTTTCTGTGGGGAGGGGTGGGAAGAGAACTCTGCTCACTGGAAATGTGCTGTAGCAGCCAATGAAACAAGGACACATATCACCAAGAATCTAATATAGAGCTTAGCAGAAGAGCTACTAGGATCAAATGCCAATGTTTCTGATATGAACCTTTAGCCATGAGGTAAATCTTACCTGAATAATTTTTAATTAGACTCTATTCCTTGATTCCTTCTTAACAATCAGCCTTTTTTCCCCCCAGGGATTTGTGTTACCAAGAAACTTGTCCAAAGGTGGTAAATGAGCTCTCATTTGTAAGAGAATTGTTAAAACCTAGCAACTATGTATTTTTAAGTTCCTTTGAAGGCTTTGCCCTAAGCCCTTCCCCTATTTAACATCTAACTCTGCTAAGGAAGTGATTAGTTTAATTATTTCAATTTGAAATGTTGCTTGCCTTACAGGTTATGAGCAACTGTCGAATTTCCACTTCGTGTTAATGAAAACAGAAGGAAAAAACACAGGCACACACCCTGCTTGATCATGAACTTCCTCCCGGGCTGGTCTGTGCTTCCCTGCTTACATGAGAAGTGTACTCTCAGGTGTGTTCTTCACATTTTACTGCTCAGAAAGAAATGGTGTCAACAAATCAACAAACTCCTACTTATTTCTTTTTCTTTAACATAGAGTTGTCAGTTTCTCAAAAGGGACAAATATGTGAAACTCTAGGCACAGTGCAGCTAAAAGAAAGTGAACTTAGAAATCTCACTAAATTCTCAAGGAATACTGGACAGCAGCTAACATGTTTGTCAAATATTTGCAGAAAAAATGTAACAAATTACATTTGCTCATATACACATACCAGTATAAGAATACAGGTACATGTGTGCAACAAACAAACCCAATTTATCATTTTTATAAGGTCAAAATCTACAATCAATAATTACAAATAATGTAAAAATGTGATTATTTAATAATATGATTTGATATATCAGAATTTCAACACTTCAAATAAGATAACAGTTCATATTACAGAAATATTTAAAATAAGAAAATGTCTTGATGTTATATACCCCATTTTACATGCAGTTTTTTAAGTATTTATTAATTACACTTTATTCACTTTGTATCCCCCCTGTGGTTTCCTCCCTCCTCCTGTTCCAATCCCTCCCTTTCTCTACCCTCTGCATGCATGCCCCTCCTCAATAGGGGAGGTCTTCTTTTCCTTCCTTCTGATCCTAGTCAATTAGCTCTCATTAGGAGTGGCTGCATTGTCTTCTTCTGTGGCCTGTAATGCTGCTTCCCCCTCAGGGGGGAGGTAATTGAAGAGCAGGCCAATCAGTTCATGTCAGAGACAGTCCCTGTTCCTATTACAATGGAACCCACTTGGATACTGAACTGCCATGGGCTACATCTGTGCAGTGGTCTTAGGTTATCTCAATGCATGGTACTTGGTTGGAGTATCAGTCTCAAGAAAGACCCCTGTGCTCAGATTTTTTGGTTCTGTTGCTCTCCTTGTGGAGTTCCTGTCCTCTCCAGATCTTACTGTTTCCCACTTCTTTTATAAGATTCCCTGCACTCTGCCCAAAGGTTGCCCGTGAGTCTCAGCATCTACATTAATAGTCTGAAGGGCAGAGTCTTTCAGAGGTCCTCTGTGTCAGGCTCCTGACTTGTTCCCTCTTTTCTCCTTCTTCTGATGTCCATCCTCTTTCCTTTCTGGATAGGAATTGAGCATTTTAGCAAGAGTCCTCCTTCTTTGGCCATCTTACCAAGAGCAATCTGCAGATTCAATGCTTTCCCCATCAAATTACCAACACAATTCTTTACAGACATTGAAAGAAAAATCCTCACCTTCATATGGTACAACAAGAAACCCAGAATTGTTAAAACAATTCTCTACATTAAAAGACTAAGATCAGAAAGAAGGAGAGGAGGATCTCCCCTATTAGTGGACTTGGGAAGGGGCATGCATGCAGAAAGGGTGGAAAGGGTGGGACTGGGAGGGGAGGAGGGAGAGGCTTATGGAGGAATACAAAACTAAATAAAGTGTAATTTTAAAAAAGTTAAATAAAAAATTAAAAAAAAAGATCTTCAGGAGGTATCTCCATCCCTGATCTCAAGCTGTACTATAGAACAACTATACTAAAAAGTGCATGTTACTGGCATAGAAACAGACTGGTGAATCAATGGAATTGGATAGAAGATCCTGACATAAATCCACACACTTATGGACACCTGATTTTTGACAAAGATTCCAAAACCATTCAATGGAAAAAACAAAACAAAACAAAACAAAACAAAAAAAAAAAAAAACAGCATCTTCAACAAATGGTGCTGGTCTAACTGGATGTCTACATGTAGAAAAATGCAAATAGATCCATATTTATCACCCTGCACAAAAACTAAAGTCAAAGTGGATCAAAGACCTCAACATAAAACCAGACACATTAAACAGCTTAGAAGAAAATGTGGGGAAGAGCCTTGAACTCATTAGCACAGAAGACAACTTCCTGAACAGTTACATACAGTTTTGATCAATGTGAATTTGTTTTACTGTAGCACTCAGGCTATTTGAAGACTGTCCTAATAATCAACTCTTTGTTATAGTTTGCCTTGGACTTATTTTATTTCTGAGTAAACTCTGTTCTTTTTAAATGATAATGTCATATTTTCAGATTCCACAAAATCACTTATGTACATTTTATGAAGAGATCCAAATTACATGCTAATTTTTAAAATACTCCTTAAAGATAAACAAGATGTGTGTTATTTTTGAAAAGCTTCAAATCATGTTAACATGAATAATATAATATTTATATGAAAAGTATAATCCAATATATATAAAGAACTAAACAAGCTGAAAAGCAACAAACCAAGTAATCCACTTAAAAAATGGGGAACAGAGCTAAAGAGAGAATTCTCTGCAGAGGAATATCGAATGGCAGAGAAGCACTTAAAGAAATGCTCAACCTCATTAGCCATTAGGGAAATGCAAATCAAAACAACCCTGAGATTTCACCTTACACCCATCAGAATGGCCAAGATGAAAATCTCAAGGGACAACACATGCTGGAGAGGTTGTGGAGAAAGGGGAACGCTTCTCCACTGCTGGTGGGAATGTAAACTGGTACAACCACTCTGGAAATCAATCTGGCGCTTTCTCAGACAACTAGGAATAGCGCTTCCTCAAGATCCAGCCATACCACTCCTAGGCATATACCCAAAAGAGGCGCAAGTACACAACAAGGACATTTGTTCAACCATGTTTGTAGCAGCTTTATTTGTAATAGCCAGAAGCTGGAAACAACCCAGATGCCCCTCAACTGAAGAATGGATGCAGAAACTGTGGTACATCTATACAATGGAGTATTACTCAGCAATGAAAAATAAGGAAATCATGAAATTTTCAGGTAAATGGTGGGACCTGGAAAGGATCATCCTGAGTGAGTTGACCCAGAAGCAAAAAGACACTCACGGTATATACTCACTCATATAAACATACAATATAGAATAAACCCACTAAAAGCTGTACATCTAAACAAACTAAGCAAAAGAGAGGACCCTAACTAAAATGTTCAATCCCCATCCTGAAAGGCAAAGAGGATGTACATCAGAAGAAAACGAAAATAGGAAACAACCTCGGAACCCGCTACAGAGGGCCTCTGAAAGCCAGAAGAAAACAGGAAACCACCTTGAAACCTGCCACAGAGGGCCTCTGAAAGCTTCTGCAGTATAGACTGTCAAAGCAGATGCTGAGCCTGATGGCCAACTGATGGGCAGAGTGAATGGAATTTTATGTAAGAAGTGGGAAATAGTAAGAGCTGGAGGGAACGGGAACTCCACAAGCAGAGCAACAGAACAAGATAATTTGAACACAGGGAACTTCCCAGAGACTCCTACTCCAACCAAGGACTATTTGTGGAGATGACCTGGAACCCCTGCACAGGTGTAGCCCATGGCAGTTCAGTGTCCAAGTGGGTTCCATAGTAATGGGAAGAGGGACTGCCTCTGACATAATCTGATTGGCCTGCTCTTAGATCACTTCCCCCTGGGGGGGAGCAGCCTTACCAGGCCACAGTAGAGGACAATGCAGCCACTTTTGATGAGAACTGATAGACTAAGATCAGAAAGAAGGAGAGGAGGACCTCCCCTATCAGTGGACTTGGGGAGTGGCATGCATGCAGAAAGGGGAGGGAGGGTGGGATTGGCAGGGGAGGAGGGAGGGGCTTATGGGGGGATACAAAATGAATAAAGTGTAATTAATAAAAAATAAATAAAAGATTAAAAAAAAAAAAGAAAAGTAAAGATTGTTTTGTTTCAAAGATTTTACTGTTGGGAGATGCTAGGCTTTACAAGTCTGACCTAAATACCACAGGACATGTAATGGTCTTTTATCATGTCAATAAATATCATTAACACTCTCTGTTCATGCCACAAGAACTAAACTTCCTCACACAAACAAACAACATCAATAGAAAAAAAGGCTATTGTTTATTGACTACATTTAAAAATTATAAAATCTTATTCTAGGAATATACTTCAAATAAAGCTATATTTCAGGTGAAGAGTCTTGATGAAATACTATTTTATCCACATTGATAGACATATGGAGAATGTCTTAACAAATATGATTTTTTGGATCATACCAGACAGTATAATTGCTTTGGAAGATGGAACCTTCAGGAATGAATTAACTTAATCTACATATAATGAGTTAATGATGAAGCCCTAAAGTGGGTTGAATATTCTGATAAAATCAAGACAGTGACATTAATATTCTGTGTGTCTTGTGTGTGTGTCTGTTTCTGTCTGTCTGTCTGTCTCTCTCCCTCTCTGTGTTTGTGCAGGGAAGTATGCATGTATGTTTCTCTCATACATACAATAACTTTTGTGTACTTACTGTTCTAAAAGTTGTGTCTATTCGTAATTTTTATTTTTCATATGTAAAGTACTTCTTAAATGGCAACGTTCTTCATGTTAGACAATATGATTATTTATTCTATTACATATAATTAACAGTTGATTCCCACCAAACTTTTCCTGCAGCTTCAGACAAATTCTCAAGATTTTTTACATTTGCATATATTTTGTGTCCTTTGCTTACAATTCATTAACACTCCAAACAAAATCAGTTTCTACTGTTCTTCAAATTGATCCTCCCTTATGTAAAATTTATGTATATAGGTCATCTATCATCTACTCTCTAGTGCCCAAAATAGAATATTAATTTCTATTACCAAAAAAGAATATCATCTTGTCACTTTATTCTATATCAATAATTCAAAGTACAAACAGACACTGATACCTTGTGATTTTCTAAAGAAATTCTTCACTGCTAGTTGTTCTACAGACACGGGATGTTTCTTACTCAGTGGCAGAATTAATAAGAATTTTGAATGTATTTTAAGAGCAATCAAATTGCTTTGCACTGTCCTGACATATTGAAGGCTAAGAGTGTATGTAGGCACCCATCAAAATGTTCAGCAGAGCTAAAAGAACTTCATTTAATCAGGTGTGATATATACTTAGCAGCAAATATGCTGAAGGAATCTTTGATAATTTTAACAGGACTCAGAACCAGTCACTTTGTAATAAAGGTCAAAGTCAGAAGTTGCTCTCATTGAGGAGCTTTAAATATGAGTTCTACTTAGTGTAAAGATCAGTCTTTTTATAACATCAGGTCTACATCATCAGACACTTTTCAAAACAAGCTATTCTTCATTCTTTGTTCTTATATTCTTATGTGTCACACTAGCAAGCTTTACAATGTATGAGATAATAAATTCTTTTTCACATTCAGGGCAGTACATGTTTTCTACTCTTTCTACTATTTATAGACTTTGTTCACCTTCAGGACACCAATATGCCCTTTCTGTACACTCTTCTCTTCATCTCTTGTGGAAAATCTTCAGCTTGAAATTCACGAGGTGTTAAGATAACTGTTATTGAATAAATAGCGTACTGTTGGGGGGTTGGTGTATACTTGTATTCATTCTTGTTGTGATGTTGCTGCAAACTCATGCTTCTGACTGTTTGATGTTCTATAGGCCTTTTGCACGTGTTTAGGTATCTCTTTCTATAGATTTGAGACTTTTTCTATTAATGTATTGAAAGTAATCTCTCTGTGGACCTATGGGACATAAGTAGATCTAGGTAGTAGCAAGTGGGAAGTCGAAGAAGAGCCAGGTGGAACTTTGAGATGATCCTTCTAGCTAGAGGCTCAGTGAGTGTGACTCCCTTAGGAGTTGGGTGGACGTTTAGGGTAGGAAAGAGTAGACCGAATTGGCAGTTCCATAGAGGAATGTTGCCGAAGAACAGAGTAGGCTTCAAGGAAAAGAATAAACTTACCTCAAACTCCTTGGAAGCCGAGAATACTGTGCAAAAGAAGTTTTTTATTTTATAATTTCAGGACATTTCTAATCTGAAATCTGAGAAAGAGTTGCACAGCTATTTAAATAGTAAAATTTAATTCCAGAGTTGAACAATTTTTAATGAGAAAGGTTTGCGAAAAGTGAAATGTTTAACAAACTCAGAGAACTATCACATCCGCCTGACGATTTCACAGTAATCTATAGAACTCTTGATATAGGCATCGGTCTCCTGTTATATGAATATTTGAAAGGTGAGATGATTTTAAATTAATCCAATTCAGTAGAGAGTAGAAAGTCTCAGCTGTCATTTTCTTTTCATATATCCTAGATAGTTCCATTAGTCAGAGCCCATGGGACCACATTATCCCAATGAATCCACTAATTCTTTGAATTGCATCCATTTGAAATGCACTATTCATTGTTTTTACAACATATTACAACCATAAACACCCATTTAATTAGGAATTTATGATCAACAACTGCATGTGCCGAGGTTCTATTATATATGACCCAGTAACTTTACAAACCACCTATACAATGTCTTAGCAAAGTAGGCACTGCAAAAATACCTGTTGGCTTATATAAGATTTCATGTGCAGCTTAATCACTGTTTAAGGACTGGTATATTAATTAGCAAAAAGCTTCCACTTTCTAATATCACCAGTATGAATTTAAATAAAGACAGTTATTAAAAATAAAAAAATACTACAAAATTTTCAAGGTGAAAATTTATGCAATTCTTATACTTATCTTCATGAAAATTAGATATTTGGGAGCCTATAATATATTATTTATCCAATAGCATGGTGGCAACACCAGTCCTTGGAAGAGAAATCAGATTATCTGAGAAAACTGGGTTCAGTGTTATTGTGGCATAATACTGCTTGGGATTAAAAAACAATCTCATTTTTTTTTTTGTGGTTTGATGAGTATAACAAGTCATTATATTCATGTTTTTGTTTGACAATTGTGGATTATCATGTAATATTTATTTTAAAACTTAGATTTTATTAAAGTTTTAGTAGATAAATGTTTATTTATGAAAATACTATCTAAATGAACATAATTAATTTTGGATTACAATGAAATGGTTATGTACTTGGGCTTGAGGTTTGAAACACTTGAACTTGACTTGTGAATAACATAGCCCCATAAGCTCCCTATAATGATACATTTTAAAGAATTTATAGTAAATGAATGCAATGAACACAATATTAATTTTGGCTTAATATTATGAGTATTCAATGAAATATATCATGCAAAATGCATACCTTATGACACATAGTATGCATTCAAAAATAATTATTATGCTTTTATTGAAGTATTAAAATCTCGTTATAATTACTGCAGAATAGTTTCATTTTAAACAATAGTGCTGAGAAGTAGGAATATGAAAACAACATGAATAAAACCTTAATATATAAAAATTAAGAAATTTTTATATAATAAAAATGAAGAAGTACTGTGTAAGTACTTAAAAGAGCAAATGTTTAAAGGTTGTTTGCATAATTTGATGTCTAACCACTAACATTCCTGCAGAAGAAAAAAAAAAAGAAAGAAAAGCTTTAAAAGTTTGTTTCATGCTTCCCCCAAGGTAGTAAAATTAATTAGGGAGATGTGCAGACTGCTGATTCATTTGATTATATGTTTCTACCTAAAGTGCAAAATTTCCCTTCAGCCTAGAGGAGTTTTGGTTGATTCATCACCGCTCTCAGAGGGTTGATCATTGCAAATGGCTTTATTGACCTGTGGCTTGCTTCTGCATCACAAGCTCCAGTGAACCAAGCAATCAACAGCTGCTAAGTGCAGGTGAGAAGCCATCATGGAAAATGCAAAGACTGAATCAGCACTTCTCACCCATCAGGCCCCCGCACCATCACAGACTTCTAAACTTCATCAGAGACATGTGCCTTAAAGAGACGTGTCCTAAAATAAAATGTACTCCAGGAGTTTGTGACTTTTAGAAAATCATAGAAGGCACTCTGTTTTCAGACTCTTTACATATGTGTATGGATAATCACACTTACAATTTTTAGCACTTTGTCATGTGGCAATGAAAATCTCAACCCAAATAAAATCTGAGGAACCAAGAGACAATTTTAAAGAATTAAATAATTATAGTATAATCCAGTGATATGATGTCTAAACAACACAACAAAACTAAACTGGTGTTCATTTAAAAGCAAAGAAAGTTCAGTAGCAGGGCGAACCAGGAGACTTCTCAAGATAATGATCCATTTCATCCAAGTCCTTGTCAGAGTCCTTGTTAGAAACACTGTGGTTGTGTCACTAAAATAGATCAATAGACATTTGACAGAGTGTTTTAGCTTATAGTTCTTTGATCTGTGAAACCCAAAGGTATAGGACGTGCACCTGCTATGGTTCTTTTACCTGTGTAGTAATATGCCAGAAGAGCAAACAAGTACATGTAGTACAGAGAAAGTGCACGAGAATAAGCTAACTTCCTTCTTTTTCTTTCTTTTCCTTTTTCTTTAATACCCTTTCTTTCTCTCTAGTGACTCGTGTGTGTTTGTGTGCCTGTGCGTGTGTTTGTACGAATGTGAGTTGCACACAACACAGCTAGAATGTGGGAGGGCAGGGGACAGGCTCAAGTGCTAATTCTTGCCGTACACCTGTGTAGAGACAAGGTCTCTGTTTTTCCACCCTCCATGCCAGATTTTGTGGCCACATGCTTCTGTGTACTCCTTAGTCAAAAGGAGTAAAAATAAGTGCAGAAAAATATTTTCAGAACTAAGATAACTGCAGTTTATCAGTTAAATAGCTGTACATGAAAGTGATTAATAAAGCATGGCTCATGATTTTTTTGCTACTGAATTATATTCACACTTTAAAAAGAATATGTTTTTCTTAAAAGGTTCACATAAAAATTGCTAACATAAAGATTTTTATTTGAAAATATGAGTTTTTGAGAGGAATTTTTAGATCAATTCTATTCTTCTCATTCGAATAGCTAATTATGAACAAAAGAACATACTATGATTTTCAAAAATGCTCAAATGTATGATAAAATTATAAATGATTTTCTAATGATATAACATTGTAATATAAATGAATTGATATTAAGAGTTCTAAAATTGCTTTTGAAATTTGGAAAAGTATTAACTTGTTCCGATAGCCAAAGAAACTTCATATTTACTCAGTGCTACTGTTAAAAGATGACTAAAAATAAAATATTATAATAACTGAGAGACATCTTAGTAACAGTCATACATTCTTTAGCCATTAGATAAGACACAGGAATAACCTATTAACTGATATCTTAGTATTAAAAACGCCTAAATGGGGGCTCAATAGATAAAGTGTTTGTCATGTGTTAAGATTATTTTCTGTTGCTATTATAATACATCTAACAGAGAAACTTGGAGGCTTGTTTGTTTGAGCTTATACTTTCAGGTCATAGTTCAATATTGATGGAAATAACATTGACAGGATTTTCTCTATTTTCTTTCTATTCTGCTTACTACCTTTCCCTTCCAATTCCAGGTTGTGTTTTGTTTTTTAAACACCTGAATTTCACTTAGGGCTTCTTGATATGCTCATGTATGCAAGCATCTACTAGAATCTGGTTAGCCTAACTGTGGCCAGGTCTCTGGAACCTGAGTTTCCTTCTCCAATCAGCCATCAGTTTCCAGTATATATCTTAAGCTAGGTATGGGACTTTAAAGCTCCTTCCCCAGCCTTGCTGGAATCTGGGCTTGTTTGTATTGTGCATTTGTATTGACTGTGTATGCAGTCACAACCACTGCAGATTCACTCGTTCAATGGTCCTGTATGTCCAGCAATCACTGTTTCACTGAAAATGTCAGCTGGCTCTTAAGGTATGCCTGCCCACTCTTTCAAAATGATAGAAGTCTTGAGGAATGTTCCACAGTCATCATTCTCTGTACATTGATCAGATGTGCATCCATATATTAACTAACATTTACTATAAAAATGTTTCTCTGATGAATGTAGAAATATGTATTTATATATGGCTATAAAGAGAAACTTAAGAGTTTAATAGAAAGTTCATCTTGCAAAATGTATTAGCATAAGGTTATCTCATAGAACATCTGGTGTAGCCATTCATGGCTTTTTGGCTCAGTTAATGCTATCAGGGACATCCACCCTGTGAAATGGTCTGTAGAACCCATGAGAAAGTGGTTACTACTCCTGTAACACTCACAACAATGCTGCACTAGTGGACATGTTTTACAAGGTCAGTAATAATTGTAGATTTTAGTATTTACAGCTGTACAGGAGAACTAATTACTGTTCTTCCCCACTGGTGTACATAGAAAGTTCAAGTACTATGACAAAAGGGATTGAGTTTCCAGATCAGAACCAGCTTCATACCTCTGAGTAACTCAAGAATGTGGCATCTTCAGCAATAGGTTCTTGCTGCAAGTTTAGAGGAAGGGTATCCAATAACAATGACAGTATATTTTTTTAAATTTTATTTTTTTCTTATCAGTTACATTTTATTAACTCTGTATCCCAGCCGTGTCCCGATCCCTCATTCCCTCCCAGTTCCTCCCTCCCTCATCTCCACCGTGCCCCTTGCCAAGTCCACTGATAGGGGGAACCTCCTCCCCATTCATCCGCTCCTGTTTTATCAGGTATCTTCAGGACTGGCTGCAAAGCTCTCCTCTGTGGCCTAACAGGACTGCTCCTCCCTTGGGGGGTGGGGAGGCCAAAGAGCCAGTCATTGAGTTCCTGTTAGAAATAGTCCTTGTTCCCCTCACTATGGGAAACCAATTGGTTACTGAGCTACCACAGGCTACATCTGAGCAGAGGTTCTAGGATACATTCATACATGGTCCTTGGTTGCATGTCAGTCTCAGAAAAGACCCTGTGCCCAGATATCTTTGGTCCTTGTGGATCCTATGATTCCCTGTACTCTGCCAAAGGTATGGTCATGAGTCTTTGCTTTGAAAACACTGCTAGTTAGAGTTTTTCAAATGCGCTCAATAGACTCCTGTCAATGTTTAATGTGCATCCCATCTGTCTAGGAATAGTGCTTCCTCAAGACCCAGCTATACCACTGCTAGGTATATACCCAAAGTTTGCTCAAGTACACAAAAGAGATATTTGCTCAACCATGTTTATAGCAGCTCTATTTGTAATAGCCAGAACCTGGAAACAACCCCGATGTCCATCAATGGAGGAATGGGTACAGAAACTGTGGTATTTTTACACAATGGAATATTACTCAGCAATCAAAAAGGAGGAAATCATGAAATTTGCAGGCAAATGGTGGGACCTAGAAAAGATCATCCTGAGTGAAATATCCCAGAAAGAGAAAGACAAACATGGTATATACTCACTTATATAGACCTATAAGATATGATAAACATAATGAAATCTATACACCTAAAAAAGATAATCAAGAGAGCGGACATGGGGTAAGATTATCAATCCTCGTTTTGAAAGACAGTATATTTTAATGTTGTAGAACCAGTAAAATATGTTACATAATTTATAATTCTTTTATAAGGAGATTGAAACTATTAAAAACTTAGTATTATGTAATAAGAACAAAACAATTAGTTTTGAAATAATAGAAAACAACCTATTTATTTTATATTTTTTAAAAGCTGCCAATTCACCTAAGATTTTTATTTATGAATTCAGCAGACAATTCTTTTATTTATTTGTTATTTTTTTTTTTCTTGTATTCCATGTGTGTCCTTTTGCTTTCACTTTCCTCAATACTTAGTGTTAGCTCCTGGTTAGTATCAGTTCTCCTAATGCATACATTGAGCAGAAATTATTTATGTCTAGTATTCTAACTACCCATATTTAGGTCCTTTTGCTTGCTTGTTTCTGCATCATATAGACAACAAAATCTGTAGTTGTCAATATCTGGCTGTTACTATATGAGTCATTAGGAATTACACATACTAGAACCCAAATTCACAGTGGCTTCCTGAACAACCATCGCTAATTTTTGTTTGTTTGTCTCTTTGTTTTCATAACTTATTTACTATTTTAGATGTCCACTGGTACTTCAATACAATGTAGTGTCAGCACCCTTGTAGAGGCCCACTCTTCTAGATCTTTTGTACTAGATCTTCTGTATTTTTCTTAACTCTCCCCAATCACTGTGAATGTCTTTTCTCTTCTCCTGCTATTTTCTTGCATATTTGTCAGAATTTCAAAGAAAACTCACATAGATTTCCTTTGCAGACTGAGTAAAGAGGAAGCCAATTAGTTTCTGTTTTACAATTTGTCCCAATTTTCAAAGCATCCTGCCTTCAAAATTACTTACTAAATTATTGCATACCATATTAGTTTGCAGTTTTGGAGGATAAGAAGTTTCCAGTTGCTTCCATATGCCTTTTCTCCCTCAATCTCTGCATTCTTAGAGTTAGAGATCAAATTCACAGATGACATCCCAACCAATTTAATTCATATTAAATGTGCTTTCAGAAACCAGGGTAGTAACCACAGAGTAGATTAACAAAATATCTTGTGTCACTGGATCTGAATAAACTTTAAAATTCATTAATGACTGCATCACTGTAAACCCAAATTTGAAAGTTAAATATTTTGGGTAGTGAGAAGTTAGTATTAATTCATTCACAGGGCAGTAAATATCTAAGACTGTTACTTTCTTCTCCATTTGATCACTGTAGTGGGTGGTTTGAAGAAAAACTTATGAGGCCCTTGTCACAGCATGGTCACTATTTATGGAAGGTATTCAACCATGCCAGTCAACCAATTCATTTGATCATTGTTATTATTATTGAGTAAATTGTAGTAGGACAAGTGTGATTAATTGGCAGATACAAACATTCTTGCATGTAAAAATCATCCCTGCAGTGCTTTGATAGTATAATTTACTTGGTCAATGATTCTTCTTAGCTCTGGATTTGAATTTGCTGCATGGATTCTATTATTCCAATGCTGGGCAGCAACAGTGAAGCAAAGTCTCTAGCTAGTCACAGGGTAATGCAGAGAACAATAATAACCATGATATTGCATTTGTAGTATTGTAGATCTATTAAATATTTTTAAAATATACAGTATTTTCCCTTATTCTTTAAACTGTGTTCACATTTTCTAATAAAAAAAACTTGCAAGTTAAAATATAAATGGCACATCAAGCAGAAAAAACATAGTGAGGTTAATTTTCTCATGATACCATTATTCATATATAAGGGCACTAAGTGAGAGTAGTACATACTTTGGTCACCAACAACATAATTTTTTGTAGTTATTTTCAGATATGCAAGAAAATCTGTTGAACTATAATCCCTGGCATATGATTCATGTAAAAAAACTTAGACAAATCCCGTATTATATTTTTTCAACTTCCGTCTAATTCTTTTAGGACCTACTTACATACTTCCTGGCTCCTTACGAATAATAACAAACTTTATTTTCATCTTTTAATTTTTTTTTCTCAATTTACATCCTTGTTGTAAATCCCTCCTCCCCTCCCAGTCCTACTCTTCCTTCCTCACCACTCTCCCTGCTCTTTTCTCTAGAAAAGAGGAGCTCCCTTTGCCATCAAGTCCAGATCATCAAGTTTCATCAGGATTGAGGTTGTCTTCTTCCCCTGTAGCCTGGCAAGGCAGTCCTGCCAGGGGAAAGTGATCTAAAAGCTGGCGAGTGTGTCCATTGCAGTCAACACTTTCCTTACTAGAGGAGTCACATGAGGTCTAAACTTCCATCTGCTACATCTTTGCATGGGGCCTAGGTCCAGTTCATGCATCCTCCTTGGTTGATGCTTCAGTCTCAGCAAGCCTCTCTGGGACCTGGTTTGTTGGCTCTGTTGATTTTCTTGTGGAGTTCATGTAACCTCCAGGTCCTTGTCTCTTTCCTTCCACTTTTCCACAAGACTACCTAAGGTTTGCCTGTGAGTCTGAGCATCTGTTTTAAGGCACTTCTGGGTAGAGCCTATCAGAGGACAACTCTATCAGTCTCATGTCTGGGTGTTTAGCAGAGTATCATTCATAGTGTGGGTTAGAGAATGTGTTATTCTTCCTACATTATAAAAGTTGTTTTCATTTCCTGACACAGGGGAATGAGATGAGAGCCTTACCCAAGCTATACAAAAATACATCTTGGGCTGAGCCCAGGGCATTTCTTTCTCTGTTCTTGCTATCCCTGGGCCTAGGCCTGGAAGTTTCTAGAATACGTACAATCTAATATTCTGTAATCTGGGATCTTGAAGGCTTTAGCTTCCAGCCTTTATCTGCTAACCTACACCTAGAATGTTTCAGTCTCAGAGACTTACTGCTTAATAAACTCACCTTTTGTAGTTTTGTCTGAACTCTCACTAACTGCTTAAACTCAGATTTTCTAGTTTAAACACTGCTCCAAGCCAATTGATACAATGTGGCTTTTCTCCAAGCTTCTGACTATATTGCTGTGCTTGTTTTCAAACTAACTGACAGTATGGCTCCTTCTCATTCTGTGGCTCACTCTCTCTGTAACCTGTCTCTGTAAAAGTAGTGGAAGACAATGCAGCCAGTCCTGATGAGACCTAGGGTCAGAGAGGAGGGAAGGAGGAGTTCCTCTGTCAGTGGACTAGGAGTAGGGCATGGGAGGAGAAGAAGAGAGGGGACGAGGGAGTGGGCTACAGCTGGGAATATATATATATATATATATATATATATATATATATATATATATATATATATATATATACATACATACATATGGGAATGTATATATATGATGTGAATAAATTGTAATAATAAATAAATAGGAAAAAATAAGTTTCCTCATAAAACTGCCACACATACTACCCCCACAACACTAACATTCTTTTCTTCCCCCTACTATTCATAAGTAGACTTTCTTTCTTGTGCTGTGCTCAAGAGAGCTGAACATATCCTATCTATGACACATTCAGTCAAATCTTCCTCTGATTTGTCTCTTTGTCTGCCCATCAATTAGATTGTCAGTTTCAAACATAACTGCTTCCTTCCATAAACTAGCTTTACTTTCATTGTTTGGGTTAAACGTGTGTACTAAGTGTTTGTATATAGTCCAACCAGATCATACTGTAATCCAGGGTGTGTCTGCACTCTAGCCAGATCACATAGACTTAGAAAGTCCTTAGATGTGATGCCCTGTCAGAGCAGCATGTTGCTGGATTAAAATTCCTCTATACTAGATCAGATATGATTAGGTATGTAAGCTATAGGTATAATTAATGAGGTCAGGAAATAATGAGGGGAAGGGTAAGTATGGATGAAAATGTAAATATGGAAGGAAGGCAGCATAAATATGGAGGACTTTGCAGGCCAAGTCCCCTAAATTTTTTCTTGTTATCTACAAAGCTAGGTAATAAAGCTTCTTCTCAGGCAAAGAAAGAAAGATGTTTCTACTGTTAAGAGAGGTTTAAGCAAACACAATGCTTTAAGCTTTGCAGTTTAACCTCAAACCACTCAACTGCCCTTAGAAGCTCTTTGACTGTCTTGTAAAAATTTGATCTAATAATTTAAAGTCATGCATTTATGTGTGTGCTTTTCTTACTTATCTCTAAGCTCTCAAATACAGTGAAAATAAATAATCCATCTTAAAGCCACAGAGTAAACATTACAAGTAAACGGTTAAGAGTTACTGGGTTACAAGAGCCATGCTTCTAAAAGTTCTTCACCAACACTAGTAGATAATATTGACTACTTGATTGACTGGAAATAGTGCAACATATAGATGATCAGCACAACATTTACTAACAACAAATAGTTTGTCACTGTTCACGAGCAAAGGTGTGATCATTCAAATAACCTGGAGTTATTATGCACAACCCATTTAACTAATTGTTTCAACTCTTCAGTTTTTAACTTCCAGTTTCAATTAGATTTGATCAATGTTGAGTCAATAATTCAAAAAGTAAAAGGGTTATTTCAACAGGAAATTGAATATATATCCTGGCAGACTAAAAGTGCAACAAATAAACAGTAAGATAGCAAAGAGGCAGGCCTCAACCACAGGAATGGACGAATAACACAGACTTCCCTCACAATTTTTCTGACTTCTTTTATGTAACAATAAATGGTGTGTTTTTTTTTTCCTTGTCAATTATTTTTATTTTATCCCTTGCTAAGAATTCAGAAAAATGACTGGCCATTTAACAGGAAGGAGTGTACATAGACAGTTTCGAAGGCTTTATTTTTAAAGTTTTTATTTTTATTTTTTTCTTCAGAATTTATTCATTATATATCCAGATTGAAACCCCCTTCCTCATCTAATCTAGTCCCACCATCCCTTCTTTTTCCCTTCATCCCCTTCCCCTAGACCACTGAAAGGGGAACTTCTTCATTATTGCCATCTGTCCATAGCTTGTTAGGTCTCATCAGGACTGGTTGGATCCTCTTCCTCCATGACCTGGAAAGGCTGCATCATCAGGGGCAAGTGATCAAAGAGCAGTTAACTGAGTTCAGGACAGAGGCAGCCCCTGATTTCCTCACTCAGAGATCCACATGGAGACTGAGCAATAAATAGTTTTAAGGCAATACTATGAACAGACATGCCTTACCTTAAACTCTTTATTTGTTAAACAAAGTGCTTTTAAATATTTAATTTTCTCATTAACATGTTGATGATTATTCATATTTATTGCTAACTTATACTTTGGTTAAACAGCAGTTATTCCTAAACTAGCTGTATACCCAAACCACCACACAGAAACTAGGATGTATTTAGTTAACCTAGAGCACAATGCTTGGCAATGATTATGCCATTCCTAAACCTCTAAGCCTGCAAAGCTTCCTCCCATTCAGATTTCCCACATTATACTTGCTTTTAACCATAACTTAGGTCCAGTTCAGCTCTCCTAGTGGTTTTAAGTCCTCCCCTCCCAATCTCTCTTCCCAACTCCTCCCACTCCTTTTTTTCTCCTCTCCTCTGGACCAGGTGTCCCACCCTACTCTTTCCATTGCTCAGCACTGGCTGGTTGGTTTTATTGACAAAACAGAGAACAAATGATAGCATGCTTACATAAACTCGAGACAGGTAATGCTTAGAATAAACATCACAATGCAATGTCCTAATTGAAACCAGATAGTGGGTTAGAGAAATCAGAATTTGAATGAACAAGGGTAAATTGTATACATTACATAAATTGTATACATACATTATAACAACAATAATGCTACTTTAAAGGATGTAAACTTCCAAAAAAGGAGAAACTAAGTAGAAAAAAAAAAGGGATATTATGCTCTTTGGAACTCAATCATGAGAATATCAGAAGCAGATAGAAATGGCAAACAAAGGGTTTTGTAAAATTGTGTAAGGTGAAGAAAACTGTAAAACTAATGAAACAAGAGAGATCCACAACAAAGTAAAAGAGGGTCTCCTCATTTGTCTTTCCTTCCTACTCTATAATATTTTAGGCAGAATCTAAAGAAAGAAATCCAAAAAGAACAAATGTTCTTTCAAGAACCAAAGCCCAAACTCTCAGAAGATAACATGGAAGGATATAAAAGAGAATAGATGAATGACTGACTTAATTTTCTATCTTATTGAGTAGATGGAGAATTTTAGTTTATTTTTATTCATTTTCATAGCTACCTGACTTGTGAAGAATGAAAAATGGTAGGCATTAATTCCTCATAAGTCTGCCTGATTGAGAACGAAGCACATTGGAATTAGACACATTTATTATTAACATGGGTCTTGCTGTTTGCCAGTATTTAGTTTAGTCACCTTTATGAACAATTTACTTCAGTCAATCTGAACAATCTTACAGTCACTCCTACTGAACATTTGTCATTATTAATTTATTATAAAGAGGGTTGATTATAACTTATAAAAATCACTTTGTCTAAAATTCTAGAATGGCATGATATAGCACCTTTTCAAAAACAGAAACAAAAGACATTGCAATTTTTATATTTTTTCAATATTTTAGATTATATCATACAAGTACATATATGTATATATATATATATACATATACTTCAGTCTGTTATATCTAAACAATGTTGAGAAATCATTTTAAATTTGATAGTTTTCCCTTCATAGAATCAGAATGAATGCACAGTCCAAACTTCTGTACCTAAAATCTAAATGACACCATCCCCTTTCTGCTATTTCTGACAATATCTCACACAGTCAATCAGAGATAAAGGTGCAATATTATAACAAAATGCTGCATTCTACCTATAGGCAATGTTATCTCGATTTGTGGAAACGTCATGAATTTGAATGAAGAGTTCATTCTCTCCTTCTTACAATTGTGTTTATTTAATTTTTTTCTTCTCCTTATTTATTACAACTTATTTACTTTGTATCCTGGCTGTAGCCTGGTACCCTATCTCCTGGTCTCACCCTCCCTGCCTCTTCCTCCCTATGCCCCTTCCCCAGTCCACTGATGGGGAGGTCTTCTGACCCTAGCTTATCAGGTCTCATCAGGACTGTCTGGATGCTTTTTCTCTCTGGCCTAGTAAATCCATACCACCAAGAGAAGGTTATCAAAGAACAGGAAACCAAGTTCATGTCTGTGCCAGTGACTGCCTCTACTCTCCTTACTAGTACACCCATTGAGAGCAAGCTGCCCATAGGCTAAATCTGAGCAGGGGGTCTAGGTCCTATCGATGCATGGTCCTTCCTTGATTCATCAGTCTATGCAGGCCCATCCTAGGCCCAGATTTTCTGTCTCTGTGGTTCTCCTCGTGGAGCTCTTGTCCTCTCTAGGTCTTTCTATCTCCCCCTTCTCCTAAGATGGGTGCCACTGAGTGTAAACCTCCATTCTCAGACATCCCTAAAGTGTTTGCAGGAAAATTTCCAAATTGTATTTGTTCAAGAATTTTTTTGGGTGGGGGAGGGACTTTGCTCTTGCCTCTTCTTCTCCTCATACCTTGTGGCCGCTCTCTGCACACTCAGCTCCAGGTCCTGCATACAACCTCTGCCTTCTATCCCACCCATGTCTTTGTCTTGGTCTTAGTGGGTGGCATCAGCACCAGCAGCAGCGACAGGATGTTAAATTTTCAAACTGCAGCTGCTGACGACACACTGCCATTTTTACTTTGGGATGATGAGAGTGGATGCATAGCTTCACTGCCTTCATGGCTAAGGGCAGTCACATGAGTAGCAGCCATCTTTGTGGTGGGAGAGTTCTAGCTCCACTGCCGTCTGTACTGAGGGCAAACAAGATATCCAGCTGGCTAACTGCCCCTTTTGGCTAGACAAAATAGGGTTGGTCAGTCACCCAAGTTCCTCCTCGACAGAAAGACCTCCCAGATGTGCTGGGCCTGCCAGCAGAAGACTGATGATGCCTTGGTATCTGTACCCACAACGAAAAATTTTACATCATAGGAGCCTACTAGGAAGTCTTCTGGGTAACAGGTAAGCTTCTGACATACTAAGCAATACATAGGCCGTTTGGATTATACTTCTTGTGGTAATTTATCCTTCTCAGCTCTCTGATAGATTTAAAGATCAGTTTAACAGCAAAAACTGAGGCTTCAGCTGCCTTATCAGAAGAGTGTTTTTTTTTTTTTTTCAAGTATGAGGGTCTAAGAAAGTGTTCGAGGGTCTATGAATGTTTCTTAAGATAGGTAAATACAAGTATGAAGGTTGAAGTTGATGATAACATATCTAAAATTTATCTTTTTTTTTTTGTAAAGTTAAATTCTTGTAAGATATAGGTATTGCACTCAAATACACAGGTCAAGTGCACTCCAGATAAGTACTGTCAATTGACAGCCTATTCCTCTACCTGCTTGTCCCTGTGTATAAGATCTATTCTTTTCTCCTTGGTTTTGTGAGTTCATGGACCCAGTTAGTTTCCAATGAACACTGAATTTTTTTCTTTCCTAAACTCCTTAACTTTATCTTCTGACCTAAACATATTTCTGTTCCACCATACTATCAGGTCCAAGTGATTCCTCAAGAGCTGCATCCAGAAAATAATTGCTGGGCCTGCACTTTCCAGCTGCAGATGGTATCACAGATCTGTACAGCAAGGAGGACATCTTGCTCTTTTTGAACTCAGCCAACATTTCAGCTTTTTGCCCTTCCCACACTGTTGATGCCCCAGTGTCAGCAGGAAACACTTATACATGTATACTACTTCCCTTATTCATTTATGATCAACAGAATGCTGGATGTTGGGCTTCTCCTAGCATTCCGAGATCCCTACCTGCTACAAGGCTTGGCTAGTATAGCTTGCCCTCTACCCTGAATCCCCCAGCCCAGGGACAGGGTTTCTACTTTCCCAGAGTTTCTTTACTATATAATCCAGACATTTTGGTTACCCCTTCTCATCTCTCCCTTTCCTCTCTTCCTCTCTCCCATTTTTCTGTATATCTCCTCTTCTTCATATCTCTCTGCTCTCTCTGTACATGCCTACCTCCATCTCTCTCCTACCTGTAGATGAGGGAACAAAAAGATTTTTAACAGCCAGAAAGTCAGGGAGTTTGCTGTGAGACTGTATGTCATAGGAATGTCAGAAGCTATACCCATAAAGTCTCATTATCATGACTGCCAAAATATGAGCTGAAAAGGACAGTGCTAGTTATACCAAAGTATACAGAGAAAACCCAGGAGGCCTCAAACCTACACTCTATGAGCAACTAAGCAATGCTGAGCTTGGGAAGGTTAGTTAGGGAAGAGCATGGCTGGTCACACAGTATTGACTGGTCAGCTGTGAAAAAATACATAAGAGTGATATAATACCTACTGAGCTGCCTTTATTTATTTAGTATGTACATCTAGAAACATATATGTGCATAATAACAATTAATCCAAAAGAGGGGGTTAATGAATTCAAAAGAGAGCAAGACAGGGTATGGGGCAGAAATTAGTGGGAAGGCAGAGGAAAAATTATGTAATTATATTATAATCTCAAAAAAGAAAGAAATTATTCTAACAATATTTTATTTTGCAAATAAGAGCTTAATTATTTAATTCTGTTACTCCATATTTGCTTCTAATTATAAATAAATGTAAAGAATAAAGAACAAAAGAACTTCCCATGCTTTAAACTGTCAAATTCATACACTTATTTAGAAAATATAAAAAAAAATTATCTAAAATAACATGGCCAATTGGTTAGAGATATACTTTCTGAAGACCAGAACCTATTTTCTATTTTTTCACAACAATGAATAAGTTGTTATAACTAATCAGAAATATGTTTTTGTTTGTTTTTAGTTTGGTTTTCAAGACAGGGTTTTTCTTTGTAGCCTTGGCTGTCCTGGATTTATTTGGTAGTCCAGGCTGGCCTCAAACTTACAGACATGCCTCTTCTTCTGTACTGGGATTATGGGCATGCATCACAGTGCCTGGCCAGAAGTATACAAAGTGAATAAACTGCAATTTATAAAAATAAATTAATTAATTAAAAAAGAAAAATGTAATGTAAACATGTACAACCACTTTAAAAATCAATCTTACACTTTCTCAGACAATTAGGAATAGTGTTAACTCAAGATGCAGCTACACCACTTCTAGGCATATATCCAAAATATGCTCAAGTATACAATAAGGACTTTTGCTCAATCATGTTGATAGCAACTGTATTTCTAATAGCCAACAGCTGGAAACAACCCAGATGCCTCTCAGTTGAAGAATGGATACAGAAATTGTGGTACATATACAGAATGGAATATAACTCAGCAATAAAAAACAAGGAAATCATGAAATTTGCAGGTAAGTGGTAGGATCTGGAAAAAGATCATCCTGAGTGAGCTATACCAGAGGCACATGGTATATACGCACTCATATAGACATATAATATAGGATAAACATACTAAAATCTGTACACCTAAAGAAGCTAATCAAGGAGGAAGACTCTGGCTAAGAGGCTCAATTCCCATTCAGAAAGGCAAAGAGAATGGATATCAGAAGAGAGAGAAAAACAGGGAACAGGACAGGAGCCTACCACAGAGGGCCTCTGAAAGGTTCTACCCTGCAGGGTATCAAAGAAGATACTGAGACTTAAAGCCAAACTTTGGCCAGAGTGCAGGGAATCTTATGAAAGAAAGGGGAGATAATAAGATCTGGAGGGGACAGGAGCTCCACAAGGAGAGCAACAGAACCAAAAAATCTGGGCACAGGGGTCTTTTCTGAGACTACTATTCCAACCAAGGATCATTCATGGAGATAACCTAGAACCCCTGTATAGATGTAACCCATGACAGCTCAGTCACCAAGGAATTTCCTAGTAATGGGAATAGGGACTGTCTCTGACATGTGCTTAGTGGCTGGCTCTTTGATCACCTCTTCCTGAGGGGGGAGTAGCCTTATCATTCCATAGAAGAAGACAATGCAGCCACTCCAGGTGAGATCTGATAAACTATGATCAGAAGGAAAGAGAGGAAATCCTCCCTTATCAGTGGACTGAGGGGGGAGGGGCATGGGTGGCGAAGGGGGAGGGAGGGTGGTATTAGGAGTGGAGGAGAGAGGGGGCTACAGGGGGATACAAAGTGAATAAACTGTAATTAATAAAAAAAGAAAGTAAAAACTATAAGCTAGTTCATATTCTACTCCTAGTGCCAACTCTATATTAATGTATCTGTCTTAAGCACACACTCATTTGATGTGTGTTAAAGAAAATGAAGTAATTGTTTTTCCTCATACTGTACAGGTCAAGGGTATGGCCATCACATATTTTAGAGATTGGAGGAGATTGGGTATATGTATTTCTTTAGCTGTTAGAGGTACTACATGTATACTAATTCCATTTTCTCCATGATAAATATCTGTATGATGACATTGCTCTGTTGATGGGTGTCCAAGGCATAGACTGATGTGTAAGCTCTACTATCTGACCTATTATGCAGTCTTATATCTGAGTTAGGCTTCTCTGTAAAATGTCAGGGTTCATCTACTTGCTGACTGTTTTAAATGCCTTGCAAGTTTCAGTAAACTTTGTAGCTATGCTCAGCAGCTGTTACATTTTTATTATGAAGTATTTACTTAATATTGGGAGTTATATGTACTGATTTTTAAAATAAAGTGAAAACTATCTAAAAAAAGAAAAATCAATAAAAATTTTAAAGTCTTCTAAATAAAAAAAAAAACAACAAGGCACACTACACATATATTAAGCCATGAATTTGAAAGAGAGAAGAGAGAATATATGAAAATATTTGGAATGAGAAAGAGAAGAATAAATTATGTAATTATATTATAATCTCAAAAATTAAGGAAGTAAATTTTAATAATATGAAAACCTAAAACACCAAATTCTGATAAATAGGTCAAACAATATCTCTTATTATTTGCTAATTGAAACTCAACAGTAAGGGAGGAGGACCTACCCTATCAGTGGTCTAGGAGAGGTTCATAGGGACAGAAGAGGGAGAGTGGATGGGACTGGGAAGAGATGAGGTAGGAGGGCATAGCCGGGATACAAAGTGAATAAATTGTAATGAATAAGAAATTAATAAAAAATATGAATAATATCAAAATTCATTAGAAGTAACAATCTCAAAATCAATTCATTTCAGGACTCACAAAGCAGCATTACATGCCTCTGGATCTCCCCTAGATAAACAAACTTACAGTTCATCAAGAAGTTTGGTTAAATCTCTGTTTCACATTCCCTGCCCTCTATTACACTGTTGATCTGTAATGAGATGTTCTAATAAATCAACTGGCTTTTCTATTAAAAAATAAAGTAATTCAACAGTAGCATGCACTTAAGAAGACAATCTTACATAAGTTTCTTATGGGAGTAAAACTGCAGATAACACATGGACAAGAAACCATAATCATTACATTTTCTCTCAATTAGCTAGAACATATTTACATCCAGTGAAAGCTCATATAAAGATCTAAGGTCATAGAAAAAAATAATAGAAAATAACACTAAATGATGACAGAGATAAGAGCTTTGGTGCTAAGATGAGAGTAAAGATTGGATATCAATAGCATTTGTTGAAATAAAAAGCAATGACATGAAACAAAGATCAATCTGGCTAAGAGCACTAGCTGCTCTTACAGAGGACAACCTTGATTTTCAGCATGCACTTGGTGGTCTGTTAAGCATCTCTAACTCCATTTCTAGGAGATCCAACAACCTCTTCAGGTACCCTCAATGACTTCACTAATGTGGTACACAGATATACTACCCATGCATACAATAAAAATAAGTAAAATTTTAAAATGACAAAACTGAACTATAATCTCATAGTACGCATCACTTACTTTATTGGAAAGTGCAACAATGCAATACAAACATTTCTGCTCATTCAATATTATCAATCTCAGGCCTTTGCACTGGACTTAGTAAGACAGATCCTTCTTTCTTCCTTTTGAAGTCTAATACTGGTCTGTTTTATGATGTCACCCACATTCTTATTTTGCAAGGTAGTAGGATGCTTCAGAAGATAAAAGTACATCTCCCAGCATATAACCTGAGTTCAAATCTCAACCATCCATTTTAAAAGCTAGATCACCTGCAGGCTTGTCTGTCTAGATCTGAGGATGGGAATCAGAATTAGGGTGAATACTGTTGCTTACTGTTCACTAACCTATCTCAGGGTTTGGTATTAAGAAAGTAAGGTGGACTCCAACCAAGGACCATGCATGAAGATAACCTAGAACCCCTACTCAGACGTAGCCTGTGACAACTCAGTATCCAAGTGGATAGTAAGGGGAACAGAGACTGTCTCTGACATGAACTCAGTGACTGGCTCTTTAATCATCTCCCCCGACAGGAGAGCAGCCTTGCCATGCCACAGAGGAAGACAATGCAACCAGTCCTGATGAGACATGATAAGCTAGGGTCAGATGGAAGGGGAGGAGGACCTCCCCTATCAGTGAGCTTGGAGAGGGGCATAGGAGGAGATGAAGGAAGGAGCGTGGGATTGGGAGGGAATGAAGAAGGGGGGCCACAGCTGGGATATAAAGTGAGTAAACTGTAATTAATATAAAAATAAAAATTAAAAAGAACATAATGTGGAGAATGATAGAACGTGTCAGCTGATACACCCCTTAGACTTCCCACATATGTAGAGAAGGTACATATGCATATCCATGTGCACATATACTGCACACACATCAAGGTAAACACATCCACGCACACACACAGTCACACACATTTGCACAAACACCATTTTTTCCATAAATGCTTTTATGTCTGTTGTATCTAGCATTTAATTTTTTTTTAATTTTTTTTTAATAACTACAGTTTATTCACTTTGTATCCGAGCTGTAGCTCCCTCTCCCTTTTCCCTGAGGAATCAATCCCCAAAGATTGCTTGTGTCTCTGTCACATAATGTTGCTTCAGTGTCTAAGGAAGTTTTGCAATAAATGATCATCTTCAGGCTGCAATAGAAAAAAACAAACAAAACAAAACATAGATTTCCTTCCTGAAAGAAAGTCCACAGTGCAACTCAACACCCATTGTGTCTGAAAGTGATACGGGAACCACATTTTTGCCCTAGATCAGTCAGCTGTTATGTAATTCCTTGTTTATGTGTATGATAGTTCATTGTTAAGAAGGGCAACAAAAACATGTTTCAGAATTTAAAAATGCACTTCCTCTCTGTAGATTGACGCTAATTCCATCATTTTATTTTCTGTTCTCCAGTAATTATTTTTATATTAAATGGGATCCTCTACCCTTTTTTTAATTAATTAATTTTTTTTTAAATTATACTTTATTCACTTTGTATCTCAGCTGTAGTTCCCTCCCCCCTCCCTCATCCACTCCCAATCCACCCTCACTCCCTCATCTCCTCCCATGCCTCTCCCCAAGTCCACTGATAGGTCTTAGCTTAATTCTTTTTGCTTTTTTTTTTTTTTTTTTTTTTTTTTTGAGAGTAAATTACTTGAAAAGCAGAGTCATTGAGAGTCTATATCTTGGACTAAGATATTTGAGAATAATGCAAAACTAAATTTCTTAGATTACTTATGATGTGTCTCCTTAACATATAATCCTTACATCTTACTAAATATCATTTTTTTTATATGTCAGATATTGAAGGTTAAGTATTTGTACATACTAATAAATTCAAACAACGGGAAGCATAGGATATGTTTATTTTCCTTTAAAAAATAGACATCTTACAGACCTTAAAGGTTTCTGTTTTGTGGGTGGCACTAGAAAAATTTCTGGAGCAATATTTATGCCTTTCAAACAAGAACAAGTGCTGTAAGAAGGCAGCTTCACCTTACTGTGCTTCCTGAGTATAACACAGGGAGAAAGAGCCCCCTAATGGTTCAGAGAGCTACAGAAAACAGAGGTGAATAGGCTTCCTTAATTTTAGTTCCAGCATGGTTAAAATGAGTAATCAGGAGAGACATCTGATACTATGGGAGTTAATGAGAAGATGAATAAAAGGTCAAATCGACCTTTCTTACAAATGCAAAGAAAGAAGGCAAACTGAAGATGAACTGCTTGAGTAAACTGGAGATTTCAGACTCAGAACGACCCTTAGGTGTCTCACTCCCAAGACACTAGTCTTCCTTGATCTTGTTTGCAGAGACAGATAATACAGAATGCAGAGGGCACATTAATTAAATAGCTGGAAATTGAAGTGCTGATTTAATAAGAACTCTCTTGCTCCAATCACTGAATATTTCCTGCTAACTACATGGGGATTCAAATATTCTAATAGAAATTACAAAATTAAAAGAAATAAAAGAACAAAAGTAATATGGAAAGTCCTGTAACAATGTGTCCACACATGAACATTACAAGGGTTAAGATGTCATTTCAAAAAGCTTTTAAAAGAAGAGTGAACTTTATATAGAAAAAAGTATATTTATATATACTTATACTAAAATTTAAATGAGCTCATTAAAACATACAATACAACTGAGGATTAGTCTCTTTTATAGAATAATACAACATAGCCTATAAAGAAGTAAGAAAAGAATACTACAAAAATAGATATGTATCTTGCTGTGAGAAAATTATTAAGCTTAAATAATTAAATATAGTACAGTTCAAAACAAATACATGATTTAATTGAAACCAAGTTTGTCTTCTTAGAAGATAAAACAAATAATTTGCATCAAATAAAATAATACTAAGGACAACATTGACATGTTTCTCAGAAAATATGATTGATATAGGATATTGATTTCAGTAATGGATACAGCAGATTTAAAATAAGTACTGAACTTCTGCTAAAGATAAAACTTTTGCATCCATAAAAGTATGTGCTAGGGTGCCTTCAGTTCACACTTTATCAATTGAATCTAAATCACAATATTCAAAATAAATTAATATAAAAATTGTTCAAGAGACTCAATTTAAATAAAAAACAGTATCTCCAAGCAATATAATGATATATCTATATATTTATATATATATTTATATATAGATATATCACTCTAGACAAGCCATACTTTCTGTAATTTATACTCACATTATTATTATTCTCTTAAGCTATTGTCCTGACAAACAGTACTACCCAAGTATCTAAAATTACTTTTGAAAGACTATGTGATATGATGAAGAAATATGTTTTGCATATAAGATTATTTTATTTTAAATAAATCTAAAGATGAGAGAAAAGACCAGAAATATAAGTTATGTTCTAAACTTCAGATTATTTACCCCCAAGAGGATTGATAACCTTGTAACTATTTAAAAATGGAATAACATATTAAAAAGTTTTGATCACTCATCACAAAGTGGTATGTTCTCTGATAAAAGGAGCAAGCCAGGGAACCTCTCTAACAAGGACAGAGAAATTCTTGCCATAAATTAGCTCTTTATTTTTTCAAAAATAAATACCCTTACACATTAATAACACAAATCATTTTATTTCACACAAGCAAGAAATCAACCACTTTTGTCACCATGTTCTCTCTTTGCAGTTAGTATTTTAACCCATATCATAAGGTCAGTCATCTCCATCAGTACTGCATTGCTTCAGCTGTAATGCCTGTTCCATTCCATCAGTTTCTTGAAAAATCATTTTGTAAAACCCTGCTCCCAGAAGAGACTTTCTTATTGGAAAGACCACATGTATTCTCAGGCACTTTCCCTGCACGTACAGTCTCTGACACTTTAAATATTAATTGATGGGACTGCAGCTCAGCAGCGAACTCTAGAATGCCTAAGCATCTCCTGACTCAAATTTCCTTCCTTTTCCTTTTGCACAGGACTCTTTCAAGAACAAACCCAATATCCACAGCTATCATAGAACAGCAGTCTAATTACACTTTGTTGGGACACAATATGCTTGCTCTGAAAAGTTAAAGCTGCACTCAGAAGATAGATTTCAGAAAGAATAAGAATAAGCAGACAGTATCTCCTATATCTATATCAAATTAAAACTTGCAGTTCAGGCAATAATTGTCCTTCTTGACATGTTTTCATTATCAAAGTAATTTAACAGCAAAAAAAGGAATGTTCTTGAACATGTTGTGATACTGACCCTAAATGCCTTAATATTTTTAGGGTAGATTTGGTGTAATTCTCTTCCATATATGGAGAATTTACTGCATAAACATATCTCGATGATTGCGTTAAAAAGTGCATGTACCTGTGGATAAGTATGCAAATGTATTCATTTAAAGATTTGTATTTGTCATTATATACAGCATTGACTCTAATGTTCTACTGCAAACTCAGTTTTGAAAGCAAGCTTAGCTACTATGTATCTCACTGTGACTGCCTAAAAGCAAACACAAGGAAAAAATGGAAATAATTTCCTTACCTGTATCATGAAACTGTTCTCTTTGCAATGTAGAAATGAAGAGGGGCTGGGTTAGGGCTTGATTTTTTGTTTCTCTTCAATTCTGCTTTAATGCTGCATGAGTGTGCTCAGCTATTCCAAGGTGAAGTCTGTTATTTCTCTCCGGCTCTCAGAGCTGACATCCTTTTGTAAAAGAAAAAGCAGCTCAGTAAGTTGTTGACTGAGGCAGCTGGGAAGCAAGATTATCCGGCACCAGCAGCAACAGAACAATTCTCCTCTCTCTCTCTCTCTCTCTCTCTCTCTCTCTCTCTCTCTCTCTCTCCTCTTTCTCCCTGATGCTCACTCAGCTCTAAGTCTCAGCTTCTGTTGCTGCTATGTAATCAATCTAGCCTGTCTGAAGCTAATAGTCCCCTATTTAACCAGCCAATCAATAGCAAGGATCCCACTGGTAGTCCCAAGAGCCTTTTCCAAGAGTGGTACAAACAATAAGAGTTTTGCCAGCAGTTTAGCCAAGTATTTTCCATTATTTTATCTCCCTTAGCGATAGGATTGGAAAGAGCAGAAGCTCAAAGCAAGCTTAGTGTTATTGCAGATTTTTGCATTTAAAACTTTAACCCTTCCTTTCCAGCTGATCACAATTTACAAGTATACATATTCACCTTTTCCATCATTATTTGAGACATGTCGCAGAATAGAAATGAGTAAGCCTAAGGTTTTCTACTACAGTATATGCAATCAGCAGCAGAGTTGCCTATGGTGGAATCTGCTTTAAGCTGGAAACAACAATGCCTCCCAGCAAACTTTACCTCAAATAAGTTAAAGAATACCCAGCATGTTGAATGATGTTGAGTTATTCATTTTGTTCTTGAAAAAACTGTGATCGATATTTTTTTTGTTTCTAATAAAAATGAGAAATGATATTTGTAGATATTTTTGAAACAAGATATGAGTCAGATGCCAGTGTATAAAACATTTTTGAAAGCATAAATCTACAAATAGAACTAGGAAGGAATCAAACATAATATCCCACATATAGTTCAAACCTTCAGGGTTAAGAAGATTTTCTTCTTAAAGTGACACTTTTCTTACTCAGCTACTGTGACTGGCCATAATAAAGGAATACAAAGTAAGCCTTTAGAGACCAGACTGAACATTCATTTCCCACATGCTGCCACAAAGATGAGAGAAGATAGAAAGAAAACAAGACAAAAGAACATAGGATCTTAGTTCAACCTTGTTCTTTTTCAGTTTCTAAGATCATCCTAAGTGAGGTAACTCAGAAGCAGAAAGACACCCATGGTATATACTCACTTATAAGTGCATATTAGCCATAAAATATAGGATAAACATAATAAAATCTATAGCCCCCCAAAAAGCTAAATAACAAGCAGGACCTTAGAGAAGATGCTTTATCCTCTTTCAAATGGGCCAACAGGATAGATATCAGAAGTGGGAGAAGACAGGAAACAGAACAGGAGCATTCCACAAAGAACCTCTGAAAGACTCTTAGTTTCTAATACAAGAGTTACCACTTTTGTTACAGTTATACTTCTTGGTCAGCCAAGTTTTTCGTGACTTTCTTATAATAAACCAACTGAAGAATACTTTACTGTAATTCAGTTCTCAAGAGCCATTAAATTTCAAACATTAGTTTCAAATTTCAATGCCAAAATATACAGACAAAATATGCAATGCTTCCTTACAAGGCTTGAAAATTAAGCTCAAAAAGGCTATAACGTGTGTATGGATATATATTTAAGCTTAATTAACATTCAAATTACAAAGTATTATAACATCCACTTGAATAATGGTTTCTATATTTAATTGATTGAATTCAGTAAATATTAGAGAATTCTTTGTTTCCAACATTTTCTTTCATTAATAGATAAGTAACTAACTATTGTAGGAAGATGCTACTTTGTGATCTTGGTAATTTTGGTGTATTGTCCTCTAATTAAGCAGCCAGAAACTTACAATCTGGTGAGTCTTTAGAAATGCCCAAGAAATCAAATACAGGAGAGAAATATCTTCTACTTTAAAAAGTAATTCAAAGAGCAGCAAGTACCCAAGGAAAAGATAATTACTCCTCAGAACAGAATAAAAACCCTTTCATACACAGCATGGTACTTAAATGGAAGAAAAAGTATAAACTTTAGTAACCCTTCTCACAAAGTCTAGAAGATACTTTATGAATGGAAAAAAAAGGTGATAGGAAAATTACAACAAAGATGAAAACATAAGGTCAAGATGTGGGGCGTGGGAAGGATGTTTAATGCAAGAAGTTTGGCTGTAAGATACAGAACAAAGGACAGCAAAACAAAAAAGAAGGAATGGATGGACAGTACAGTCATTCCAATGTTCAATGAGGAATGATTGGGAAACTAGTTGTATTTTCAAAATATCTTAGAAAACAACTTGTTAAAATTATACCCCACAATAGCAATCTGAGACCCGAGTGACTGCTACACAGGTGTAACAAAGGGCACAGCCTATGCCCTCGTGGTGTGGAAGAACAGCTTGAAGTGATACTAGAAAATCTGAAATGACACTGTAGAAGGCATTGCAACCCAATAAGGACTGTTGCTACCTATGGAAATTTCACATTTCCTATGGTGATCAGTAACTGGAAAAAAAAAGGGGGATGGTAAATGTCATGTTCACAGTATTTTATGATTCTGTCTCAAAATATATTTTAACCTGATTATATTTAGTTTAACTCTTTTTAATTTTTATATGCATTTTCCTATTGCACTGTTAGCTTAATGATAAATACAAATAATTATCATCTAATGTGTTCTGAAAATGGTTTCTTTTCAAATTGATTAAGTTTTATAGCAGTTGCTTGAACATATTTATTCAATGTAAAATGCATAAATATAACTATGTTTGGAGAAATGAGATGATCATTGTAAGGTAGTTTCTGAGTAAAATGGAGCACAAGTTTTTCAGTAGTTACCTAAAAATTTCAGGTTTCAAGGTCACTAAAGGAGAATACTGTCTTAATCAGCTTTAGTCCAGCTGAGATCAGGCTGGCCACACTCTGAGTTACTTTGTATTGTGTAAAAAATGTGGCTTTTAACATCACCCAATGACTGCATTTTATGAAGCAGAATTTGGTTGTATTTTTAGTGCAAATGCAGAGTCACGATGACATTGCACCATGTTGTCTTTAGAAACAACCACTTTCCATTGCCGAACATGAGGTACTCAGACTTACTGCTAAAGATAAGAAGCAACCCCCTAAATAGCATGGCAAGAATATTGGAAATACTAAAGCATGTAGGCATGCTAAAATCATAACAGAGGGGCTGCTCACCTCCAGGCAGAGAACTTGGAAAGGAGGCTTTATCTTAGTATCTACATAGAGCAGTTCATAGCACCTGCCACTTTCATCTGCTGCTGATGGAGGCATAACAAACCCTGACACACACACACACACACACACACACACACTTAAAAGAAAATAAATCTATAAAAGTAAAACAAAACATAAAAAGCCAATATTAGAACTAGCTGAACTCGTGGAGTGACAAAGGATGAAGAACCTCTTGTGGACTCCATAAAAGGAAAGGTAGCCTGCCGACACCGTGCAGGTGATGGCCACATCAATGGCCACACTGGCTTGTCATCTCACATTCAGCATGAGGGTGAAGATAAATATAGGTAAAGAACTCCTGACTGTCCCAAGAATGTCAACTCATCTTCTTCCACATGGATCGATATATCACACTAAAATACCTCTTTGTCCTTTTATTGAGTCACTCATTTGGATCCATCCTGAGTTTCACTTTTGAGACACTGTTCATCCTGGTCCTCCCAGTCTTTTCTCAGTCTAGTGCACAATTGAAACATGCAAAGCTACATCTCAGTTTCAAATGCCACCTGCATTTCAAAATTGTGTTGTTATTAATCTATTCAGCTTCCAACAGTAAATTTTTGCATCTATATCAGCTCTCAGCCTCTACCATCTTAATGGCTGTTTGAAGTCTGCAGACTCTACACGATTTTTAAAGTCACTTTGATATATATATACACATATATGTGTGTGTACATATATATTTAATATATGGTCAATATATACATTAATTCAGAAATAAATGATAATTGTATGAAGTGTAATAGGTTGTGCTTTAAAATTAGTAATTACAACTAGAACAAAATAACAACATAATGCTTTAAACAATAAAAATCATATTCTGATCCAATATACAGATTAACTAGAATAGAATTTAGGTGAAATATACTTTAGTAATACAGACACATGCACATGAAGAAATTAAAATAGATACTACAAAAACCCATGAAATTCCTTACTTTTATATTATTCTAAGGGGAAGGGTCTATAAAAATTAGTGAGTTTAATTGCATTGCAGTTTAACACATGACAGCCATGGGAGACATAATATCTAATCCTTTCTTTCAGATTCTTAATGTTCTAGATGAACAATTTTAAAATAGATAAAGAAATCAAGAATAATTGATAAGAGACAAAGAGGCAAAGTTGTACTATTGCTTATAGTAGAAGACACTGAGGAAGGATAAAAAACAAGAGAACAGTCACGTTAAAGTTGACTGTGTAAGATATATCTGTGTAAGATATAAATATCAGCTAGGCTCCACAGTAAGAATCTGAAAAGAAATATGTGGTGGTGTGAATAAGACTGGCCTCCATACACTCATATGTGTTAATGTTTAGTCACCAGGAAGTGGCACTATTTGAGAGGATTAGAAGGATTAGTAGGTGTGGCCTTGGTGGAGAAAGTATATTACTGGGATTGTATTTGAGATTTGAACAGTCCATGCTATGCCCAAGGTACAATCTCTCTCTCTCTCTCTCTCTCTGCATATGGACTCAGAGGAAGATCTCTCACCTACTTCTCCAGTACTGTGATTGCCTGTGTGCTGCTCTGATCCCTACCATTATTATAGTGAACTAAGCTAATCCAACTTTTATTTTTTTATTTAAATTTTTATTTTTTATATTAGTTACAGTTTATTAACTTGTATCCCAGCTGTAGCCCCTCACTCATTCCCTCTCAATAACACCCTCCCTCCCTCTTCTCTACCCTGCCCCTCTCTAAGTCCACTGATAGGGAAGGTCCTCCTCCCCTTCCATCTGACCCTAGCTTATCAGGTCTCATGAGGACTGGCTGCAATGTCCTTCTCTGTGGCCTAGCAAGGCTGCTCCTCCCTTTGAGGTGGGGAGGGGGTCAAAGAGCCAGCCATTGAGTTGTCAGAAAGAGTCTCTGTTCCCCTTACTAGGGTACCCCACTTGGATACTGAGCTGCCATGGGCTACATCTGAGCAGAAGTTCTAGTTTACATCCATGCATAGTCTTTGGTTGGAGAAACAGTCTCAGAAAAGACCCCTGTGCCCAGATATATTTGGTCCTTGTGGAGCTCTTATCTTCTCCACGTCATACTAACTCCCCTTTCTTTCAAATTATTCCCTGCACTCTGCTGAATGTTTGGTTATGAGTCTCAGCATCTGCTTTGATACACTGCTAGGTAGTCTTTCAGAGGCCCTCTGTGGTAGGCTCCTGTCCTGTTCCTTATTTTCTCCTACTTCCAATGTCCATCGCATTTGTCTTTCTAAGTTAAGGTTGATCATTTTACCCTGTGTCCTCCACCTTGTTTAGTTTCTTTAGGTGTACAGATTTTAGTATGTTTATCCTATCTTATAGGTCTAGTACCCACTTATAAGTGAGTATATACCATGTGTGTCTTTCTGCTTCTGGGATACTTCACTCAGGATGATTTTTTTTTCTAGAGCCCACCATTTGCCTGCAAATTTCATGATTTCCTTGTTTTTAATTGCTGAGTTGTATTCCACTGTGTAAAAGTACCATAATTTCTGTATCCATTCTTCTGTTGATGGACATCTGTTGTTGTTTCCAGGTTCTGGATATTACTAATAAAACTGCCACAAACATGGTTGAGCAAATATCCTCGTTGTGTACTTGAGCAACTTTTGAATATATGCCTAAGAGTGGTATAGATGGATCTTAAGGAAGCACTATTCCTAGTTGTCTAAGAAAGCACCAAATTGATTTCCAAAGTTGTTGTATGAGTTTACATTCCCACCAGCAATGGAGAATGGTTCTCCTCTCTCCACATCCTTTCTAGCATGTGTTGTCACTTGAATTTTTGATCTTAGCCATTCTAATGGGTGTAAGGTGAAATCTCAGGGTCGTTTTGATTTGCATCTCTCTGATGGCTAAGGAGTTGAACATTTCTTTTAAGTGTTTCTCTGCCATTCTATATTCCTCCACTGACAATTCTATTTAGCTCCGTACCCCATTTTTTAATTGGTTTGTTTGACTTGTTGTTTTTAATTTCTTTAGTTCTTTATATATTCTGGATATCAGCCCTTTGTCAGATAAGTGTTTCCTTGGCCATGGTGTCTCTGGTGTCTCTTCACAGTACAGAGAAGTAATAGAACAGTGAATAAGACACAAGCCATGGAGATATTTCATTTTGTGTATTTGGGTTACCTATATTCTCATTTAACTTGATTTTATTTCAAGTAAATTATAAATCTCTACAATGTAAGCTACTAGAAAAATTTAGAATAAATTTCAGAATAAATAAATAAATAAATAAATAAATAAATAAATAAATGTTAGAAGAGTGGCACTATTTGAGAGGAGTAGAAGGAATAGTAGCTGTGCTTGTTAAAGAATGTATTTTACTGTAGTTGGTACTGAAATTTTAAAAGTCTATGCAATGCACAAGGTACAGTCTCTCTCTCTCTTTGCCTATAAATCAGGATGTTGCTCTCAACTACTGCTCCAGTGCCTGCCTTCATGCTACCATGCTCCCAACCATGATGATAAAAAGCTAAACATCTGAAAGTATAAGCAATCCCTGCAAGTAAATGCTTTCTTTCATAAGAATTGCCTTTGTCGTGATGCTTCTTCTAAGTACTAGAACAGAGATTTACTACAAATTGCCACTGGGATTGGGGAGTTGGAGGTATATAGGTAAAAATCCTATTATGGGGAGAGTTACTTTTCCTTTTTGCTCATTTTAACTTTTAGCCTGGGTTGGTCATCTTTAAGTTTAGACCAATGGCTTTTTTTTAAAAGGTAGATCTAAACCCAGATATGGTCCCCTCAGTTTGTCAGAGCATGGTGCATTTTCTGGTTCTCTATGTCAATAAAGTATTATGCTTTCCTATCTACCAAAGAAACAGGGAGGTCAAGATGGCACCACTGAATGAGACCATTACAAAGGGCCTTTTTATCTATTTTATTCCTACCTATTCATTTTTCACAATTGATGAGGCATATTGAAGGCCCAATGCAAATACTCTTCATAAACATTTAAATTCAGGAATCAGAAGTTAATAAAACAAATTATAATTTATATATTGATTTGTGGACTGTTTAATATTTTACTTATTTGTCAGTTTTGAATGAGCTAATGTCATATAGAAAGAGGCATCCTCAACTGAGAAAAAAGTTTGCATGTGATAGGCCTATATGTAATTCTATATGGATATTTTCTTGATTAAGAAACAACGTGAAAGACCCCAGCTCAATGTGAACAGTGCCACCCCTGGGCAGATGGTCCCCGTTTATATAATAAACAAGCCATACAATGAGCAAGCCATGGAGATAAAATTAATAAACAACATTGCTCCATAGCCTTGACTTTAGCCCTTGCCTCTGGGTTTCTAACCTGAGATCCTGTTCTAACTTCGCTTTATGATAAGCTATAAAGGATAAGCTGAAATAAACTCCTTTCCCTCATGTTTCTTTAATTCTTTTTGTTTATTAGAGTAATAGAAAGCAAAGTAAGGAGGTTTTGAAATGGAGCACAGATAAAAATCAAAATTAATGGCTTTGATTCTAGAGAAATAGCAGAAATGGAAACACTGTCAATGTGTGACCCCAATATCACTTACACAGTGAACAATAGCGGCATGTGAACAACCTGATCACATAATGACGTTAGAACTTTCTATTGCAAGCTTACAACTTCCAGCAAAATATGGATGCTAAATTGCATTTGATCCATTTAAACTCTTACCACAGTCAAAGCTATTACTGCACAACCATCAGCCCTGTGTCAGGCAGACATTCATGTGTTAGGGGAACAGCTTATGCTCAGCTCATGGGGTCAGATCTTCACGGTTTAAGTGTCTGTCCCCAGATTCCTGATGTTTCTGCACAGACAAACAAACCTTTTCATGCTTTTGGTCAAGAATTTTGCAATAAAGTGGCTGACAGGAGATTAAATTGTGTAACATCTTCTACTGTACATTTCTTTTATCTTCATCTGAGAAATAGAAAATAACAATATCCACAAAAAACCATGTAAACAGAAGAAAAATCTTCAAACATAGCACAAAATAAGATCAGAGTGACTTTGTGATTGTTCCTTTTGTACTTCTGTGTGATGCCAAGTTCAAAGGCATATAATACTTAACATTTTTAAAAATCAGGCCAAGAAAGAATAAGAATGTAATTTCAGACCTGCAAAATTACTAGATTTAAATTTTCAAGTTTTCAGAAAAAAAAGAAGCTAGAAACAAACAAATTTAAAAAATAGTAATAAATGAAAATAAAAAGCAGAGCATTATGGTCCATTAAAAAAAAAAGTTAAAACCAAACTACGCTCAAGAGAGGGATGAAAGATCTGGTAAACAAATAAATAAGATAGATTTCCTAAAGATCTAAAGACAATAGAAGTCATAGACAAAAAAAATGTGATAATGTGAAAACAAACAGCAAGAGATAGAAGGAAACTTAAAATAACCCAGAGGAAATGAACACTATGAAATCTAAGGAAAAAGATGCAAAGGCTATGGCAGACCAAGGAAGGAATTAATGAATAGGAAGATAAGACAAGAAAAATTATTGCGAATGAAAAACAGAAATAAATTGTAAGAAAGTGAAATGAGGGGCTATAACCAGGGGAAAATATCATGAGACACACCCAACTAAGTGTTTAAAAATATACTAAGGGAGGGAGGGTGAGATTGGGAGGGGGTGGGGGAGGGGCTACAACTAGGATACAAAGTGAATAAACTGTAATTAATAAAAATAAAATAAAAATTTAAAAAATATGATAAAAATAACTAGCTGAAAAATTTGCAGATGTTCAGAAAGACATGGACATAAACCTCACACTTGATTTCAACATATCTAACCAAATTGTCAGGCTAGAGATACTGAAAGAGATGAAGTCATTAGACCCAAGAAAATTGTAATGAAATTAGAGTAAAATAAATAAAGCCAGTGATCAAAAAAAATAAGAAAAATCAATGCAATTATAATTCACTCTAGAAAGTTCAGCAATTGGCAAGAACTACATTGAGTAAGAAGGTAATGCAGGAGACTTTGCAAAGAAATAAAAAAAAAAAACCACCATGAGAAATAAGAAGAGGGGATTAAATGGCCTCTTCATAGAAACTGGAAGTCTGCCTAGACCACAGAGCAAGGGCTCTGTTGAATAGAAATATAACTAGTAAAGCAATCAAAGATTACACATGGCTGCCAAATCTATGCAACTGTTTCATCAATAAAGGCTACATGATGTTTAAACAAAGTCTAACTACTATCTGATTTCTGCATTTTTTTCCCATACAAACAAAATACTAACAGCTAACAGAATCCAAAGGAACAACTTAATACATTCTATGAGACAAGGATTATGTTGAGACTAAATCAGAAACAGTTACTACAGGGAAGTAAAGCAAAAGAATGATTCATACTGTTTTTTGTGCAATATTATCTTTATATTTGAAAAATGATTTGAGCAACATGTTAAATGATCAAACATCAAGATCCAGTTGATTTATTTGTAGAAAGAGAAGACGTTTAAACATATGAAAAATGATTAATATAGTACCTCATATTACCATAATTATAAAAAAAGACAAAGGTTCAATTTCCTTGTGATAAAGAGCACATTCCACAAAGAATAAAAAATAAAAATAAAAAATACAGTGAATGTACTCAAAGGCTGGATGTTCCCTTTAAGGTAAGACAAAAGGAAGGTGAATATTCTCTCCATTTTCCCCTTAATTCAAGTCATTATTGTTTAATTAAAGGATAATTTCACCAATAACAGAATTCTGAAATACATAGGACTTCAGTATGAACAAAATACTTCCAATAGAATTATAAAAAACTAAACGGAGAACTCAATAACAATGTCACAGAATTGATTTTAATTAAACTTGTACCAATCTCCATTGATGTATCAAGCATAGCACTGGAAGCCACAGCCAGAGAAGGTAAGCATTCAAGGAAATTGAACACCACCTAAATAAAAACAAAAGATACATTATTTCTAATTCTATTGTATACATTTATATAATATTTCAAACATTTCTTGCAGTTAGTAAGCAAATGTATTCATCCACTATCATTATTATTTATTGTTGTTGTTGTTCAGAGTGTGGATATACACATGAAATGACACACTTGTGGAGGTCAAATGATGATGGACAGGGGTCGAATGAACATGCTATTCATCAGCATCTAGAGCTTCCAATAAGTGTTCCCTGAAGTAGGCTCAGAAGCCAAGAAGCCTGAATGAATAAAAGGACTAACGGAATAAAATATTTTTATTTGCTCAGAAATTACAGCCATATATTTTGTGAGAAATTTGATACTGACAAGTAAAAAGAGGTTGAGATGTAAAATATTGTATATATAAATATGTCATAATGAATCTCATTAGTCTGTATGCCAATTACAAAAAACAACTAACCTATGGGGTTTAAAACTAATAAAATAGAAGAAAAATAATTTGAGAAGAGAAAGAGGATCCCATTACAGTGATAGGAAGGTGAAGGTTACGAAGAACAAAGATAGACAAGCAATGATATGCATTAGAAAAAGCCGTTATGTAATCCAACATTTTGTACAGAGAATATACAGTAATATCATTTTATGAAATAAGTCAAGAGATAAGTATTCAAGAGAAAATTTTAGGTGAATTAGTTCAATTATTTAAAAAATATTGTTGTGTATCTTGTAGCATATGCTAATTTTTCCATTTGACATTTAAAAGTGTAAGCAGAAATTTCCAGGTAATTTTGCCAGCATAATGAAAAATCCAAACAGTTTTAATTACAGGAGGCTTTTGTGTGTTTAAATATTAATATATAATTTACGCTATGATTGTTATGTAGAACCATGATAATAACAAAAATGGAAAAATTTAAATTGCAAAACTTACATGTGAATGTTTTAAAAAGGGAGAGGTAAATGTAATCAAAATGAAATGGGGTCTGTAGTTGAGACTGTGCGCTGCTCTTTCAGGTACTGGAATTTGCTTCCCGGTGCCCACTTTTGGCAGCTCACAACTGCCTTCTACTCTAGCATCAGGGGATCTAAGGCCAACTTCAGGCCTCCACATGTGTTTGTACTTCTCTTCACATACCCACACACAGAAACACAGGCACACAGACACTATATAATAAAAATAAGTCTTTAAATATGAATAAACAAAAAAATTGAAAACGAGCCAGCTTTAATACCATACATCTTTAACCCCAGCATCCCCAAAGCAGATCCAGGTAGTTTTCTGTATATTGAAGGCCAACCTTGTCTACATAGCAAGTTGTAGTCTAGCTCAGTTTAATAGTGAGATGATGATTTTAAAACAAATATGCAAATAAACAATAAATTGGAATAATTAAAACTAAAATGAGACAGTATAGTTGAGCCTAGTATTACGTTCATAGGCTTTTAACATCATAAGCCACTGAAATAAAAGATAAACTTAAATCACAAAGTGGCACCTTAAAGCACACTGAAATAAGAGCTCAGCTGAAAAAATGGAAATGTCAAAAAATGGTAAAGGAAAAATTATATTAATTGTCTAAGCCCTGTAGAATACATCAAAATAACATGAAAAAAAAAAGTTAAGACAAAGCTGGCATGACATGAATGTTTACTGATTCACTATCTTAATTCTAGATCAGCTCAGTAATGCTAAACACTCAAGATACTGGGTGAAATGTAAGCTGCTGATCTTCCCTGAGTACTGGAAATTAATGGAAACAGGATACCAACTAAGTGATGTGAAATATAACTGGAACCCCTCAGAATTTACAATGTGTTGGGAAAATACTGAGTTTTATAGTCTTAAGGGAAAACCGCAAATTGAGGTTTTGAAACAGAAATCCCAGTGCCAGTTTCATAATAGCTCTCTATGAGTTTTTGGCCAGGGAAAGCTTCCAAAACAATAAAGGATATTACTAATATTCTTCTTGCCCACCAAAACTAGATGGCATGATTTTTGCTGAAAACACCACAGTTTTGAATAGAATACTCTCTCTGTGTCTCTCTCTCTCTTTCTCTCTCTCTCTCTCTCTCTCTCTCTCTGTCTCTCTCAAGCATGCCAAACTGAAATAACCCCTGAGGGCTGCTACTGTCTCGGATTATGCTATGGAAAAAGTTGGGGGAAATGATCCATCTGTAGCCTTATCACATTTGGTTTTTGTGTTCTGCATACAATTCCACCATGCAAGGCAGGAAATATACACCAATGAATTAATAATTGTTTGAGGAATAACCAAACCTTTCTAACTGAATCTCAGGTCCATTCTGCATCAACAAATACATGCCTGGCATTATAGTTCTCATCAAAATCTTATGGCTGATATGTCATAGACCCTTAGAGAAGGTCAATACTGATATTTTGGTAAATGGACACTGCCTTCTAAATGTGCATCTTTATACTAATGGACTAATGGTGCTTTTGGCCTTGATTGGTGCAACCTCTTTATGACTCTGTGTGTGTGTGTGTGTGTGTGTGTGTGTTATATTAATTCAGAAACTCATAACTGGTCAGTGTGCCAAGAATAGGTGACTACTGAGACTTCTGAAATAAATAGGTAATTTACGAAATATCCATTTTCAATGGAAGCATAATGGCTAAAATAATGTCCAGAGACTATTGTAGAACACACACACACATAAACATAATCTATAGAAAGAGAGATAGAAGTAAATATAACCATAATGTGTTTTATACATACATGAAAATGCTAAAAAATTAATAAAATTATTTAATTTATTAAATTTTAAGATAATGATTATAGAAATGAAATATGTGATTTAATTTCCAAAGCACAGTAGCAAAACCATTACAGAAACAGAAAATAGGCAACACATATAACCTTAATGCATAAACTATACCATTATCTGATTTAAGATTAAACAAAGGCTGATATCAAATGAGGAATATGATATAAAATCTACAGCTTGTAGAGTAATGCTGTCGAGTGTTACTGCAATATCATAGTCTCGCAGTTTCTTAGATCTTTTCTTCACAAAACTGGCTCCCAGTTCCTACACAGAGGTGAGAAAGCACTGGGAGAAAGGATATGTGCATCTGAGCAGGCAGATGGTGCTGAGAATAGAGGGTGGTTAGAACAGACTCCTTCAGTCAGAAGAGAATGTATAAAGATGCTGTGCCTAGCACTGGATTTCAGTGCTGCAAAGCTTCTGTTTATTGATTGGAGAGTTTTGCAGTAAATTCTGTCTATTGTACACCTTCAAATACATTTGCCTGTGATCAGTGTTGCCATTGAATTACTTTAACACGTACTTCTTGTACTGGCCATACAATCTATTGAAAGAAAATTACTAGATTTTATTTTGAAAGATCAATGTACAGTATTCCATACAGACATTAAAAACATCCAGCAACAGTTACATATTCATGGCAATGATTTTTATTGACTGATGACATTTTATTAAAAGGGTTTATCATGTTATCTTATGGGAAAGTGGATAATCGTGCCCAAAAGACATATTTACTCAGATGTTTTACTGTGCTTTGATTTCTGGAGAAAATTACACTACTTTGGACATAATCAGAGCTTAGGAAGTTTTATACCATTTAGAACTGATAGTGGCTTCTTGTCCACTTTATGAAGAATACTTCACATATACTTTAGCATGCTATTGCCATTTAAACTCGAATTATATATATGAAAGGGAAGATATCACAGCTTTCAAGATGTAAAAATGGTAAAAAGTTAGACTAGAGGCTCAAAGTGGTAGTTTGAAGATGTGAGAGAAAAGAGAGTAGGAGGAAAAAAATCAATATTCTCACAGATAAGAGGAAGCAGCAGTGAAGTGAGCAGCACTGTCTATCACACTAAAATGAAAGCAGGAAATCCAATGTGGATTTCACAAAGAATTATTTTCAGGTGCTAGTAGAAACGCCCAAGGAAAAAGACATATGTAGATAACACCAAGGCAAGCCTGTGGTAGCTTCATACCTAGGAAAAACCTCAAGGACAATACATGAATGGTAAAATCATTGTGAGTTATCATATACATATGAACACACACGTATGTAAACTCACAGATGTGTAAAAACATGGAGAAATGTACAGGCTCCCATAAATACCGATGGAATGAGTCACTACTTTGTCTAACTATGTCATTTAAAAGGAGAAAAAAATCTAGAAATCAATTAAAAGTAGATATCTCTGTCAAATTTAGAATATTGAAAGATTCATTCAAAAACCCTTGCCTCCAAGAAACAAGGAAGCATACAGAAAGATCATAGAAATACAAATAGTGTCTTTGAAAAGATGAATGAAAACAACTATAGTTAAAAAGGTACATGTAATAAACCTGGTTGTCTTGCAAAGGTGTTTACTGAAGGAAGATACTCAATGTATGAATCAACTCCAGAAGATCAAAACTTGCTGTCACTTTCACTTGAAGTTGCATGAATGAAGAATGTCAATGAAGGTTGAACCTAGTCTAATAAAGAATTACACAACTATTCTAAGATTAGAACTGAGGTATATAAAGGAAACAGGATCAGACAAACCTCAAGAACTAAAACAACAGAACTGTCAAAGAAGTAAATGAAAACAATAAATTGGCATCCAAATACTAATACATTTATGCAACAGAGATTGGCATGAGTGTACAAAAGAAAAAAAAAAGGACTATGTAGCTTTATCTGATAGCCACATTTACAATTAAAAAGAAACATAGAAACTGAAAGATATGTAAAATTATCTCACAATTAAGAAAATATTGTGTAAGCACATGTCATTGAAAAAGAAAGTAAAGCTTTATAGTTGTAAGAGGAATTAATACAATTTAAGTTAAGGATATTTTCACAGCAGCCTTGACATTTTAATAATGTTATCCTTGAAGAGCAAGAATAATTCAAAACAAAAGATGAATATTTGTATTTTTTTAAATATGAGAGCCCAATTTATTTAAAATTAGAATCATTGATAGTTTATAGGAAACAAATTGCTGTTCAGAATGGAGACAAACTAACCTCAAATTAAACCAAATTAAACTTCAAACCAACACCAATACTCAAAACTTATTTTTTTCTTTCTGAGGGCTCCAACAACTTTATATTTCTCCAACAGTTTATATATCCCAAGCAAGATCTTACAAGCAGTAAAAAGAAAACCATAATTACCTTCTATTTTTCTTTTGAAAGTTCTTTTTATTATTATCATCATTATTACCATTATTATTATTTACAATTAATTCACTTTGTATCCCAGTTGTAGCCCATTCCCTCATGTCCTCCTAGTCATACCTTTTTTCCCTCTGACTCCCTTATGCTTCTTCCCACTGATAAGGGAAGTCCTGTGCCATCCCCCAATCCTTTTATATCCCCTTTCTTCCACATGATTCCCTGTGCCCTATCAAAAGCTTGGCAGTGAGTCATCTTCTTTGATCCCCTGCTGGGTGGAGTCTTCTAGAGGACATCTGTGGTAGGCTCCTGTACTGTTTTCACTCTTCTACTACTGCCAGTGTCTATCCTGTTTTCCCTTCTGAATGAGAATTAAGCAACTTCCTTAGGGGTATCTTTTTGTTTAGCTTCTTTCTGTTAAAGAAATGCTCATCTTCCTTGGTCATCAGGGAAATACAAAACAAAAGGACTCTGAGATTCTACCTCACACCCATCAGAATGGCTAAGACCAAAATCTCAAGTGACAAAACATGCTACTGAATATGTGGAGACAGGGGAACCCTCTCCATTGCTGGAAGGAGTGCAAACTTGTAAAACAACTTTGGAAATCAATCTGGTGCTTTATCAGAAAATTGGAACAGTGCTACCACAGACACAGCTCTACCACTCATGGGTACATATCCAGTAGATGCTCTGTTATACAACAAGGCCATTTACTCAACTATGTTCGTAGCAGCTTTATTTGTAATAGACAGAAACTGGAAACAACCTAGATGTCCCTCAGTTGAGGAATTGATACAGAAATTGTGGTAGATTTACACAATCAAATATTACTTGGCAATTAAAAAAAAAAAGAAAATCATTAAATTTGCAGGCAAATGGATGGAACTAGAAAATATCATCCTGAGCGAGGTTAACAAGAAGTAGAAAGACACTCATAGTCTATACTCACTTATAGGTGGATATTAGCCATATAATATAGGACAAACATAGTAAAATCTACAGAAATATCCGTACTTGAGTTGGAATATAGTAAGATTACATCCACTGTAGTTTATATGTCAAGTAAAGCAATTATTACTATTTTTCTTTAAACTTTTAAACTTTCATTGAAGATAAACATTAGATGACATTTAAAACAATTAAGGATTATGTCAAGTTTATATCCAGTCATAGATGTTTTTATATTTATTATCAAAAGTTTAGGCTTCTAGTGATGAAACAAGGAAATGAATACACACACACATAACACATGCACACATTTTGATTGGTTTTATTTCCATTCAGTTTATTCCCATATGGTCCTACTACTATAATTAAAATGTCATCAGCCCACAAACAATTATTTCTTTGACTACCTAACCATTAAAGTTTGTTTCTTATTGCACCATTACGTGTTCCACATTGTAAAGATAATCTTAAATTCATATAAAATTGCTTCTGGGAGAAGCTGAGGAAACTATTCTGACCCAATTTTATGTTCTTCCTAAAAATTAAAAAAGGTGTCTTTTCTTACTTCATAAGTCATTGCCCTATCTTTTCTTGACAGAAACTGTTACAGGGAACAGCAGGAGTCATTTAGTTCCACTTTAAACATACTCGTTTTTTTTAAAGAGCTTTTGTTGGGACAGAGAACTCAGGAAATATAAAGGAGAGTGTGATAAGTTTCTCTTATGAGGGATCTTAGGAAAGACTGAGAGAAAGAGACAGGAAGGGGTGTTCCAGTTACATCAACAGATGTGTGATGAGCTTCCTTTTCAGTCAGCCAGACAGCCAAGGTCACAGTCCAGCATACTTGTTTGGTCTCCTTGCCAGTCTTCCTTTTAATTGATCTCCATGCATCAAAATGAAAGACAGGACTTGTAACGTAGAAGACAGTGAAGAGGGGATGGACATGGACATGAGTTTATTTCCTCACTTTTGTGCACTTTCTGTTGTCATCTTAGACATGTGCTGATTAGCAGAGCTGTCAGCTTCACATATCTGAGAGCTAATAGAGTTGATTCATTCTGGATACCTGCTACCTGGTTCCCTTTCCTTCTTACTTCCACATAAGACCAGCACCAGCTTCTGCTTTGCAGCCTCATACCAGCCTAATCAGCTTTGGTTTCATGTTTCTCTCCTCACGTCGTATTTAACTTCGCAAATATTCTGTTTTAAATCAATCTGTCCTAATATCACTGTCTTCTCTTTATGATGGGTATCATGAATCTAAATACAAATGAGTCTATGTCTAATTGAGAAAAATGCAAATGCAAATACTTCTTAAGTATTTGTCAACTATCCAGATTATGTGAATGCTCCAAGTAAAATTTTTCTGTAAATTGTTTTCAGAGCCAAATTTGGAGTCAACATTGAAATTTATTTCTTGATATCTTCCTTGTATTTCATTTTTAGGTTTCCATAAATTAAGCATATATATTGTCTGTTTTCTGAAAAGACTTCAACAAATACTTACATATTGTTAAAATTCAGAAGAATTGACCAAATAGGTTCATAAGTAAACAACTTGTTCCTTTGAGTTGACATCACTGGGAGGTGGTAGAACAAAAAGCGAGTACATTAGGAAGCAGGTGCTTATGGGAGGTCTGTCTATATTTGGAGCATGTTCTATAAAGAGTTTGAGATATCTCAGTTTCTCTGTTTTATGTCAAAGATGTAATGTGGCCTGCTCTAATATATGCTCCCCATCCACCAGATGGAGGCTTCCCCAGGACAGAACTGTGGCTTCTTGGTGTTCTCTGTTTTTTATCTCAGGTAATTTGCTCTGTAAACACAGAAGTGACTGACAAGTGAAGCAGATCTACTTCCGTATTCAAGCTACAACTTCATGTAAGCAAATTAATTCCTGTATGTGGTCTATTGCTTGCTCTTTTTTTGTTTTTAGTCCAACTTTCTCGTATCTTCTTTCTTGTGTTAAATAACTGCCATGTGACTGAAATGGGATCTCCTATATCACAGTTGTCCTGCATCACCTGTAATTGTGGTTCTTGATTTAGTTTGATTAGCTGTTGGTCTATGTTTTTTTATCAGTTACAGATTTTCTTCCTCTATTCTATAAATGTACAAAATTTGAAAGAATTATACTGTTACAGCAAAAAGAATGTTTCATCAAGAAAGAATATCACATATAATCACTCTTTACATACTCAACACTAATATATAAATTAAACAAGAATATTCAATTCTTCTACACATTATACAGATAAATGATTTATGATAAATCATAAACTTACAAATGAGCAGAAGAGTCACAGGGGATAGAGGACACCAGGAGAACAAGGTCTTCTAAGCCAACCAAGCAAAGCTCATATGACCACAGGGAGACTGAAGCTGCAAGTGCAGGGCTTACAAGGATCTGTATTAGGTCCTCTGTGTATATATTATGGCATCTAGTTTAGTGTTTTTATGGGACTCCTGAGTTTGAATGAGTGTGTCTCTGATACTTACGCTTTTTTTGGCCACTTTTCATTCTGATGGTTTACCTTGTGATGGATTTTGTTTTAGCTTATTATATTTTATCTTGTTATGTTTGTTGTTATCTCTTAGTATCCTGTTCTTTTATAATGAGAGACAAAAAGAAAGAAGATCTGGATGGGAAAGAATGGGAGTAACTGGGAAAAGTAGAAGTAGGAGAAACTTCTATCAGGATATAGTTTATGAGAAAGGAATCTATTTTCAACAGAAGGGAAAAGAATAAAAAGTATCAGAGCAATATTTCTGTGTAAAACTATATGATAATACATATATGACATTGAAAACAAATTGTACAATTCTGTAACAAAATAAGCTATTGATTAAGTATGTAGTGAAAATTTAGATAGACTTCAAAAATTATAAATTCAATTTTATTCAAATCATAACACCACAAAATTGAAAATGTAAGACACAAGCTTATAACAAATCATTGTTGGAAGTAATGAAAAATCCTTATTTCCTTCTAGTCCAATCTACAGGAATTAGTATAGTTACTTAGAGTAGGAAGGAAACAAGACACTACAGTGACAAAGAGAATTCTGTGTATTAAATCACAAGCAAAATTAACACAGGCATTTTGTGGATATTTGTCTTTACTAACCAAGGTACATAAAAATGTTTATAGTAGCTGTATGTGCAACAGCACAAACTTGAAATAATTCAAAAGCCCACCAGCAGGTCAAATTATAGTGATAAATTCATTATATGGAATGTGACACAATGACATAAACCCATGCCACAAATTCTGGTAATGACGCAATAAATAATAGAATTGGAATAAAGATAAACAACATTCTTTCTTATATAAAAAAAGTTAGAGACATACATGGTTTATGGTCTTTGGAATTAGAATACTGGAGAGCCATGTACTGACTCCAGGGACTCTTGAGGGAAATGAATTACTAAAGGCATTTAAATTTTCTTTCCATATTTGACTGTCAAGTTCTTTACAAATAAGGCCATTCAACAAATAAAATGCTTGGGCACCTTTCGGATATAAAGCCAGGAGTACTATAGTTGGATCTTGAAGTGGCGCTATTCCTATTTTTGCTCAGCTATGTTCATAGCAGTTTTATTAACAATAGCCAGAATATGGATACAATCTAGATGTGCCTCAACTGAAGAATGGATGCAGAAATTGTGTACATTTACACAATGGAATACTACCCTGAAATTAAAAACAAGGAAATCATGAAATTTGCATGCAAATGTATGGAACTAGAAAAGATCATCCTGGGTGAGGTAACTCAGAAGCAGAAAGACAAACATGGTATATACTCACTTATAAGTGGATATTAGCCATATAATATAGGATAAGCCATATAATATACTAAAATCTGTATATCTAAAGAAGCCAAAGGAACAAGGAGGACCCTAGGGAAGAGAGTTAGTCCTCATTCAGAAGGGCAAACAGGAAAGAAATCAGAAGTAGAAGACAGGGAACAGACAAGAGCCTACCACAGAGGGCCTCTGAAAGACTCTATACATAAGGGTATCAAAGTAGATTTTGAGACTCATAGCTAAACTTAGACAGACTGCAGTGAATCTTATGGAAGAAGTGGGAGACAGAAAGACCTGGCGTGGTGTGGAACTCTGCAAGGAGAGCAACAGAGCCAAAAAATCTGAGTTCATGGGATTCTGCAGAGACTGATGAATCAACCAAGGACCATGCATTGAGAGGAGCTAGACCTCCTGCTCAGATGTAGCAAATTGGTTGCTCAGTCTGCATGTAGGTACAAGTGTCTGCCTGTGACATGGACTCAGTGGCTGGCTCTTTGATCATCTTCACCTGGTGGGGTGGCCTAACTAGGCCACAGAGAAAGCAGATCCAGACAGTCATTATGAGACTTGATGGGCTAGGGTCAGTTAGTAGGGGAAGAGGGCCTGCCCTATCCGTGGACTAGGGGAGGCACACTGGGGACAGGGGAAGACAGAGGAAGAGTGGGACTGGAAGAAGATGACAGAGGAGGCTACATCCAGGGTACAAAGTGAATAAATTATAATAAATAATAATAATAATAATAATAATAATAATTATTATTATTATTATTAAAAATAACTAAAATGAAGACCTGTAATCTTACCTTTTAAGCCGAAATCTCAATTTTTAAAATAAAAACAAAACCACAAATGAATTAAATCTATTTTAAGAAAGTTTTTTAAATATGTAATTATGATGTTTGATTTGTTATATTTTAGGCATTATTATATTTACCAGAGTAGTTCAAATTTATTGCACTTCACATACAACATAGTTTAATAAATTATGTTATATATTGCTACATTATATATATGTTTATATATATATATGTGTGTTTTTATTGCGCATAAGGAAACAATTATGCTTTAATGTAATACCTGATATTATAAAAATCTTGATTTTTTATCATACTTCTGCAGCATGTCAGATTTTGAAGCAGTATATATTTATATACATTTAAAGAGGTATATAGATCTATATAATAGGGTACAGTAGTAGTTATGATAAAGTGATCATAAATTGATAGCCCTGCAAAACATAAATAAATTAATGATCAGTCATAGACATTATGAATTATAAAGGTTATGACTATTTTACAAGAACAAATAAGGTTGTTCAATAACAGATAGAACACCTTAGATGAGATGCTTGTCAAAGGCCTAAGTATAAGAAATTTCACGAGAGGGGAGGCGGAGCCAAGATGGCGACTAGCACACACAGTTTCTGAGCTGTGGAATTGCTAACCATCTGAGTTGGTGCGTGGAAGGACCTCTAACCCAGGAAAACAAGGTGAGGCTTCCTAAACAACAGGGAACATTGCAGGAGGCGAAAACTTTGGTCTAGGGTCCCCGGAGACTTGTTTGGGGAAGGTGAGAAACGACCCTTTGATCTCACAGCACTCCCCTCCCCCAGACTGCCTTCCTCCTCAGCACAGCAGAATCATCTCTCTCTGCGCAGAAGTAACTGCCTGGGATCTGCAGTGGCTGTGGTGGAGCTCCAAGCCCTTTAGCTGCAGGTGCCAGCAGTACCCGTCTCAGAGTCCCAGATCAGCGCCGTGGCTGCAACATTCTCCCAGGGCCCAAGTCTGCTAGACACCATACTAGCTCCACAAGATCGCGATCACTGACAGTACGGCCCGCCCAATCCCACAGTGACAGAAAATACGCTATATACTCACCAAAACCAGACAGAAATGCCACACTAGCTAGGCACACCAGGCACTGGGAGAGCACAGTGAAGAGACCCCAGTACTTCCCAGAAAACATCTGGACCAGCAACCCAGTCTCCAGTTACAACGGGACTTTCTAACCTGGCGGCAGAGCAGCACTGAGCTGGTGGGGCACATCAGCCCTCCAGTTTAAGTCTAACCAGGGCCAAACCAGAAAACAGAAAGTCTGTTTACCCCGATCCCTACTGACTTGACCACCTTGAGATCTCCAGCTGCAGCAGGACCTCATAGCCAGCACAGCATTGAGCTGGCGGAGCACATCAAAGAAGCAGGGCCAAACCAGAGAGCAGAGAGCCCAGATACCCTGATCTCTGCCAAGTGACCTGCCTGTAAGTGAGTGCACCCTTGAGAATCTGCAAATCCCCAGATCCTGGGTCCTTCTAAAACAGACGCCAGGCATCAAACCCCTTCCCAACCATATACCCACTTAGGGAAACAGAGGGGCACTTGGGACATTGAAGTTCCTGCTCTGTGGGTCTAATTGAGGAGTTAAGGCAGTTAATGCCAGAAATTGCGCTGCGATCATCACTAGCACCTGTGACATACACAGTGCAGAGCCTCTCCCACACACTCAAGGGTTCAACATTAGCCATCACTCTGTCCCGTAAGATACACGTCCAGGCACACCTACACACACACACACACACACACACACACACACACACACACACTTGCATTTGCCCTGTCTGCCCCTGCACACTTTTCTCCCACAGGTACAGCTAGTCCTCAGCACACACTAAGGACACGGGACCTCTCTCAGCTTGCTGAAGAACTCTCCAGACACCAGAAGGAGACAGTACCAGTCTGATTTGCAGAATCCAAAAACAAACAGGGAAGGTTTCAGATAAGCCAATGGCCAGGGGTAGGCGAAAGAACACTTCCAACATAAATCACGACATCATGACTTCACCAGGAAACCCCAAAATAGATGGCTACTCCAATTCATCAGAAGCACAGGAAAATGACATTAAAGCCATGCTTACCCAATTATTTGAGGCTCATAAGGAGGAGATGAACAAATCTTTCAAAGAGTTGGCCAGTCAATTGGAGGTAAAGAAAGAAGAAATAGACAAAAGCCTTAAAGAAACACAGGCAAACATAGCCAAACAAATAGAGGCAAAAGTAAAGATAAAATTAGTGGCATATAAAAAGGAAATGAACAAGGAAAGAGAGACCATCGTAGAGAGACAGGAATCCAAATTCAAACAGATGAAAGAAATGGTGCAAGGCATGAAAACAGAATTAGAATCAATAAAGAAAACACAAAATGAGAAAACCCTTGAGCTGGAGAACTTGGAGAAAAGATCAGGAACCACAAAAGTAAGCATCACCAACAGAATACAAGAGATGGAAGAGAGAATCTCTGGAGCTGAAGACACACTTGCAGAAACTGATACTTCTCTCAAAGAAAAAGTAAAATCAGAAAAGTTCCAATCACAAAATATTCAAGAAATCAAGGACGCTATGAAAAGACAAAATCTAAGAATAATTGGAATTGATGAAAAAGAAGACTCCAGGCTCCAAGGTCCAGAAAATATTTTCAAGAAAATCATAGAAGAAAAATTTTCCAACTTAAAGAAAGAGATGTTTATAAATATACAAGAAGCCTACAGAACACCAAATAGAATAGACCAGAAAAGAAACACATCATGTCACATCATAGTCAAAACACTAAATCTACAGAACAAAGAAAAGATATTAAAAGCAGCCAGGGAAAAAGGCCAAGTAACATACGAAGGTAGACCTATCAGAATCACACCGGACTTCTCATCAGAAACTATGAAAGCCAGAAGGGACTGGGCAAGTATCATGGAGACTCTAAGAGATCACAAATGTCAACCCAGACTACTATACCCTGCAAAGCTTTCAATCAACATAGATGGAGAAAACAAAATATTCCATGACAAAACTAAATTTATGCAATATCTACACAGCAAACCAACCATACAGAAGATACTAGAAGGAAAACTCCAATCCAATGAAAACAACTTCACCCAAGAAAACAGGGCATACAGATAATATCCCAACAAAAACGAAAGGAAAACAAGCAATGAAAAAGGGTAAGATCACTGACTCCATTACAAAAGGAACTAACATGCATTGGTCACTACTATCCATCAATATCAATGGACTCAACTCCCCAATAAAAAGACACAGACTAACAGAATGGTTGCGGAAACAGGATCCAACATTCTGTTGCATCCAAAAAACACACCTATGCAACAAAGATAAACACCACCTCAGAGTAAAGGGCTGGAAAAATGTTTTTCAGGCAAATGGTTCCAGAAAACAAGCTGGAGTAGCCATCCTAATATCTAATAAAATAGACTTCCATCCAAAGTTAATCAAAAAAGATAAGGAGGGCCACTATATTCTCATCAAAGGAAAAATCCACCAAGAGGACATCACAATCTTGAATATCTATGCCCCAAATACAAGAGCACCTACATTCATAAATGAAACTTTATTAAAGCTTAACTCATACATTGATCCTAATACCTTAATAGTGGGAGACTTCAACACCCCACTCTCATCAAGGGACAGATCAACCAGACAGACACCAAATAAGGAAATAAAAGCACTCACAGAATCCCTAAATCAAATGGACCTAATAGATGTCTACAGATCTTTTCACCCAAACTCAAAAGAGTACACCTTCTTTTCAGCACCACATGGAACCTTCTCCAAAATAGACCATTTAGGGGGTCACAAAGCAAGCCTCAACAGATACAAAACGATTGAAATAATCCCTTGTATACTATCTGACCACCATGGACTAAAGCTGGACATCAACAACAACAGAAACAAACAAACAAACAAACAAAAAAAAAAAAAAAACGACATGCACATGGAAACTGAACAACTTACTACCCAATGACAGCTGGGTCAAGGAAGAAATAAAGAAAGAAATTAAAGACTTCCTAGAATTCAATGAAAATGAAGGCACAACATACCCAAATTTATGGGACACGTTGAAAGCAGTGCTCAGAGGAAAATGTATAGCACTAAATGCCTGCAAGAAGAAATTTGTAACATCACATACAAACAACTTAATGGCCCAACTGAAAACCCTAGAAAAAAAATTAAGAAGCAGATACACCCAAGAGGAGCAGAAGGCTGGAAATAATCAAACTCAGGGCTGAAATCAATCAATTAGAAACAAATAAAACTATCCAAAGAATCAATGAAACAAAAAGCTGGTTCTTTGAGAAAATCAACAAGATAGACAAACTCCTAGCCAAACTAACTAAAAAGCAGAGAGAAACTAAATCAGCAATATCAGAAATGAAAATGGGGACATAACTACAGATACTGTGGAAATCTAAACAATTATTAGGTCATACTACAAAAACCTATATGGCACGAAATTTGAAAATCTAAATGAAATGGATAATTTTCTTGAAAGATTCCATCTACCAAAATTAAGCCAAGATCAGGTAGAAAGACTGAATAGCCCTATATCTCCCAAGGAAATTGAAGCAGTCATTAACAGTCTCCCCTCCAAAAGAAGCCCTGGACGAGATGGCTTCAGCGCAGAATTCTACAAGAGCTTCAAGGAAGTGCTAACACCAATTCTCTTCAAACTCTTCCAAAAAATAGAAACAGAAGGAACACTACCAAACTCATTCTATGAAGCCACAGTCACCTTGATACCTAAACCACACAAAGATCCAACAAAAAAAGAGAACTTCAGACCAATCTCTCTTATGAACATTGATGCAAAAATACTCAATAAAATACTTGCAAACCAAATCCAAGAACACATCAAAGATATCATCCACCATGACCAAGTAGGCTTCATCCCAGGCATGCAAGGGTGGTTCAGTATACGGAAATCCATCAATGTAATCCACCACATAAACAAACTGAAGGAGAAAAACCACACGATCATCTCCATAGATGCTGAAAAAGCATTTGACAAAGTCCAACACCCATTCATGTTTAAAGTCTTGGAGAGATCAGGGATACAAGGCACATACCTAAAGATAGTAAAGGCAATATACAGCAAGCCATAGCCAACATCAAACTCAATGGAGAGAAACTTAAATCAATCCCACTGAAATCAGGGACAAGACAAGGCTGCCCACTGTCTCCATATCCTTTCAACATAGTACTTGAAATCTTAGCCAGAGCAATAAGACAACTAAAGGAGATCAAGGGGATGCAAATCGGAAAGGAAGAGTTCAAAGTGTCACTATTCGCAGATGATATGATAGTATATATGAGCGACCCCAAAAATTCATCCAGAAAACTCCTTCAGCTGATAAAAACCTTCAGCAAAGTGGCAGGATACAAAATCAACTAAAAAAAAATCAGAAGCCCTCCTGTACACCAAAGACAAAAAAGCTGAGAAAGAAATTAGGGAAACAACAATCTTCATAATAGCCACTAACCACATAAAGTAGCTTGGGGTGACACTAACCAAGCAAGTGAAAGACCTGTTTGAGAAAAACCTCAAATCTCTGAAGAAAGAAATCAAAGAAGATCTCAGAAGTTGGAAAGATCTCCCGTGCTCATGGATTGGTAGGATTAACATTGTGAAAATGGCCATCCTGCCAAAAGCAATCTACAGATTCAATGCAATACCCATCAAAATACCAACTCAATTCTTTACAGACCTTGAAAAAAAAAGATTCTCAGCTTCATATGGAGAAACAAAAAACCCAGAATCTCCAAAACAATCCTGTACAACAACAAATCATCTGGAGGTATCGCCATCCCCGATCTCAAGCTGTACTACAGGGCAACAGTAATAAAAACTGCATGGTATTGGCATAGAAACAGAAAGGAGGCTCAATGGAACCACATAGAAGACCCAGAAACAAACCCACACACCTATGAATACTCGGTATTTGACAAAGAAGCCAAATCCATTCAATGGAAAAAAGACAGTATATTCAACAAGTGGTGCTGGTCCAACTGGATGTATACATGCAGAAAAATGAAAATAGATCCATATTTATCACCCTGCACAAAACTAAAGTCCAAGTGGATCAAGGACCTCAACATAAAACCAGATACTCTAAATCAGTTGGAAAAAAAAAGTGGGGAACAGCCTAGAGCTCATTGGCACAGGAGACACTTTCCTGAACAGAACACCCACAGCACAGGCTCTAAGAGCAACAATCAATAAATGGGACCTCATGAAACTGAAAAGCTTCTGTAAAGCAAAAGACACCGTCATCAAAAGAAACGACTGCCTACAGATTGGGAAAGAATCTTCACCAACCCTTTATGTGACAGAGGGTTAATATCCAATATATATAACGAACTAAAGAAGCAGAAAAGCAACAAACCAAGTAATCCCATTAAAAAAATGGGGAATGGAGCTAAACAGGGAATTCTCAAATGAGGAACATCAAATGGCAGAGAAACACTTAAAGAAATGCTTAACCTCATTAGCCATTAGGGAAATGCAAATCAAAACAACCCTGGGATTTTACCTTACACCCATCAGAATGGCCAAGATGAAAAACTCAAGTGACAACACATGCTGGAGAGGTTGTGGTGAAAGGGGAACCCTCCTCAATTGCTGGTGGGAATGTAAACTGGTGCAACCACTCTGGAAGTCAGTCTGGCGCTTTCTAGGACAATTAGGAGTAGTGCTACTTCAAGACCCAGCTATACCACTCCTAGGTATATATCCAAAATTTGCTCAAGTACACAACAAGGACATTTGTTCAACCATGTTTGTAGCAGCTTTATTTGTAATAGCCAGAACTTGGGAACAACCCAGTTGTCCATCAACAGAGGAATGGATATAGAAATTGTGGAATTTTTACAGAATGGAATAATACTCAGCAATCAAAAGGGAGGAAATCATGAAATTTGCTGGCAAATGGTGGGATCTAGAAAAGATCATTCTGAGTGAAGTATCCCAGAAGGAGAAAGACAAACTTGGTATATATTCACTTACATAGACCTACAAGGTATGATAAACATAATGAAATCTACACACCTAAAGAAGATAATCAAGTAAGTGGACATCAGTGAAGATGATCAATCCTCATTTAGAAAGACAAATGGGATGTGCATTGAATGTATGACAAGAGTCTACCGCAAAAGGCATCTGAAAGACTCTCCCTAGCAGTGTTTCAAAGCAGACACTAAGACTCATAACCAAACCATGGCAGAGTGCAGGGAATCATATGAAAGAAGGGGAGTTAGTATGAAATGGAAAGGATAGGAGCTCTACAAGGACCAAATATATCTGGGCACAGGGTCTTTTCTGAGACTGACACTCAACCAAGGACCATCTATGGATATAACCTAGAACTTCTGCTGGGATGTGGCCCGTGGTAGCTCAGTAACCAAGTAGTTTTCCAAAGCAAGGGGAACAAGGACTATTTCTAACAGGATCTCAAGGGCAGGCTCTTTGTCCTCCCCCCCCTAGGGGAGGAGCAGTCCTGTTAGGCCACAGAGGAGGACTTTGCAGCCAGCCTTGAAGATACATGATAAAACAGGGTCAAATGAAAGGGGAGGAGGTCCTAGCCTATCAGTGGACTTGGAAAGGGGCAGGGAGAAGACCAGGGAGGGAGTTGGGGAGGGGGAGGGAATGAGGGAGCGGAATACAACTGGGACACAGAGTTAACAAATTGTAACTAAAAATAAAAAAAAGAACCTAAAAAAAAAAAAAAAAAAAAA
>NW_026594428.1:8728874-8787785 GCF_907164565.1 Psammomys obesus | reverse complement strand
ACAAAAAACAAAAACAAAAACAAACAAACAAACAACAAAAAAAAAAAACAGGGTCAGATGAAAAGGGAGGAGGCCCTCCCCAATCAGTGGACTTGGAAAGGGGCAGGGAGGAGACCAGGGAGGGAGTGTGGGATTGGGAGGGAATAAGGGAGCTGGATACAGCTGGGATACAGAGTTAATAAAATGAAACGAATAATAATAAACAATAAAAAAGAAAAAAAAAGAAATTTCAGATATAGTACAAAGTTTGAGAGTGCAAAGGTCATTCAAGAGGCTGAGGGACTATTCACTTCTGTTGGTGTTGAGTAGGGGAACAGGACTATCTTCACTAACATCTCAAGGATAACATACTGTTCACAGGCCTAGTGGTAGATACTGAACATCTCTCCATAGTGCATCTTCGCTGCAGCAGCTCCTTTGGCGCACTTGCTATTCAGAGAGGCTCTTTAGAAGATGACGCCATAGATGCAGACACAGAAGTCCTAATCACCTGCACAGATGTCCTGGTGTCATCTCTGCTCTATTTGCAGTTCATTGTAGCCATCATTCTTCCCCGAGCTCAGTTTTGCTCCTAAGCCAATCCATTTTGTATCTGGGTTAGACATTTATGAAAGGATTGGATAAGGAATTATGTATCATTTTCCATCTGGCTCTGAGATATAAATGCTAGAAAAAGCAGTGTAAACAAAAGGGTTACCTTACTGAGCAACAGAGGAATCAATGCATAAACACAGTGGCATGAAATATGGAAAAAACTTTGATAGAAAAATAATCCCATGTTTAAAGATTAAAAAGGCTAAAAAAAAATGTTTTCTCATATCCTCTGTTACACAAAGAAGCTGAAAGATGGCCAATGGGAGTGGTTCATTAAAGTACTTTTTCCCTCATTTAATCGAACGTTTTTAAAAAGGGGTGGGGGAAGCCTATTAATGAGAAAGAAAGTAAACTGGTTGTGAAAAAATGGGCAAATTTTTGAATATAATTTTTGGATGAATATGTTTTGTGAGTTCCCTGTGCTCATCAATTGAAACTCAGGTAACTAACGAAAGATATAAATACGCAGGACTCTCCAGTAATCTGAATGCAAATGCAGTCAGTCCCTTTTGAAACCCGTGTTATATCTTATGTGTTCTACATTTTTGTATGTTTTTTTTCCTCCTCACAAAGAAGGAACTGATGAGGAAAATCATACAGTCTTCCTGTACCACCCAAAATTGAACCACAACTAGTTGGCATACCTTTTAATCTTACAACAGAAAACATTACTTTGTAACAAAAACATAAATGACATTATATCATACATGCACTGTTTGAAGGTCTGAAAAAATTCACATACAAAATATATTTTTAAAAATGTGAACTTGTTCACAAATAGTGAGAATTGGTTGATACTTTTAGAAGAATATAATAAACTCTCTGAATTTAAAAAAAGTACATCAACAAATGTATCCTGAGCTTATGACAGGCAAGAATAGTGAGAGCACACAAGGTTACCTTTGCCCTATATCTGATTCATTACCAAAAATATGTCAAAATAGTTAGTCAATAACTTTTTAACATTCATTTCATTATTGTAGTAGATGTTTGTTGTTACATTTAAAGAGTATGTTTAGGTGTGATGACAAAATAATATAAGAAAAACGTTATAGTTCAAGATGTCCTAAAATATTTAAATTTTAAAATATATTTAAGTACAAGGTTTCATGTTTATTTATCATCAATGACTTCCTCAGATTCATCATTATATATGTCATAATATGCTTGAGTCATCTGGCAGCCATTTAATCTTTGGTAAACCTCTACATACAAACAAGTATTAAGTCTATTAGTGTGTCATTCTGAATCATCCCATGACATGATAAAGTGTTGTTATGCAATTAGAATAGCTGCAAGTGATCTCAGGGCAAAATCCTAGAAATGTAGAAAATGGATGAGAGAGGAAATGAATGAACAGGAACTGGAAGTCATTCTCTAAATGTCATTTGTCAAAATGAAATAAACATTTTTTGCTATGACACAAACTTGCATGGAAAGACACAGTTCAGCTTTTGATGAGAATGTATGAATTGAAAAAATATATTTCTATATATTACTTTGAATAGTAAAATATTTTTTTATGGATTTATTTCACAATTATATTATGTTTCCTGCTCTGGCTACCATATAATGGCAGCCAGTATAATTCACAAGTAAAAAGAGAACTTTGGCTCTTCCTTCTTACCCTTCGTTTGGTGGCAAAATCATTTCCTCACTGGCATTACACCATACATTGGGGATTCCAGCAGACACTGAAGATTATCTTATAAACCTAGCATTTTAGACTGCACACTTACTAGACTTTTATATTTTCTGTAGGTAGACAGGCACTGTTGTCTGGCTAGGTCTCAGTCTTTAAGCCAGGATAATAATATTCATTCTGTATGATGTGGTGGCACATGATTTTACACAGGAGTCCAGAGGAGTCTGAGGCCAGCTTGGTCTACTAAGTGAGTTGCAGAACAGCCTTGACTGCTACACGGAGAAATCTCATCTCAAAAACCAAACAATTAAAGAAGAAGAAGAAATATAAAAGAAATTCAAAAAATCATTTTATCAGTTTTATTCAAGAAAACTCTGAGTAATAAAAATTTTAGTACCAACTGTACTACATGCTACTGCTATTGCATGTCTCTTATCCAAGTATTTCATTCTAACTCACCTGTTGTGATGTAATTAAGAAAATAAGTGAACAAACTTTTAAAATAAAAAATTTCACAAATGATTCAAAATTAGCCTGTCTTCCAATAAGATCTTTTGTGAGTCTATGTGTGACATCAATTTGAGGGAGCTCAGTGAGCATAGAGATGTTGAACAGAGGAGAGGAAGAAGAAAAAATGTAAATATAGTGCTCAGGTATAAAAATAATAAAAAACAATTTGAAGATGTGTGGCCATCTCTGAGACACAATCTCTATTGAAAATAAAACAGTGTAGGAATTATTCATTATATGTCCATTGGTATGAATAATAATGTACCCTGAATGTGTAAATAAATAATTTGCATCCTAAAGTTGTAAGGTAGATAGGGAAGAAAAGTGAGAAAGAGGGATTTATTACATTGGCTTACAACTTATGGTGGTTCATGATGTTCAAAATGGCTGTCTCAATAGCAAAGTGCCAGAATCTGGTTATTACTCAGTCTATGAGCCTGGATTTCTCAGCAATCCCAAAGTGGTACTAAACATAAGAACAAATAGGAAAAGAGAAAAGTTTCCTTCTTCTATGACCTTTTTGCTGCCTGCTATTAGAAAGTAGGTAATGTCATCAAGACATCACCACTCAGGAGTGGTCACCATTCAGTGTATAGTGTTTTAGTTGGTTATACATACAGTCTAGTTGGCACCAAGATTAATCTTCATAGTTAGATAATTAATCACAGATAGGAGAAAGAAAAACTTACTACACAAATGTAACAAATATGTAAAGCTTACCCATGATAGGTACATTTTATTTATACTAAATATCTTTTCTTGTCAATCATTTTTTCCTTATTATTATTTTTATTACAATTTACTCACATTGTATCCTGGCTATATCTCCCTCCCTCATCTCCTTCAAGTACCTCATTCCCTCTTCTTCTACTATTTCCCTCTCTTAGTCCAGTGCTAGGAGTGGTCCTCCTCCCCAACTATCTGACCGCATGGAACCTTCTCCAAAATAGACCATATAGTTGGTCATGAAGCAGGCCTCAACAGATACAAAAAGATTGAAATAATCCCTTGTATTCTATCTGACCACCATGGACTTAAGCTGGACCTCAACAACAACAGAAATAACAAACAGCCTACACGCACATGGAAACTGAACAACTTGTTACTCAACAACAGCTGGGTTAAGGAAGAAATAAAGAAAGAAATTAAAGACTTCATAGAATTCAATGAAAATGAAAGCACAACATACCCAAATTTATGGGATACATTGAAAGTAGTGCTCAGAGGAAAATGTATAGCACTAAAGGCCTGCAAGAAGAAATTCATAACCACATACAAAAAACTTAATGGCCCAACAGAAAACCCTAGAAAAAAAAAGAAGCAGATACACCCAAGAGGAGCAGAAGACTGGAAATCATCAAACTCAGGGCTGAAATCAATCAATTAGAAACAAATAAAACTATTCAAAGAATCAATGAAACAAAAAGCTGGTTCTTTGAGAAAATCAACAAGATAGACAAACCCTTAGCTAAATTAACTAAAAAGCATTGAGAATCTATCCAAATCAACAAAATCAGAGATGAAAAGGGTGACATAACTGCAGACACTGAGGAAATTCAAACAATCATTAGGTCATACTACAAAAACCTATATGCCACAAAATTTGAAAACCTAAATGAAATGGAAAATTTTCTTGATAGATTGCATCTTCCAACATTAAGTCAAGATCAGATAGAAAGACTGAACAGCCCTATATCCCCCAAAGATTTGAAGCAGTCATTCACAGTCTCCCCTCCAAAAAAAGCCCTGGGCCAGATGGTTTCAGCGTGGAATTCTACCAGACCTTCAAAGAAGTGCTCACACCAATTCTCCTCAAACTATTCCACAAAATAGAAACAGAAGGTACATTACCAAACTCAATCTAGGAAGCAAAAGTCACCCTGATACCTAAACCACACAAAGACCCAACAAAAAAAGAGAACTTCAGACCTATCTCTATTATGAACATTGATGCAAAAATACTCAATAAAATACTTGCAAATCGAATCCAAGAACACATCAAATATATCATCCACCACAACCAAGTAGGCTTCATCCCAGGCATTCAAGCGTCGTTCAACATACGGAAATCCATCAATGTAATCCACCACATAAACAAACTGAAGGAGAAAAACCACATGATCATCTCCTTAGATGCTGAAAAAGCATGTGACAAAGTCCAACACCCATTCATGTTTAAAGTTTTAGAGAGATCAGGGATACAAGGCACATATCTAAACATAGTAAAGGCAATATACAGCAAGCCTATAGCCAACATCAAACTCAATGGAGAAAAACTTAAATCAATCCCACTGAAATCAGGGACAAGACAAGGCTGCCCACTCTCTCCCTACCTCTTCAACATAGTACTTGAAGTCCTAGCCAGAGCAATAAGACAACTAAAGGAGATCAAGGGGATACAAATTGGAAAGAAAGAGGTCAAAGTGTCACTATTCGCAGATGATATGATAATATATATGAGCGACCCCAAAAATTCAACCAGAGAACTCCTCCAGCTGATAAACACCTTCAGCAAAGTGACAGGATACAAAATCAACTCAAAAAAATCAGAAGCCCTCCTGTATACCAAAAACAAAATGGCTGAGAAAGAAATTAGGGAAACAACACCCTTCACAATAGCCACTAATAACATAAAGTACCTTGGGGTGACACTAACCAAGCAAGTGAAAGACCTGTTTGAGAAAAACTTCAAATCTCTGAAGAAAGAAATTGAAGAAGATCTCAGAAGATGGATAGATCTCCCGTGCTCATGGATTGGTAGGATTAACATTGTGAAAATGGCCATCCTGCCAAAAGCAATCTACAGATTCAATGCAATTCCCATCAAAATATCAACTCAATTCTTTACAGACCTTGAAAAAAAGATTCTCAGCTTCATATGGAGAAAGAAAAAACCCAGAATCTCCAAAACAATCCTGTACAACAACAGATCATCTGGAGGTATCTCTATACCTGATCTCCAGTTGTACTACAGAGCAATAGTAATAAAAACTGCATAGTATTGGCACAAAAACAGAAAGAAGGATCAATGGAACTGCATAGAAGACCCAGAAATAAACCCACACACCTATGAATACTCGATTTTTGACAAAGAAGCCAAAATCATTCAATGGAAAAAAGACAGCATCTTCAACAAATGGTGCTGGTCCAATTGGATGTCCACATGCAGAAAAATGAAAATAGATCTATATTTATCACCCTGCACAAAACTAAAGTCCAAGTGGATCAAAGACCTCAACATAAAACCAGATCCTCTAAATCTGTTAGAAGAAAAAGTGGGGAACATCCTAGAACTCATTGGCACAGGAGACAACTTCCTGAACTGAACACCCACAGCACAGGCTCTAAGAGCAACAATCAATAAATGGGACCTCATGAAACTGAAAACTTTCTGTAAAGCAAAGGACACTGTCATCAAAAAAAAAACACCTGCCTACAGATTGGGAAAGAATCTTCACTAACCCTTTATCTGACAGAGGACTAATATCAAGTATATACAAAGAACTAAAGAAGCTGAAAAGCAGCAAACCAAGTATTCCAATTAAAAAATGGGGAACAGAGCTAAACAGAGAATTCTTGACAGAGGAATATGGAATAGCAGAGAAACACTTAAAGAAATGCTCATCCTCATTAGCCATCAGGGAAATGCAAATCAAAACGACCCTGAGATATCACCTTACACCCATCAGAATGGCCAAAATGAAAAACTCAAGGGACAACACATGCTGGAGAGGTTGTGGAGAAAGGGGAACCCTCCTCCACTGCTTGTTGGAATGTAAACTGATACAACCACTCTGGAAATCTATCTGGCGCTTTCTAAGACAATTAGGAATAGTGCTTCCTAAAGACCCAGCTATACCACTGCTAGGTATATACCCAAAGTTTGCTCAAGTACACAAAAGGGATATTTGCTCAACCATGTTTATAGCAGCATTATTTGTAATAGCCAGAACCTGGAAACAACCCAGATGTCCCTCAACGGAGGAATGGGTACAGAAATTGTGGTATTTTTACACAATGGATTACTACTCAGCAATCAAAAAGGAGGAAATCATGAAATTTGCAGACAAATGGTGGGATCTAGAAAAGATCATCCTGAGTGAAATATACCAGAAGGAGAAAGACAAACACGGTATATACTCACTTATATAGACCTATAAGATATGATAAACATAATGAAATCTATACACCTAAAAAAGATAATCAAGAGAGCGGACATAGGGTAAGATTATCAATCCTTGTTTAGAAAGACAGATGGGATGCACATTGAACATATAACAGGAGTCTACTGAGTGCATTTGAAAGACTCTAACTAGCAGTGTTTTCAAAGCAAAGACTCGTGACCAAACCTTTGGCAGAGTACAGGGAATCATAAGAAAGAAGAGGAGTTAGTCTGATGAGGAAAGGATAGAAGCTCCACAAGGACCAAAGATATCTGGGCACAGGGTCTTTTCTGAGACTGACATGCAACCAAGGACCATGTATGAATGTAACCTAGAACCCCTGCTCAGATGTAGCCTGTGGTAGCTCAGTAACCATTTGGCTTCCCATAGTGAGGGGAACAAGGACTATTTCTAACAGGAACTCAATGACTGGCTCTTTGGCCTCCCCACCCCCCAAGGGAGGAGCAGTCCTGTTAGGCCACAGAGGAGAGCTTTGCAGCCATTCCTGAAGATACCTGATAAAACAGGATCGGATGAATGGGGAGGAAGTTCCCCCTATCAGTGGACTTGGCAAGGGGCACGGTGGAGATGAGGGAGGGAGGGAGGGACTGGGAGGGAATGAGGGATCGGGACATGGCTGGGATACAGAGTTAATAAAATGTAACTGATAAGAAAGAAATAAAATTAAAAAAAAAGAATAAAGATGTAAAAGAAGTCTTATGAGCCAGAACTCAAAAGGAAGAGGAGTATATTTTAAGACTATTTTAAGACTCTCTTCTGATCTAAACAATGAAAAACTCAGCCGTATCTCAGTATTTTCATAAATAATAAAAGCATGCACATAACTGTTAAATATCCAGATTCACCAAGAAGCCTCTAAGAGATTAGTGATGCATGCCATTGGATGTATCTGTAGGGACATTTCTAGAGACAGTTAACCAAGGGTGGAAAGATCAGCCCTGAGTACATTATTTCACAGGCTCAGGGACCAGATGGAATAAAAGGAGAAAGCCTCTTGTATTCTGTATCTCTTCTTCACCGCTGGAGATGACCTACCCCACTGGTTGTGATGGATTGAAATCTCTGAGACCATAGGCCAAAATAAAGTGTTCCACATTTTTCTCAGCAATTTATCATAGTGATAGAAAAATAAAAAGATGAACACAAGACCACAAGGCAGGTTATCAAAAAGTAAGAATGAATATCATGAAAGATATAGAAATCCTCGGTGAACCAACAGTGAGGACTCTGCTCCAGTTTCTTTATAATTACTCAGCTGATAGAGTGGTGATGGAGACGGCCCTCGCTTAGGTAGACCTGGCCTCTTCTCTGGTCCATGAAATGGAACATTTACCTTGAGGAAGAATCTGAATCTGAACACATTCCTTCTCCTAGAGAGGACCAGGCAAAGACAGTCTACCCCAGATGTTGTAAGCTTGTGTATCCAAGGCATTCATCACATTGTCTTTGAGAATGGGTGCTACCCAATGTAAATACTGAACCATCAATAATAAAACATCACTTGGAAGAAAAAAAATCATTTTTTCTTTATTATTATTTTTATTACAATTTACTCACATTGTATCCTGGCTATATCTCCCTCCCTCATCTCCTTCAAGTACCTCCCTCCCTCTTCTCCTACTATGTCCCTCTCTTAGTCCAGTGCTAGGAATGGTCCTCCTCCCCAACTATCTGACCTTAGGTCTCATCAGGTCTCATGAGGACTTCCTGGATTCTCCTTCTCTGTGGCCTAGTAATCACCAGAGAGAGAGATGATCAAAGAGCAGATAACTGAGTTCATGCTAGTGACTGTCCCTGCTTCCTTGTTAGGGATCCCACATAGAGACAGAGCTGCTCATAGGCTACATCTGAGCAGGGGATCTAGGTCCTCTCCACCATGGTCCTTTGTTGATTCATAAGTCACTGCAGGACTCCCTGGGACCATATTTTTTGTCTCTATTGGTCTGCTTGGGAACTCCTGTTCCCTCCTGTCTTTCTCTCTCCCCCTTCTTCCATAAGACTCCCTGTACTCTGCCCAAAATTTTTCTATGAGTCTGAGCATCTGCTTCAATACCTTCATGGGTAGAGTCTTTCAGAGATCATCTCTGGAAGTCTCCTGTCTTGTTTTCTGTCTTCTCCTACTTCTGATATCTATCCTGTTTGCCCTTCTGAGTGAGGGTTAAGCCTCTTCCCTAGGGCCAATCTTGTTATATTGAACTTCTTTATATACTCTAACTATACAACATTACATGTTAAAATTTTAATAAGTAATGAATTTATATATAATTGAGGGCCTACCTTGTTCTGCTCATGGTTATATTGCTTTGATATAAAACATTGTATCAAATCTACAACCTTCTGAAAAATACAGTTTATTAGTAATAAATGTGTAATACAATATACAAAATTAAACAATAGATATTTTAAAAAGTAATAATTACTAACAATAAACTGAAAAAAAAATAACAGTCAATCTATTTGCTAAGGTTCACTAAAGGAGATCATGAATTCACAAATGATCTTGGCAGTGCAAAAATAACCTGAGACTACATAGCTCAAGCACCTAGGTTAGAAACCAAATACTATTCCACAAAGTACAGGATAACCGTGATACAATCCACATACCCTAAGAAGCCAAGGAGAGCCTAAGGGAGAATGCTTGAATCTCATACAGAAGAGGAAATAAGATAGACATCTGAAGTAGGTTTGTGGAGTGAACTGGATGGTAAAGGGAATGGGGAGAGGAACAGTGATGGCCAATCAGATGAGAAGAGCAGGGGTGGGAAAACCAGGAAAGAGAATGAAATTGGTGTGTATCTCTGGGGCAGGAGAGGCTCCCAGGAGACTATGGAGTGAAGTAGCCTGATGTTGCAACCTCCTAGACCTCCTACACAGATGCAGTAGGTGTGAAGCTTGGTCAACATGTGACTCCCTAACAGTGGGAATAGGGGCTGTCTCTGATTCTATTACTTTCCTTTGGATCACTTTCCCCTAGCTGGAATGCTTTGTCAAGCCTCAGTGTGAGAGGATGAACTTAGTCCTCTTGTGACTTGAGATGCCAGCTTGAAACATTTCCTCAGCTACTATGTAGTAGGTGAATTTAAAACAAAAAAGAATGAGTTTTGAGAAAATATCTGAGAGATATTTAAAAAATGATATAAGTAGCAGTTGAAAACATTGTTTTAGCTTATGGACTGAGACAGAATACTGGAACTCAGATCAAGAGATATATTCTAAAGAACTCAAGAAGTTAAACAGCAACAAATCAAGTAATCAAATTAAAAAATGAAGTGCAGAGCTAAACAGAGAATCCTAAATAGAGGAATATCGAATGGCAGAGAAACACTTAAAAGAAATGTTCAACATCCTTAGTCATCAGAGAGATGCAAATCAAAACAACCCTAAGATTTCACCTTACACCTCTCAGAATGGCTAAGATCAAAAACTCAAGTGACAACACATGCTGGAGAGATTGTGGAGAGAGGGGAACCCTCCTTCACTGTTGGTGGGAGTGTAAACTTGTACAACCACTCTGCAAAACAATCTGGCGCTTCCTCAGACAACTAGGAATAGCGCTTCCTCAAGATGCAACTATACCACTCCTAGGCATATACCCAAAAGAGGTTCAAGTACACAATAAGGAAATTTGCTCAACCATGTTTGGAGCAGCCTTATTTGTAATAGCCAGACCTGAAAACAGCCCAGATGCCCCTCAGTGGAGGAATGGATACAGAAATTGTGGTACATCTACACAATGGAATATTACTCAGCAATAAAAAGCAAGGAAATCATGAAATTGGCAAGTAAATGGTGGGATCTGGAAAAGATCTTCCTGAGTGAGTTATCCCAGAAGCAGAAAGACACACACGGTGTGCTCACTCATATAGACATATAATACAGGATAAGCCTACTATCTACTATCTACTACCTAAAGAAACTAATCAGGAGGGAGGACTCTTGCTAAAATGCTCAATCCCTATCCAGAAAAACAAAGAGGATGGACATCAGAAGAAGGAGAAAAGAGGGAACAAGTCAGGAGCCTGACACAGAGGACCTCTGAAAGGCTCTGCCCTGCAGACTATCAATGTAGATGCTGAGACTTATGGGCAACTTTTGGGCAGAGTGCAGGGAATTGTATGAAAGAAGTGGGAAGCAGTAAGATCTGGAGAGGACAGGAACTTCTCAAGGAGAATAACAGAACCAAAAAATCTCAGCACAGGGGTCTTTCTTGAGCCTAATATTCCAAACAAGGACCATGCATGGAGATAACCTAATCTTGCACACATGTAGCCCATGGCAGTTCAGTATCCAAGTGGGTTCCATTGTAATAAGAACTGGGACTGTCTCTGACATGAACTGATTGGCCTAATCTTTAATTACTTTCCCCTGAGGAGGAAGCAGCATTACCAGGCCACAGAAGAAGACAATGCAGCCACTCCTGATGAGACTTAATTGACTAGGATTAGAAGGAAGGAAAAGAAGACCTTCCCTATCAGTGGACTTGGGGAGGGGCATACGTGCAGCGGGAGGAGAAAGGGAGGGATTGTGATGGGAGGAGGAAGGGAACCACAGGGGAGATACAAAGTGAATAAAGTGCAATTAATAAAGAATTAAAAAATTTAAAAAAACATATTCTACCAGTGTATTTCATTTTTCAAAATTTGTTCTCCAGAAATACAGACTAAATAGCATAATTTTATTACCCATTCCATGACCATATCCACAGAGATAAACTGCTGGATTAGACAGATTAAACAGGAACATTGATTACCCATAGATAAATGAAGAGATACAAAGATTGACAGAGTCATAACAAGGAAATAGATTCACATAAGCAAAAAGAAAATACATAACTTTCATAAACTTTAAAGACTATTGAAGATGTAGAGATGCAAAGTTCGACATAAAACATGACCAATAGCAAATGATCAAATATCAATATTTATAATATAAGCAGAGAGCAAATATAAAGATGTCATAATTATTTTAGAATATAGAAAAACCAATTAAGTCCACTTACAAATAGTAAATCAGTATGAAAAAGAAAAATAATGTAGTGTACATTTTTGAAGTTTTGATGAAATTTAACAAAAAGAATTATTTAGAAAGCACCCACATAGAAGAACTGATCATGTGTAAAATTGGTTAGATAATCAACATCATTTCAGCAAAGGTGAATGCAGAAATTCTGGTAATATTTTGAAAAAACAAAACATGGTCACCACTTCAGAATCGACAACTAAGCAGAAGGGTGGGTTAACATAAGTTCATAGATCCCAGTCATTGGAGCACCACCAACAAGAGCAGTCAGGCACTATACGTAACAGGAAGATGTATGCTGAATCACCACGGAGATTTAGGTTACTGCATCATGATGTCTACTATCCATTCTTTTGAAGTGATATAATTTTTCTCCTTATGTTTCTATATATGTTATATTCAGTTAATGGGTTCTTGGGGTATGACTATCTTATACCAGGAGGAAGCCTTATACAGAATTAAATGCTTGTATTAAAAACATAATGGCTACTGTAAAGATTAAGGCACCAGGGAGAAAGCGCATTAATAGAAATATAGATCTACACTCAAATGGTAAAATACTGGTGAGGCTACTAAAAACGAGGAAAGGAATGTATGTTGTGAAATAAATGAGTGAAATAGCATTATTAATAAAATCTAGAGTTCCAACAAGCAGAAACAAATTTAAAAAACCTCAATGGAAACCTCAAGACACTTAAAGAATATTCTACATTCCTTCTATGCATCCATTATTGTGTAATGGTATTAGAAATTTATAATAAAGGACAGGAAACATAAATACATTTATACAAATACGCATTAACACTTCCAACATATGAATATATACAAAAATACAACTTAACTAGCATTAAAAAATATTATGGGGTTATAAAAATATTACATATACAATATATCTCCAAACTTGTAAGAATAAATATACTACATGAGGCAAAAGACCCAAAACATTAAAAAACAAATGACTCTCAGATGTGTGAATATCCTTAATTATAACTACATTATCCCTAGTATATTCAAAAGGAAGTAAACCAAACCAAACAATCCAAAAACAACAAATAAACAAAAACCATACACAGAGAGGACCTAGACTGCCTGCTCAGATGTAGCCCATAGACAACTCAGACTCCATATGGGTTCCCTAGTAAGAGGAGAAGAGACAGTCTCTGACATGAATTATGTTGCCTGCTCCTTGATCACTTCACCCTAGTAAGGCCAAATAGCCAGCCCACAGAGGAAGAGGATCCAGACAGTCCTGATGGGACCTGATAGACTAGGGTCGAACAGTAGGGGAGGAGGACCTTCTCTATCAGTGGACTAAAGGAGGGACAGAGTGGGGGGGTGGAGGAAAGTGAGACTGAGGGCAGATGAGGGAGGAGGCTAAATAACAACAACAATAATAATATTCTTAATGAAAAAAGAAAAACTACAGTAACCTATAGGGACATTTTATGTAGAAGATAATATAGTGGTTAAATGACTCACCACAGCATATCCAACTAATTCTAAGTGTGTGTGTGTGTGTGTGTGTGTGTGTGTGTGTGTGTGTGAGAGAGAGAGAGAGAGAGAGGGGGGGGTATGAACATGCACACACATGAACTGTAAAAATAGAATTTTGCAAACGCTCATGGCTTAAAATCCCTCTGTATTCCAGACAATATGCCCTTATGGCTAACAGTAGATGACCTAGTTGAGATTTTTGTTATGGACAAGCTCGCCTTTGGAGTCTGAGTTCAATTACACAGACAGAAACTGCACTTCCTCCGCAGAAACAGAGAGCATGCAAGTTAGAAAGATTAAATTAAACACTGTGTGAACTCAGAGATAACAAGCATTGCTGAAAGTGATTTAGACACTAAGCTTACAGAAAGATTAATTAAACTGCTAACACATTTTCTTGCTAAATCTCCAAAATGCTGGTAGCAAGGCTTACATGAAATACAGGTACAAGACAAGAAGTTTACTTTCTGGGCAGTTAAGCAACCTTCCATATAAAAATGCTCTAGCCACTATACCTATAATCAGACTATATGTTACCTTGCAAAGTAGAAAAAAAACAATGAATATAAAATTCATAAACACCTGAAAATGGGAGAAAATTTCTCTGACTTTAATTTGAATTCATTCAAATCACATGCCATCAAAGCAGAGAAATTGGGGCTGGAGGTACCCTGTGGTTAAGAGTGCTTGCTCTTCTTCTAGAGGATCAGAGTTGATTTACCAGAACCCATGTCCTGCAGCCCAGAACTGTAACTTGAGCTCCAAAGGATCCATCATCTGTTCTTAGTATCTACAGCACCTGCACAAAGTTTACAAGCACTCACAAAGAGGAACCATAAAAATAGAGAATTATTACCCAGGAAGCATAAAATCAACAACAGGCAGAAAGGATAAAATCATAGAAACTTCATTAAATTAAACTATGTTAAACCAAATCATTAAAAATGATCCATGAAAGTTAGGTAAGAAAACTATTATTTCATGCAGGCAAAATGTGCTGGTTCATCTTTGTTACCATGTTAATGGGATTCAGAATCATTATGGAAACACATGTCTAACTATATCTTTGAGGGTAGTTTCCGGAACTGAGCAGGGACTTCCCACCCTGAATATCAGTGAAACCATCCTTTCATTGTGTTCCTAGACAGAAAACGAAAACAAAGAAAAAAAAAAACAGCAAAATGAAAGAAAAAAAAAAAAAAAACAAAAATCAAAAGAGAAAAAGCAAGTTGAGAAATAAAATCATCTTTCCCACTTCCTGATGATAATTGCAGTATTGGCCAGTTTTGCCATTCTCCTACCTCATGGATTTCTTCCATGATGGAGTGTTTCATCAGAATGTGACTCAAAAACCATTACATTCTTTAGTTTGTTTTTGTTTTATATTTTATAATAACACTGAGAATATGCTTAGTATAGAAAAATTAGAGCTGAGAAGTTGGGCCATCACTGAACACACTTACCACACATACTTTATGAAATGAACTGCAAAATTTGGAACTTAGAACACATAGAGTGTAGAATGTTAGAAACTACACAGACTGGACCATCCTAGTAGAAGTTTAGAAATCCAGAACACCAGCAGCACAGCAGAACATACGGTTCATGTCTCTTTTTCAAATAACAAGGGACTCATCTCCCTGGAACAGAGATTATTCTTCTCAAATTCTGACAAGGAGTATGGCTTTAATCTGCCTGTGTACTGAGTGCAGCACTAATTTAATCAGCATTCGACTGATGTTTGGCTGTGGATCTCAGTGTCTGCTCATATCAGTTGCTTAAGGAACCCTCTCTAGAGATGACTGGGCTAGTCACTGATTTATGAGTATATCAGAATATCATTAGGAATCATTTCATTGACATTTTCTTCTAGTAGCTTAGCCTTCAAGTTAGGCTGAGCTCAAGGAACCGTTTAGAAGATGGGGAGAAATGATTATAGAAACCACAGGGGTCTAGGACACCAGGAGAATAAGGCCCCCAAAATCAACTATAGGGACTCACAGAAATGGACATGGCAGCCACTGGGTCTACAAGGGTCTTGGTGAGCATATATTCTGTGGTTGTTTAGCTTGGGTTTTTTGTTGTGAAAGGGTTAGGCTAACTTTGTAACCTATATGTCTTCTAAAGCCTATAGTTTTGAGTTTTAAGTCCAGGTTAAGCTAAAGCCTCTTAGTACCTTTCCAGAGAATGGAGGAATGTGACCCTATTTGTGAGGACAGATACAAAAAAAGGCAAGGAAAACAAGCAATGACCTTCACTCAGCAAAAGAAGGACCAGACCCTTGTCTTTGAGATAGCGTTTCTTAGCAACGAACCTAGACATCTTCTGAGTAGCTTTTGACCTCAAGCCAAAAGTCTGTAGCCCCTAATCTTCAAGGATGAGCTAACCACCTCCACCTTCAATTGCAGCTGCATCCACACTTGGCAGGACTGGCCAAGCTTGAGCACCTAATTATCTTACTTTATAGCTTCCTCATCCAATCCTAAATTGCCAAGACTGCAACTTCAAATCTCCCACAATTTTTTTTTTTTTTAAAAACCTAAAGGCCTTTGTCTCCCAGTGCCTCTCTTTGCTGACCGGCAGGGGTGACCCCATTGTGCAATGGTTGCTTTTGCAATGAGTCTTGGTCTGGGGGAGTTCTGGGAAGGGCGCGATCTTGAACTCCTGAGTTGTGAGACCCCAGGTCTTACAGTTGGACTCCTAACAGTGAGATGGGGGTATCTCGGACTCTACTGACTTCTTCTGGGACCTGTTTTCTCCTACTGGGTTGTCTCATCTAGCCTTGATATGAGGATTTATGCCTAGTCTTACAGAATCCTTTTTTAATATGTTTGGTTTATATCATGGCATTGAAAGGCCAGTTCTTTTCTGAAGAAAAATGGAGGAGGAGTGGATCTGGGGGCCTGAGAAGGGTAGGGGAGTCTTAGTATGGTGGGAGGGAGGGGAGGCTGGAGTATATTGCATGAGTGAAAAATAAAGAAAAACTAAAAGAAAATGTAAAATTAATTTAATTATGGAGTGGAATAATTTTTGCTAGATATAAGTGCAAATAAAAGTGTTTCACATATCACACAAGCTATGTCACAGTCACTGCTCACTACTTTTATCTGGATCTAGCATGAGCAGTGACAAAAATTTAGCTGAAATATCAAAAAATGTATTGTTTAATTTGGAGAGAAACATGAGTGAACTTAGTCTTGTTATACTGAGACAGCAGCTGTTATTCTTAAAGCAATTATCTCCATATTCTTTATAGTGAAGAGAATATCTTCCATTGTCTTACTTTAAGTTTTGAATATCTGTATCATATTTTCAAATAAGAAGCAAATATAACTGTATATAGGAAGTGTAAGATAAGAGCAGAAGATAGATAGCAACACATCAGTATTCATCAGAAATGACTAGAAGAGCCTGATTTGAAAGAGCAAACACAGGTAACATAATCAAATTGTGAACTTAGAAATATCTAGTAACAAAAAGGAACTTATAGTAGTCATCTAGATTTCTCTATGGTACTGTCTCGCCATGAGAAAGCTCCCTATTTTTTTCCCTCGTAAATAAAAATTGTATATCACAGATTGCAATGATATCTGTTGGGTATTATTTATTCTCTATATGTTCTCAAGAATCTGTTGTTATTTTTTCCATCTGACTAGTTTCTTCTTCTTCCCTCTCTGTCTTTTTAACATTCACCGGGACTAGTTCATTCCCCATAAGAGGATATTACAGAATACATTGAGATAATATGTTTGAGTCCGTAGTTGAGAAGTGTCATCTCTTCTTCCACAGTAGTGTCTCAATAAGCTTAAACAATGAATAACAATTTACTAATATGCTTCATGTTATATCCCATTAAAGATAAAGCTGACACTGTGTTTCAGGACAAGAAATGTTCCCAGATGGCAAGACCTCACCTATTGAAGACTCCACCTTCTGATGCAGGTGTAGTTGGAAAGCAAATGTTCAACCTGAAAATCATATTAAAAGGATGAGGATGGACATCAGAAAAAGAAGAAAACAGGAAACAAGTTAGGAGCCTGCCACAGAGGGCCTCTGGAAGGCTCTGCCCTGCAGACTATCAAAGCAGATGCTGAGCCTGATGGCCAACTCTTGGGCAGAGTGCAGGGAACCTTATGAAAGAAGTGGTAAGTAGTAAGATCTGGAGAGGACAGGAGCTCCACAAGGAGAGCAACAGAACCAAAAAGCTGAGCACAGTGTTCCAAATGTTGGTTTCTCACTGGGTCACAAAACAAAAAGGCATAAAGATCAAGGAAAGGATATGCAAAATGGGGGTAAATTTGACAGCAGTGAGATATGAATAATTTGAATGTGTGTTTATAAGTTTGAAAATGGCAAAGAACACATTGAACACATATTTAAACAACTGATTTCTTCCCTTTGGAAATACATCGGAAGTGAGACCTTGAGTGCATGTGGCATCTCTGATATTTGTATTTTAGCAAGATAATTACTTCAGGTACAACATATTTGAGGCCCAAGACAAATAATTTTCTCTGAAAAAATAATCTTATGACTGGGCAAGTGAAGTAGCAGTCTATCAAACATAATGATTATCTTCCTTTTCCTGACAGATATACCTTCACTTTGAACATAAACACATGCGGTTGTCAGTTCTATGCTCATGTTATATACTCAAAGACACCATTTCCCTGATCAAGTGAAAACTGTCCCTGCTGAGGAAACAGGGTACCCTTCTCTGGGTCATATAGTGAAGGAGTAGTGTCACTATGGAAACTGGTAGCCTCCCTGACAATAGAGAAGAAGCAGGAAACCTCAGTACTGTAGCCTCAGGGAACGGAGGCCTTTAAATATCTTGTGATAGAACAAATGTATACTTTTCAAGTCATCTTCTGTAGTATATTTTATTTTACAATAAAAAATAATAAATTAATCTGGCATGTAAGAAAGTATATTCTTTCATTCTTTTTTCATAGTTTCTTTATATTATTATTATTATTCATAGTAGTAGTAGTACATTTTTTTTATTGTTTTCCAGAAGAATCTGCTTGAACTTATCAACTTCTGAATCTGCAGCTACAACCTGCCCAGTGCTGTAATGATGACACTTGAACCAGACTGTCTAGCTTGTCCAGGCAGTTCTAGCCAGGTCTTTATGGATACCACGAATCACTCTAAGAACAGAGCTATATATCCAGATCCACTCACAGTATTCATAAAATTAAGTTTATGAGGAAAATTGATCTTTCAATATTCTTAATTTTTCAGTTTTTATAAATGTAGAGGCAAACATATCTTCTGAGATCCATGTTTGAGAAATATTCTATTCTTACAAAAAAAGGGGGTGGTGGTGGCAAGATTGCAATGTAAAGCCAGACATCATAAATGTGTGTTAGGATAACACATACTATAACACAATTGGTTTCACACATTTTAAAATAGTTTTGTAAGCCTCATTAATCAAAATATTTTATTGGGTGCTGCTATAAAAATAATTAACATATTTTTTACTTGATTTAAAGATACATTAAAACAAATACATCAATGTTTAAAATTCTGCTCACTGTTCTTTAGAGAATGAATATAGAAAATGTTTGAATACACTTACCATTTAATTGAATATAAGTAACATTTCTCAAAAAAATTTTTATAGGAAGGATAATGTAAGACTTTGTTGTAATGCAATATAAAATTAAGGCACAAACTATAAAAGGATATGTTTTAACTTTTGTCTTTCAAGATATCTCTTTAAAGCATCATGCATAGAGTAAGTACTACCTAAATATTCATAAACAATATCATAACTACAATATTTACATAAACTATAAAAGAGAGATTGGTGTAATGGCTCAATGACTAAAATGCTTGTGGTGAAGACTTCTCTCTGATTTTGAACTTCATGCTCCCCATAGAAGAACGGGTAACTCTTGTTGGTCTCCTTGTGGAGCTCCTGTCCCTTCCTGGTCTTTCTATCTCCCTCTTCTTCTATAAGAATTCCAGCACTCTACCCAAAGTTTGGATATGATTCTCAGTATCTCCTTCAATACCTTGGTGAGTAGAGTCTTTCAGAGGTCCTCTTTAGAAGGCTCCTGTCCTGTTCCTTGTCTTCTCCTACTTCTAATGTCTATCCTGTTTGCCCTTCTGAATGAAAATTAAACATCTTCCTTAGGATCCTCCTTGTTGCTTAGGTTCTGTAAGATTATAGATTTTGGTATGTTTATCCTGTATTATATGGCTAATATCCACTTCTAAGTGAGTATATATCGTATGTGTTTTTCTGCTACTGACCAAAATACCTGGGCCCAGAGGGACATGCAGAGACAGTTACTCCAACTAAGGACCATGCATGGAGAGGAACTAAAGCCCTATTCAAAGGAAGCCTGTTGGCTGCTCAGTTCCCAAGTGGATTCCCTATTAAGGTGTACAGGAGCTATCTCTGATATGAACTCTACTGAGGAGGAAGGTAAAGAGCAATAAATGCAAAAAACTTTATCAGTTTTATGCCACTCAGATGTACAAAGCAAACATGAGGTGATGCTACTATCTTCCCTGATCAGCTCCTAACAGAGACTACACATAGTTGTTTTTCACAGAAATCTCAAATCAGAGGATGGATTTCTGATTGTTCCATACTGCCAATTAATAGATTTTTTCATTTATTTATTTATTCACCTTGTATATGGTTGTAGCACCCTATCTCATCTCATCCCAGTTGCACTCACCCTCCCTGTTCCTCCCCTATGCCCTAGAAAGGGGGAACAGGGACTGTCTCTGACATGGAACTCAGCGGCTGGCTCTTTGATCACATCCCCTTGGGGGGGGGGTGCAGCCTTACCAGGCCACAGAGAAAGATGATGTAGCCAGTCCTGATGAGACCTGATAGGCTAGGGTCAGATAGAAGGGGAGGAGATCCTCCCCTCCCAATGGATTTTTTTTTTTTTAAACTGGGCAAATTAAAGAAGATAAATTTAAACACTAATTGTTTATTTCATTTTCTTTTTCAGTGTAACACAATGTTAGGGCTTCATCCTAGGAAAAGCAACTTTTGTCAACTGTAGATTGCTTTCATATATTCACACAAATTGACAATTTCCTAATTTTCTTCTTTGGTTTCTGAGGTTGGATCACTTTCAGCCTTTTCAAATGTGTTTCAATTGCTGCAAATATGATGGTACTGAGCGATATTTCTGGCCTCTTGGCAACTCCGAGATACTCTCAATATAATGATAATCCCTACCCAGCAGGTAATTTCTAAATGAGTACAAACAAAATTATTTGTGTGCAAATGTTCCTATAATTATGATTTGACCTGAAGAGAGATACTTCATTTTCCTTATTGTCAATGGACAGACTGAAGACTAATTTTGTATTTCAAAACTGCCAGAGACAAGTAAACAACTCATTTAATATTAGAGTTATACATCATGGAAGAACTCTTTATATATTCATTCTTATTTTGTTTTCACATGAACATAACATGGTATTGCCAACAGCTATTTTTTTATAATAATATATTTTATAATCAATGTTGTAGGTATTTACTTATTTAAAAATAATTAGTATTTCTTATATAAATATCACAGTACATTATATACATATTATATATAGAAGAGAGAATATAGATATATATTTTTTTCACTTTTTTTTAATTTTATTTTTTTCTTATCAGTTACATTTTATTAACTCTGTATCCCAGCCGTGTCCCGATCCCTCATTCCCTCCCAGTCCCTCCCTCCCTCCCTCATCTCCACCGTGCCCCTTGCCAAGTCCACTGATAGGGGGAACCTCCTCCCCATTCATCCGATCCTGTTTTATCAGGTATCTTCAGGAATGGCTGCAAAGCTCTCCTCTGTGGCCTAACAGGACTGCTCCTCCTTTGGGGGGTGGGGAGGCCAAAGAGCTAGTCATTGAGTTCCTGTTAGAAATAGTTTTTGTTCCCCTCACTATGGGAAACCAATTGGTTACTGAGTTACCACAGGCTACATCTGAGCAGAGGTTCTAGGTTACATTCATACATGGTCCTTGGTTGCATGTCAGTCTCAGAAAAGACCCTGTGCCCAGATATGTTTGGTCCTTGTGGAACTCCTATCCTTTCCTCATCATACTAACTCCCCTTCTTTCTTATGATTCCCTGTACTCTGCCAAAGGTTTGGACATGAGTCTTTGCTTTGAAAACACTGCTAGTTAGAGTCTTTCAAATGCTCTCAGTAGACTCCTGTCAATGTTTAATGTGCATCCCATCTGTCTTTCAAAACGAGGATTGATAATCATACCCCATGTCCGCTCTCTTGATTATCTTTTTTAGGTGTATAGATTTCATTATGTTTATCATATCTTATAGGTCTATATAAGTGAGTATATACCGTGTTTTTTCTTTCTCCTTCTGGGATATTTCACTCAGGATGATCTTTTCTAGGTCCCACCATTTGCCTGCAATTTTCATGATTTCCTCCTTTTTGATTGCTGAGTAGTATTCCATTGTGTAAAAATACCACAATTTCTATACCCATTCCTCCGTTGATGGACATCTGGGTTGTTTCCAGGTTCTGGCTATTACAAATAAAGCTGCTATAAACATGGTTGAGCAAATATCTCTTTTGTGTACTTGAGCAAACTTTGGGTATATACCTAGCAGTGGTATAGCTGGGTCTTGAGGAAGCACTATTCCTAATTGTCTTAGAAAGCGCCAGATAGATTTCCAGAGTGGTTGTATCAGTTTACGTTCCCACCAGCAGTGGAGGAGGGTTCCTCTTTCTCCACAACCTCTCCAACATGTGTTGTCCCTTGAGTTTTTCATTTTGGCCATTCTGATGGGTGTAAGGTGATATCTCAGGGTCGTTTTGATTTGCATTTCCCTGATGGCTAATGAGGATGAGCATTTCTTTAAGTGTTTCTCTGCCATTCAATATTCCTCTACAGAGAATTCTCTGTTTAGCTCTGTTCCCCATTTTTTAATTGGATTACTTGGTTTGCTGCTTTTCAGCTTCTTTAGTTCTTTGTATTAGTCCTCTGTCAGATAAAGGGTTGGTGAAGATTCTTTCCCAATCTGTAGGCAGGAGTTTTGTTTTAATGACAGTGTCCTTTGCTTTACAGAAGCTTTTCAGTTTCATGAGGTCCCATTTATTGATTGTTGCTCTTAGAGCCTGTGATGTTGGTGTTCTGTTCAGGAAATTGTCTCCTGTGCCAATGAGTTCTAGGCTGTTCCCCACTTTTTCTTCTAACAGACTTAGAGTATCTGATTTTATGTTGCGGTCTTTGATCCACTTGGACTTTAGTTTTGTGCAGGGTGATAAATATAGATCTATTTTCATTATTCTGCATGTGGACATCCAGTTGGACCAGCACCATTTGTTGAAGATGCTGTCTTTTTTCCATTGAATGGTTTTGGCTTCTTTGTCAAAAAATGAGTATTCATAGGTGTGTGGGTTTTTTTCTGGGTCTTCTATGCGGTTCCATTGATCCTCCTTTCTGTTTTCATGCCAATACCATGCAGTTTTTATTACTATTGTTCTGTAGTACAGCTTGAGATCGGGAATGGAGATACCTCCAGATGATCTGTTGTTGTACAGGATTGTTTTGGAGATTCTGGGTTTTTTGTTTCTCCATATGAAGCTGAGAATCTTTTTTTCAAGGTCTGTAAAGAATTGAGTTGGTATTTTGATGGGAATTGCATTGAATCTGTAGATTGCTTTTGGCAGGATGGCCATTTTCACAATGTTAATCCTACCAATCCATGAGCACGGGAGATCTTTCCATCTTCTGAGATCTTCTTCAATTTCTTTCTTCAGACACTTGAAGTTTTTCTCAAACAGGTCTTTCACTTGCTTGGTTAGTGTCACCCCGAGGTACTTTATGTGGTTAGTGGCTATTGTGAAGGGTGTTGTTTCCCTAATTTCTTTCTCGGCCATTTTGTCTTTGGTATACAGGAGGGATTCTGATTTTTTTGAGTTGATTTTGTATCCTGCCACTTTGCGGAAGGTGTTTATCAACTGGAGGAGTTCTCTGGTTGAATTCTTGGGGTCGCTCATATATACTATCATATCATCTGCGAATAGTGACACTTTGACCTCTTCCTTTCCGATCTGTATCCCCTTGATCTCCTTTAGTTGTCTTATTGCTCTGGCTAGGATTTCAGTAATATGTTGAAGAGGTAAGGAGAGAGTGGGCAGTCTTGTCTTGTCCCTGATTTCAGTGGGATTGATTTAAGTTTCTCTCCATTGAGTTTGATGTTGGCTATAGGCTTGCTGTATATTGCCTTTACTATGTTTAGATATGTGCCTTGTATTCCTGATCTCTCCAAGACTTTAAACATGAATGGGTGTTGGACTTTGTCAAATGCTTTTTCAGCATCTAAGGAGATGATCATGTGGTTTTTCTCCTTCAATTTTTTTATGTGGTGGATTACATTGATGGATTTCCGTATGTTGAACCACCCTTGCATGCCTGGGATGAAGCCTACATTGATCCTAAAACCCTAATAGTGGGAGACTTCAATGCTCCACTCTCACCAAGGGACAGATCAACTAGACAGAAAACAAATAGGGAAATAAAAACACTTACAGAGACCCTAAATCAAATGGACCTAATAGATGTCTACAGATCTTTTCATCCAAACTCAAAAGAGTATACCTTCTTTTCAGCACCACATGGAACCTTCTCCAAAATAGACCATATAATTGGTCATAAAGAAAGCCTCAACAGATACAAAAAGATTGAAATAATCCCTTGTATTCTATCTGATCACCATGGACTTAAGCTGGACATCAACAACAACAGAAATAACAAACAGCCTACACACACATGGAAACTGAACAACCTGTTACTCAACGACAGCTGGGTTAAGGAAGAAATAAAGAAAGAAATTAAAGACTTCCTAGAATTCAATGAAAATGAAGGCACAACATACCCAAATTTATGGGACACATTGAAAGCAGTGCTCAGGGGAAAATGTATAGCACTAAGTGCCTGCAAGAAGAAATTTGTAACATCACATACAAACAACTTAATGGCCCAACTGAAAACCCTAGAAAAAAAAGAAGCAGATACACCCAAGAGGAGCAGAAGGCTGGAAATAATCAAACTCAGGGCTGAAATCAATCAATTAGAAACAAATAAAACTATTCAAAGAATCAATGAAACAAAAAGCTGGTTCTTTGAGAAAATCATCAAGATAGACAAACCCTTAGCCAAACTAACTAAAAAGCAGAGAGAATATATCCAAATCAACAAAATCAGAGATGAAAAGGGTGACATAACTACAGACACTGAGGAAATTCAAACAATCATTAGGTCATATTACAAAAGCCTATATGCCACAAAATTTGAAAATCTAAATGAAATGGACAATTTTCTTGATAGATTCCATCTTCCAACATTAAGTCAAGATCAGGTAGAAAGACTGAACAGCCCAATATCCCCCAAGGAAATTGAAGCAGTCATTCACAGTCTCCCCTCCAAAAAAAGCCCTGGGCCAGATGGTTTCAGCATGGAATTCTACCAGACCTTCAAAGAAGTGCTCACACCAATTCTCCTCAAACTATTCCACAAAATAAAAACAGAAGGTACATTACCAAACTCATTCTATGAAGCAACAGTCACGCTGATACCTAAACCACACAAAGACCCAACAAAAAAAGAGAACTTCAGACCTATCTCTCTTATGAACATTGACGCAAAAATACTCAATAAAATACTTGCAAACCGAATCCAAGAATACATCAAAGATATCATCCACCACGACCAAGTAGGCTTCATCCCAGGCATGCAAGGGTGGTTCAACATACGGATATATATTATTTTTAATCTCATTACTCACAGAGTACAAATGAAAATTAAAGCTGTTGAGGAATGAGAATCTGGCTGTTTTCAAATTTGTAAATTGCAGGCCTCTCAGACCTATCAGTTCTAAGAATGAGTACATACAGAATATTAAAATCTCTTTGCTCCAAATCCCAACAACCCTGGAAGTGACCATCTGTTACACATAGCTAAAGAATTTCAGCATAAGTTCTCTATGTACTAGATGCATGTGTTTTGTAAAATAAATTGTGGAAAGTACACAGAAATGCTAATGCAAATGTGTTAGATTCTCATCTCTGCCATTGAAAAATGTGCTTCATTTTCTCTTTTCTCAGTACAAATAACAAAGCAGTTCTCTAGAGAGTTGGTTAAATGCTGCCTCTAGTATTTGTTGCTTTCTTGTGTAGGTATAAGCTTCACTGGAGCAGCATTATTATGTGTAGAGATTATTTACTGTTTTTAAAGAATTTATTTATTTTTAATGCATTTTAGGTTACTTGAAACTGAAATATAGACCTCCAATATTAATCAGAATGGTGAAGATTAAAAGCAAGATACATTACAGTTCATTTATTTATAATAGCATTTTTTTCTGCTCTTAGGATTCAAAAAAACACAAAAGAATGAGCATATTTGATTTTGAATAACAATTTAGTATACAGAATATTTCTTTATGAACATGACAGACATCATGTTGTTTATAGTGAATGACATAAAGGAACAAAGCTGATTATGACTAAACCTCCTCTCTAAAGGTCCAGATGACAACATCTGCAAGCTTCAGTTAGATATCGCTAGAAAAAAATATTTCAATTTCACAATAAAATGACGGGTATGGTCATTAAATCTTCAGATTAAGTCAACAGGTAAAATGAGTCATGCTTTGCAATAAATTGCCTATAGTTAATTAGCTGAACTATGTAAGACAGATATAAATAAGGACACATGAAATTCTAATATAAAATTAGATAACATGGGTTTGCACACTTCTGTTCATTATTGCTATACTATTTGGACTTAGACTACACTTCTTTCCCTCTGGCCTATCCTGAGAAGTACTCAGACAGAACACTGATTAGTGTAAGGAATCTCTTCATCTTCGAGAAATTCCTCTTCCACCCTCAAGCCTATGGTGTTCCATGTTCTGTGCTGAATCCCGAGCCTGTGGTGGAACTTGGTAAACTTTAGTTCAGAGATCTTTGTTTCTAATTTTGGAGGTGTCATACCTTTACAACTTCTAGAATGATCATTCTATACGCAACGAGGTATCCATGTCTCTTTGTCTTAATCTGTCACTTTCTGTGTCTTTGGTAAAGGATAAATTCATTAAGTGCAGGGTGGTTAATTTATGACTCTTCAGCAATAAAAATAAATTGTTTTAAATGCTCCCTAAATGACATTTTCTTTCTGATGGGTATTATCTCTAAATCCACCTGACTTTAAAATGAAAAACAACTAGATAATTTGTATAAGGTAGCTTTCACCTGCCACCTTATAACAGTCATCAACAAGAAAAAAAATATATATATATATATCAGAACACACTGTCATTTTATAACAATATCCACGTATTTGTAAGCAAATGGAAATACACACCTATTGGGTGATTGTCTATGAAAATATAGGGCAAGTTTCCATTTTATATTTTTGAGTCTTTAAAGGCAGAATTTAAAGCACATATTTGTCTAAATCAACATTACTCACACTTTATTGTGAATGAGAATAACACTTTTAAAATTTCATTTATTTATATTAATTACATTAATAAATTAATCATCTTATTAATTATTTTTATTAATTAGTAATTTATTATTTATTGATTGATTTTATTAATTAATTTTATTATTCACTTTGTATCCCTCCCTCATCCCCTCCCATTCCCACCCTTCCTCTCTCATCTTTTCCCATGCCCCTCACCAAGTCCACTGATAGGGGAGGTCCTCCTCACCTTATATCTGACCTTAGCTTATCAATTCTCATCAGGACTGGCAGCACTGTCTTCCTCTGTGGCCTGGAAAGCCTCTCCCCCTAAGGGGAGATGATCAAAGAACCAGCCACTGAGATCATATCAGAGACAGTCCCTGTTTCCATTACTAGGGAACCCACTTGGATACTGAGCTGGAATGGGCTACATCTGTGCAGGGGTTCTAGGTCATCTCCGTGCATGGTCCTTGGTTGGAGATAAAGTCTCAGAAAAGACTCCTGTGCCCAGACATTTTGGTACTGTGGCTCTCCTTGTGGAACTCCTGTCCCCTTCAGGTCTTTCTATCTCCCTCTTCTTTCATAAGATTCCCTGAACTCTGTCCAAAGTTTGGCTATGAGTCTCAGAATCTTCTTTGAAACTTTGCTGAGTATAGTCTTCCAGAGGCCCACTATGATAGGCTCCTGTCCTGTTCCCTTCTATCTCCTTTTTCTGATGTCCACCCCATTTGCCTTTCTGAATGATGATTGATCATCTTATCCAGGATTCTCCTTCTACCTCAGCTTCTTTAGGTGTACAGATATTAGTATGTTTATCCTATAGTATATGTCTAATATCCACTTATGAGTGAATATATACCATGTGTGTCTTTCTGCTTCTGGGATAACTCACTCAGAATGATCTTTTCTAGTTCTCACGATTTGCCTGCAAATTTCATTATTTCCTTGTTTTTAATTGTCTAACAGTATTCCATTGTGTGAATGTATCACAATTTCTGTATCCATTCCTCAAAGGAGGGACAGCTGGGTTGTTTCCAGATTCTGGCTATTACAAGTAAAGCTGCTATGAATATAGTTGAGCAAATGTCTTTGTTTTATACTTGAGCATATTTTGTATATATGCCTAGAAGTAGAATAGCTTGATCTTGAGGAAGCACTATTCCTAATTGTCTGAGAAAGAGACAGATTGATTTCCAAAGTGTTTGTACAAGTTTACATTCCCACCAGAAATGGAGGAGGGTTCCCCTTTCACCACATCCTCTCCAGCATGTATTATCAATTGAGTTTTTGTTCTTAGCCATTCTGATGTTTAGTGTTATTTTTCCATTCATAAAAATGAGTATAGGTATATTTTCATATGTCTATTTAAAATTGTCTTTGTCATATCCAGTAGTCAATCAGGCTATGGTTTAAATTAGTAAGTTTTCCAGCATATATATATGTATATATATATACAATTTCTATGTTTTGAATCTTGATTACAAACCATATTAGTAAGTCTTTGTATTCATAAAGGTTGAGTCAATCAATGAAGGTCTAAAGATATTTCCCTATTTTACATCGTTCATTTTTAGTAGTATGAAAAAAAATAAATTGGTGAAAAATCTGTGTTATAAATTTATTCTTCATATTAATGCATCCTCACAATATAATTAGTGCTCTGAGCATTTTCATTAGCAAGGTTTCTGCTGTAGTGTAGAACTGGGTTTTATTCAAAATTGAGAACAGAAAGTACAATTACAGATAGTAGCTTTAAATGATTTCTTTTTGAAATAAATCCTTATCAATATATTCACATCACATGGACATTTATTTCCTCTATTACTCTCATTAATCTGTTTCATATTTTAAGTTAATTTTTTGAACTTCATTTAAAATATTTATGTGATCAAAATAAAGACACATGTAAGTTAGCATGGTCTTTTCTTAATAACTGTAGCAAAGATCATTTCAGTGTATTAGCCTGTAGGTGTTTTATTTCTTCTTGAATGATGAAACCACTTGCTTCAAGAGCAAGCCAGGACAAACACAGACTCTTAAACATTGAGTTCTTCCTCACAGTCACCAGAAACAAGATTTTAGTTACTTAATTTTTGTGTATTTTTGCTCTCAAAATAACTTATTCTGTATTAACTGGACAATGATGTAAGTGACTCTAAAACCCTTAGTCAATATTGGAGCTATTTGATTGAGATAAAAATGTCACTGCATGTTGCAAATTCAACAAGGTAACTGTGTATGGACGTTTAAACTATTTACTATGCTTTTAATAACTGATGCACATGCACGTTGCACGCCATTATTAGTTTACCAAACTTATCCTAATAAGGCATCACAAATTGAGGATTCAATGCAAGAGAAATGATCCATGTTTTGGGGTTCTGGAAATACATAATCTAGCCATGTAGAGAACTGAGCTTTGCCTGGTTTGTGGGGTGCTCTGTCCTCTTCTTGGTTCAATCAGAGCAAGCCAGCTGTCACCTTGATGCAACATGACTCCACCCCTCTCCATTATCACATGGTGTTCTTTCAGTAATATCTCAACTTACATGACAATATCTGTAACAGATAGGGATTTCAAATAAAGACAAATTAAGAGCAGCCAAATATATACTTTGTAATATATATTCAGTATGGAATAATTCAAATTTCACATTTATTCTAAAGTGTATAATCCACTGTTCTAAACTTTTTATACATTTTATGCTGTATCTCTGTATTTTTGCATTATTCCTTTGAGTTTCAAGACAAATGTATTTAATGTTATGTGTTCAGAAAAGTATCCTGTAACTTAAGCACAATCTTCATTATTTAAGTTGTCAAATATGCTAAGAGTAGTCTAAACGTGAGTAGCAGTCTATGATGATGTAAGCCCTGTGTTTACATTTGTGTGATAAATATATTACTTATTAGCATATTCCTATTTACTATTCAAGATAACTTCTCAAATCTACCATACAATTTCATAGTCTTTTAGTTAAAAGGTGATAGTAAATTGTCTCAATAATTATAAAGTCTACAATATTAGAGATTTAGAGAGATGTGATAAGTACTTTTATGAAAATTTTAATATTAATTATTAATATATTTTTATTCTGAACAAGAAGATTTAGTTGTTTTTATCTCATATGTATTTCAAGTTTAAAGTTGTTCCAGGAAACATAATATTACTAAAAATATTTTATTTTTATTATTTTTCAGGAATCTCTTGAGTTGCTTATCAAAGGCCTGATTTTTCTTTTGACAAAGGTTATAACCACCAGTGATGTTTTCATGTTTGTTATAGTCAAATATTTTCATGTAGGTCATGTTGTCCAGCAGGACACTCAGCCAAAGTTCAAACTTGACAACATCTGCAGCTAAAAAAGACTCCCATAGTATACAATATACTTATAAAGAATTAGTACTCATCTGTATATGTTTAATTGATTCTTAAAATTATGTATGCTCAGAGTATACAGTGAAACTTTATGATATATATGTATATAGATATATTCTTGTCATAGGACTGTCACAGTCTAACTAATGTATTCACAATCTTGCATACTTAAGATCTATACCCAGAAATTCTAAAGCTCATGAATTTACCTGCAGATACTATGATGCTCTTTAAATCTCTCAAGTTTATTAACCACATTGCTTTATGCTCACAGCATTTGCCCAAATTTTTATCATTTTATAATCTTTAGAACTTAGTAACTATCATTCTTCACTTCAGTGTGCTGTACTTTTTAATGTTCCTCATATGACTGATATCAAGAAGTCTTCTTTTTTTTTCAAGAAGTCTTTGTTTAGGCAAATTCAAGCAGAATGATGGCCTTTGTATTATATCCATATTTTAGAATCAGCAGCATTCAGTCCGTGTTAATGTCAGTTAATATTGTTTAACATCTAATTATTAACATTTAATAATTACTCACTGTCATATTTGCTTATTAATCCATCAGTGAACAATTTCATTATTTCACTGTCTTACTTATTGGAAAGTAATTTTTTTCTTTCTTTCTTTCTTTCTTTCTTTCTTTCTTTCTTTCTCTCTCTCTCTCTCTCTCTCTCTCTCTCTGTTTTATTTTTATGTTTTTGTTTTTCACGGTAGGAAAAACTGTGTAACCCTGACTGTACTGGACATCTCTCTGTAGACTAGACCAGGCTTGTGCTCAGAGATTAGCCTGCCTTGCCTCCCAAATGCTGGACTTAAAGGTTTGTACCACCCCAACCAGCCTGGAAAATGTTTTCTTAAGAAATGTCGGAGACCAGTATTTCTTTACTGTTTTAATTTTTTTTTCTTATTTACCAAAGAGGCAAAAGAGAGATTACTCAAATATAGTAAATTACTTTAAAAATAGTTTTGGAGAAGTTCCACATTGTAAAAACTAGATGTGTCATCATGAATTTTCATCAATTGTATAAGAATTCTGCTATTGTGTCTGTCCTAATTGAAATTCAGGTTTTGCTAGAATTATAATTACAATATGTAGAACACTAGGACATTAAAATGGCTCTCCAATGAATGGGATTATTTGTCCTGATGAAGACTGATTGAGATTAAGGACATTCTCACTTTTAATTTTTTTCCTCTGCTGTCATTTGAATAATATAGGTCACCCTGTTTTTCATTGCCAACCATGCAAAGTAAAAACTAGAACGTCTTAGCTGGATGTTAATTTGCTGTCATCTTGGACTGTTCAGTCTCTAAAATTACAAAAGACAACATTTCTGTTGTTTATCAAAGGTATAATCTGCTGTGTCTCGTTATAGTGATATCAACTGTTAAACCCATCTCCACTGTTAAACCTATGCCAACATTTTTATATTGTTTTTGTTTTTGGAAGTCTTATATGGCTTGAAATAATATTTCATTGAGAGTTTGATTCATACCCCCAATTATATCTATGCTGCCATATTTTATATATCTGATTAACACTCTTCATGACATACATGTATTTATATGTATATCATCAACACTAAATTTCAAGTACATGATGAGGAGAATGCTTCATTTTTGGATCTTTTTAAATTTCTTTCATTAATGTTTTGTAGTTTCCTGAGCATGAGATAATTTTGGCTGATTTAAAAATTCATGAAGTAGATTATATCTTTGATGTGGTTTTGGATTCAGATTGCAAGTATTTTGTTGAATATTTTTGCAACAATGTCCATAAGGGAAATTGGCCTGAAATTATTTTTCTTTGTTGGGTCTTTGTGAAGTTTAGGTATCAAAGTGACTGTGGCTTCATAGAATGAGTTTAGTAATGTTCCTTTTGTTTCTATTTTGTGGAATAGTTTGAAGAGAATTGATGTTAGCTTTTCTTTGAAGGTCTAGTATAATTCTGGGCTGAAACCATCTTGCCCTGGGCTTTTTTTGGAAGGGAGACTTTTGATGACTGCTTCTATTTTCTTAGGGGATCTAGGAAGGACTATTTAATTTATTTGCCTGGTTTACATTCAGCTTTGGTAACTGCAATCAATACTGAGACTCATAGTAAAACTTTGGACAGAGTGCAGGGAATCTTATGAAAGAAGGGGGAGAAAAAGACCTGGAGAGGGAATTCAGCTGAGCCAAGATGGCGACTAGTATGCATAATTTCAGAGCTGTGGAAGAGCTGAATGCCTTAGTGGGTGAGTGGAAGGACCCCTGAAGCCAGGGAAACAACAAAGAGGCTTTCTAAATGACAGGGAACATTGCACAAGCCGGCTCACCAAGATTCTCAGCTCAGAGCTCACAGCCAGGGAACTGAAGCAGCTAAGATGGAGCCCCTTAGCAGCAATTGCCATTCTTAGAGTCCTAGACCCGCGGCACCATCCTCACAGGGTCTTGGGTCTGCTAGCTGCCATACTGGCTCCACAGGGTCCCTCAGCCACTGACTGAATGGCCTGCCCAAATCCCATCCTCCAGCTGCAGCTGGACTTCCTAACTTGGTGGCTGCAGCAGCACTGAGCTGGTGGAGCACATCATTCCTCCTGCAGACCAAACAGAACCAAGCCTGAGAGCAGAGAGCCCAGATACCCCAATCCCTGCCTATGTGACATGCTTGAGAGTGAGTGTGCCCTTGAGTGTCTACAGAACCCCAGATCCAGGGTCCTTCTAAAATAGAAGCCAGGCATCAGGCCCCTTCCACCCACATACCCACTGTGGGAAACAGAGGATCACTTGAGACATTAAAGCTCCTGCTTTGTGGATCCAGAAGCATGGCACCATCCTCCCAGGGTCCCACGTCTGCTAGCCACCATACTGGCTCCACAGGGTCGCCCAGCCACTGACTGGACGGCCTGACCAAACTCTCAGAGACAGATAATTCGCTATATACCCACCAAAGCCCAGCAAACCCACCATACAAGCTAGCCACACCAGACTCTGGGTCTCCCAGGCCTGGAGAGCATAGTGGAGGGCACAAGGACCTCCCAGAAGGCATCATAGCTCAGTCTCCAGCTGCAGCTAGACTTCCTAACCTGGCGGCTGCAGCAGCACTGAGCTGGCAGAGCATGTCAGTCCTCCTGCGGACCAAGCAGGGCCAAACCAGAGAGCAGAGATCCCGGAAACCCCAATCCCTGCCAATGTGCCCTGCTTAAGAGTGAGTGTGCCCTTGAGTGTCTGCAGAGCCCCAGATCCAGGGTCCTTCTAAAATAGAAGCCATGCATCAGTCCCCTCTCACACACATATCCACTGTGGGAAAAAGAGGGTCACTTGGGACATTGAAGCCCCTGCTCTGTGGGTCCAACTGAGGAGTTAAGGCAGTTAATGCCAGAAATTGCATAGCAACCATTACCAGCACCGGCTAGCATGCGTGAGCCTGCATTTGCCCTTCTGTGCCCACATACTTTCCTCCCACAGGTACAGATAGTGCACCAACGCACACGCTGAGGCCACGGGACCTCTCTCAGGTTCCTGAAGAACTCTCCAGACACCAGAGAGAGACAGTAACAGTCTGAACTGCAGAATCCAGAAACAAACAGGGAAGGTTCAGATAAGCCAATGGCCAGAGGTAGGCGAAAAAAAAAAAAAAAAAAAAAAAAAAAAACAACAACAACAACAACAACAAAAAAAAAAACATAACCAACATAAATCAGGACATCATAACTTCAGCAAACACCAAATTGATGGATACTCCAATTCATCAGAAGCACAGGCAAATGACTTTAAAGCTATACTTACCCAATTATTTGAGGTTCATAAAAAGGAAACAAGCAATTCTCTTAGAAAAATAGCCATATAAATTCAGACAGTCAAAGATGAAAAAAAAAAATCTATCAAAGATTTGGCCAGTCAATTGGAGGTAAAGAAAGAGGAAATGGAAAAAATTCTAAAAGAAACACAGGCAAATATAGCCAAACAAATAGAGGCACAAGTAGAGATACAATTAGTGGCATATAGAGAGGAAATGACCAAAAAAATAGAGACCATCATAGATAGACAGGAATCCACATTCAAACAGATGAAGGAAATGGTACAAGGCATAAAAACAGAATTAGACCCAATAAAGAAAACACAAGAGATGGGGAGCCAAGATGGTGGCGCCGGGAGAACACCGTTTCTGAGAAGCAGGACAACACACTCCATGCAGCGACCAGGAGACTGAACTCTGGGCCCTAAAACAACAGCGATCAATCATGTTTCCCAGGTGAGGGGAGGCTCCCACGGCGTGGGAAGCGGTCAGGTCCACTCTCGGCTGCCCAGCCAGAACCCGGAAGAGAACCCAGCTAATGCGGGCTTTGGGTCTCTGGGCTGGTGCTGCAAGCTTGCTTGTCCCGATCACTCCCCCAGACTGATCGGTGGGCACAAGGGTGCCTGAGACTGATAGTCCCAGTCGCAAAAAAACCCCACGGGGAAGGAAAGTTGCCAGACGGATCACAGGTCACCCAGTCTTTCCCTGGAAGGTCTCTCCAACCACAGGTACCTGCTGACATCACAACTGAGCACCCACCACGCACGGAGAGCAGCTGTGCACCCAGCTCAAAATCCCTACTCCCTCTTCGGAGGAGGCAGGAGGCATCCAGCAGAATCTGCCACAGACCACATTGTCTGTATCCCAACCTGAGATCGGGGCTGAGAAAACCCAATCCTTTCGGGCACTCCCCCAAATGCCGCCATAACCCTGCCACAGCAGAGCAGAAGAATAAAGAGACACACAGCGGCTTCACAGTGCCGGAACTCCAGTGCTGCTGGCTGCTCCTAGGAAACAAACTACAACTCGGGATCTGGGACGGTGGTGATTCTACAGGTCCTGAGATTCTCCTGGGTCCAACGCAATAAGGTCTAGCAGCAAGTTCTATCACCTGCGCGCCCCCCCACACACACACCTGGCAGAGAAATGCCAGGTCAGGATCCAACTGAGAAGCCCCAACCCCTACTGGCACTCCCCTGAGTGCACCTCCATAAGCTTGCCCTAGCAGAGGGGAAGGTCAGAGGGGAAGGACAGAGAGGCAGCCTGCCAAGGACACAGCACCCTCTCTCCAGATCACCCAGTGGCCCCTAGCAGAGAAACCCAAGCTCTGGATCTGAGGACACTCAACCCTACCTAGTACTCTCTTGGGATCAGCAAACATAGATTCTACCGCCAGGCTGCTTCTGGCAGAGAGATATGGGCTCAGAATCTGGGATTGAGTACACGCAACCTAACTCTTTCCGCGCCACCCAGAGACCAGTCAACATAACCCCTTCTGGCAGAGGGAAAGGACAAAGAGGCAGCACACGGGAAAGGTGGACACTGAGTCCTGCGGCCACAGTGTCACAGAACTGACTGTTAGCCTATGTGTGCACTTCCACACCAGGACCATAACAGAGTGTAGTAAGCAAGGGGAACCCCTGTGCATTTCAACTGGTCCTGCAAGAGAGTGAGTGAGCCTTCTAGGGAGAGTTTTCCCCAGACCCAGGGCCTCTCCCCAGAAGCAACCAGACGAGATCTTTGCCACCCAGACCCCTAGTGTGGGCATCATAGGGATTCTTGGGATAGCGACCCCAACATTGAAGCCTCTGCCTTGCGGGTCCACCAGGGTAATTCAGGCAAAAAATCCCTGGATCTCAGTCAGAACTGCATAATAACGGCTTGCAGGCCACTGCAATAGTCAGAGAATCCGCACATGCACACTGCGCCTGCTAAAAGTGCATGCCAATAGCTCCAGTGTCACATTCCTTACTTAGGCAAAACCGAAACCACAGCGCAGACTCCCAAACCAGTGAACCTCTCTCATCTTCCTGAAAAAAAAAAACAGTCGAGAAAACAGAAAGAGAGGATCATAGCCCAAACTACAATCTCGAGGAACAAACAGTGAGGATTATAAATAACCAGATGGCTAGAGGCAGACATAAGAACACTTCCAACAAAAATCAGGACATAATGACCTCACCAGCAACCCCACAAAACAATGGACACTTCAATTCACTAGATATACAAGAAAACCACCTCAAAACTATGTTTCTCCAGCTATTAGAGGCCCATAGAGATGAAATGAACAAAGCCCTCAGAGAAATAGCCAAAGAAATCGAGACTAACCAAGAGGAAACAAATCGTGCTCTCAGAGAAATGACCACGAAAATTGAGGCAAAAAGAGAAGAAATGCACAAAGCTCTCAAAGAAATGAAGGCAAATAAAGAAGAAATAAACAAAGCTCTCATAGAAATACAGGCAATTATACCCAAAGAAGTAGAGGCACAATTAGTGATATACAGAGAGGAAACAGACAAAAAAGAGAAGCTGTCATTGAGAAGCAGGAGTCCACATTCAAACAGATGAAGGAAATGGTGCAAGACATGAAAACAGAATTAGAATCAATAAAGAAAACACAAATAGAGAAAAATCAGGAGCTGGAGAACAGAGAGCAAAGATCAGGAACTACAAAGGTAAGTATCACCAACAGAATAAAAGAGATGGAAGAATCTCAGGAGCCGAAGATACACTTGCGGAAATTGACACGTCTCTCAAAGAAAAAATAAAATCAGAAAAGTTCCAAACACAAAACATCCAAGAAATCAAGGACACCATGAAAAGACAAAACCTAAGAATAATAGGAGTAGAAGAAAAAGAAGACATCAGACTCAAAGGTCCGGAAAATATTTTCAAGAAAATTATAGAAGAAAACTTTCCCAACTTAAAGAAGGAGATGGCCATAAACATACAAGAGGCCTACAGAACACCAAGTAGACTAGACCAGAAAAGAAATTCTTCACGTCACATCATAGTCAAAACACTGAACCTACAAAACAAAGAAAAAATTCTAAAAGTAGCAAGGGAAAAAGGCCAAGTAACATATGAAGGTAGACCTATCAGAATCACACCAGATTTCACAACAGAAAATATGAAAGCCAGAAGGGCCTGGACAGAAATCATACAGTCCTTAAGGGACCACAGATTCCAACCCAGACTACTATACCCAGCAAAACTTTCAATCAACATAGATGGAGAATTCAAAATATTCCAAGACAAAACCAAATTTACACAATATCTACATAGTAACCCAGCTCTACAGAAGTTACTAGAAAGAAAACTCCAAACCAAAGAAAACAACTACATCTAAGGAAACAGAGGAAATAGATAACTACACAACAAAAAATACAAAAGAAGACAAGCAATGAAACTCAGTGACACCACCAACACCACATCTAAAGTAAGTAACAATTGTTGGTCACTAGTTTCTATCAAAATCAACGGACTCAACTCCCCCAAAAAAGACATAGACTAAAAGAATGGTTGCAGAAACAGGATTCATCATTCTGTTGCATCCAAGAAACACACCTATGCAACAAAGATAAACACTACCCCAAAGTAAAGGGCGGGAAAAATGTCTTTCAAGCAAATGGTCCAGAAAACAAGCTGGAGTAGCCATCCTAATATCTGATAAAATAGACTTTCAACCCAAGTTAATCAAAAAAGATAAGGAGGGCCACTATATTCTCATCAAAGGAAAAATCCACCAAGAGGACATCACAATTTTGACTATCTATGCCCCAAAGACAAGAGCACCTACATTCGTAAATGAAACAATATTAAACCTTAAATCACACATTGATCATAAAACCCTAATAGTGAGAGACTTCAACATTCCACTCTCACCAAGGGACAGATCAACTAGACAGAAAACAAATAGGGAAATAAAAACACTTACAGAGACCCTAAATCAAATGGACCTAATAGATGTCTACAGATCTTTTCATCCAAACTCAAATGAGTATACCTTCTTTTCAGCACCTCATGGAACCTTCTTCAAAATAGACGATATAGTTGGTCATAAAGCAAGCCTCAACAGATACAAAAAGATTGAAATAATCCCTTGTATTCTATCTGACCACCATGGACTTAAGCAGGCTCTCAACAACATCAGAAATAACAAACAGCCTACACACACATGGAAACTGAACAACTTGTTACTCAATGACAGCTGGGTTAAGGAAGAAATAAAGAAAGAAATTAAAGACTTCCTAGAATTCAATGAAAATGAAGGCACAACATACCCAAATTTATGGGACACATTGAAAGCAGTGCTCAAGGGAATATTTATAGCACTAAGTGCCTGCAAGAAGAAATTCGTAACATCACATAAAAACAACTTAATGGCCCAACTGAAAACCCTAGAAAAAAAAGAAGCAGATACACCCAAGAGGAGCAGATGGCTGGAAATAATCAAACTCAGGGCTGAAATCAATCAATTAGAAACAAATAAAACTATTCAAAGAATCAATGAAACAAAAAGCTGGTTCTTTGAGAAAATCATCAAGATAGACAAACCCTTAGCCAAACTAACTAAAAAGCAGAGAGAATATATCCAAATCAACAAAATCAGAGATGAAAAGGGTGACATAACTACAGACACAGAGGAAATCCAAACAATCATTAGGTCATACTACAAAAGCCTATATGCCACAAAATTTGAAAACCTAAATAAAATGGACAATTTTCTTGATAGATTCCATCTTCCAACATTAAGTCAAGATCAGGTAGAAAGACTGAACAGCCCAATATCCCCCAAGGAAATTGAAGCAGTCATTCACAGTCTCCCCTCCAAAAAAAGCCCTGGGCCAGATGGTTTCAGCATGGAATTCTACCAGACCTTCAAAGAAGTGCTCACACCAATTCTCCTCAAACTATTCCACAAAATAGAAACAGAATGTACATTAGTAAACTCATTCTATGAAGCAAAAGTCACCCTGATACCTAAACCACACAAAGACCCAACAAATAAGAGAACTTCAGACCTATCTCTCTTATGAACATTGACACAAAAATACTCAATAAAATACTTGCAAACCGAATCCAAGAATACATCAAAGATATCATCCACCACGACCAAGTACGTTTCATCCCAGGCATGCAAGGGTGGTTCAACATATGGAAATCCATCAATGTAATCCACCACATAAACTAAGTGAAGGAGAAAAACCATATGATCATCTCCTTAGATACTGAAATGCATTTGACAAAGTCCAACACCCATTCATGTGTAAAGTCTTGAAGAGATCAGGGATACAAGGCACATATCTAAACATAGTAAATGCAATATACAGCAAGCCTATAGCCAACATCAAACTCAATGGAGAGAAACTTAAATCAATCCCACTCAAATTAGGGACAAGACAAGGCTGCCCACTTTCTCCCTACCTCTTCAACATAGTACTTGAAGTCCTAGCCAGAGCAATAAGACAGTTGAAGGAGATCAAGTGGATACAGATGGGAAAGGAAGAGATCAAAGTGTCACTATTTGCAGAAGGTATGATAGTATATATGAGCAACCCCAAAAATTCAAACAGAGAACTCCTCCAGCTGATAAACACCTTCAGCAAAGTGGCAGGATACAAAATCAACTCAAAAAATTCAGAAGCCCTCCTGTATACCAAAGCCAAAAGGGCAGAGAAAGAAATTATAGAAACAACACGCTTCACAATAGCCACAAATAACATAAAGTATCTTGGGGTGACACTAACCAAGCAAGTGAAAGACCTGTTTGAGAAAAACTTCAAGTCTCTGAAGAAAGAAATTGAAGATCTCAGAAAATGGAAAGATCTCCCGTGCTCATGGATTGGTAGGATCAATATTGTGAAAATGGCCATCCTGCCGAAAGCAATCTACAGATTCATTGCAAATATATCTGGGCACAGGGTCTTTTCTGAGACTGACATTCAACCAACAACCATGTATGGATATAACCTAGAACATCTGCTCAGATGTAGGCTGTGGTAGCTCAGTAACCAGCTGGTTTCCCATAGTGAGGGGAACAAAAACTATTTCTAACAGGAACTCAATGACTGGCTCTTTGGCCTCCCCACCCCCCAAGGGAGGAACAGTCCTGTTAGGCCACAGAGGAGAGCTTTGCAGCCAGTCCTCTAGATACCTGATAAAACAGGATCTGATGAATTGGGAGGAGGTCCCCCCTATCAGTGGACTTGGAAAGGGGCACGGTGGAGATGAGGGAGGGAGCGAGGGAGGGACTGGGAGGGAATGAGGGATCGGGACACGGCTGGGATACAGAGTTAATAAAATGTAACTGATAAGAAAAAATATTTTAAATATAAATATTTAATATGTAAATAAAAATATATAGTGTTTGAATAATAGAATGAAGATATATGCTGAATATTTTAAAGTATTCACAGTACATATGTTGTTTACATTTTATTTAGCATTGATAGTATGTAAAGCTTGATCAAAATTGTTTGCCATGTAAGGAGAACTTTTTTCTTTTATGGAAATTTATTTTGCCATATCACCTTTTTTGTATCATATTGTTTTCAAACTTATTTCAACATGTTAAGACAATAGAAAAATTAAATATCTAAATTGAAATAAAAAAAAAAGAAAAAGAAAACACAAACTGAGAAAACCCTGGAACTAGAGAACTTGGAGAAAAGATCAGGAACCACAAAGGTAAGCATCACCAACAGAATACAAGAGATGGAAGAGAGAATCTCTGGAGATAAAGATACCCTTGCAGAAATTGATACTTCTCTCAAAGAAAAAGTAAAATCACAAAATATCCAAGAAATCAAGGACACCATGAAAAGACAAAAATCTAAGACTAATAGGAATTGATGAAAAAGAAGATTCCAGGCTCCAAGGTCACAAAAATATTTTCAAGAAAATCATGGAAAAACATTTTCCCAACTTAAAGAAAGAGATGTCCATAAATATACATGAGGCCTATAGAACACCAAATAGACTAGACCAGAAAAGAAACACATCATGTCACATCATAGTCAAATACTAAATCTACAGAACAAAGAAAAGATATTAAAAGCAGCAAGGGAAAAAGGCCAAGTAACATATGATGGTAGACATATCAGAATCACACCAGACTTCTCATCAGAAACTATGAAAGCCAGAAGCGCCTGGGCAGATGTCATGAAAACTCTAAAAGACCACAGATGCCAACCCAGACTACTATACCCTGCAAAGCTTTAACTCAACAGAGTGGGAGAAAACAAAACATTCCATGACAAAACTAAATTTGTGTAATATCTACACAGCAAACCAGCCCTACAGAAGATACTAGAAGGAAAAAAAACCTCTAATCTAATGAAAACAACTTCACCCAAGAAAACATAGCATACAGATAATTTCCCAACAAAAATTAAAAGAAAACAAGCAATGAAACACAGTAAGACCACCGACTCCAATATAAAAGGAACTAACGTTCATTGGTCACTATTATCTATCAACATCAATGGACTCAACTCTCCAATAAAAAGACACAAACTAACACAATGGGTGCAGAAACAGGATCCAACATTCTGCTGGATCCAAGAAACTTACCTCTGCAACAAAGACAAACACTACCTCAGAGTAAAGGGGTGGAAAAATATCTTTCAAGAAAATGGACCCAGAAAACAAGCTGGAGTTGCTATCCTAATATCTAATAAAATAGACTTTCAACCAAAATTAATTAGGAAAGATAAGGAGGCCAACTACACTCTCATCAAAAAAAAAAAAAAATCCACCGAGAGGACATCACAATTCTCAACATCTATGCCCCAAATACAAGAATGCATACATTCATAAATGAAACATTATTAAAACACAAATCACACATAGATCCCAACACCTTAATAGTGGGAGACTTCAACAACCCACTTTCAGCAAGGGACAGATCATCTAGACAGAAGCCTAATAAAGAAATAAAGACAATTACAGGGGTTCTAAATCAAATGGACCTTATAGTCATCTACAGAACTTTCCACCCAAGCTCAAAAGAGTATACCTTCTTTTCAGCACCTTATGGAACAGTCTCCAAAATAGACCATATAGTTGGTCACAAAGCAAGCCTCCACAGATACAAGAGGATTGAAATAATCCCCTGTATTCTATCTGACCACCATGGAATCAAGCTGGATCTCAACAACAATGGAATTAGAAAAAAAGCCTACAAACAAATGGAAACTGAACAACTTTCTGCTCAATGACAGCTGGGTTAAAGAAGAAATAAAGAAAGAAATTAAAGACTTCATTAAATTCAACAAAAACAAAGGTACAACATACCATAATTTATGGGACACAATGAAAGCAGTGCTCAGAGGAAAATTCATAGCACTAAGTGTCTTCAAGAAGAAATTTGTTACATCTCCTAAAGCAACTTAATGGCCCAACTGAAAGCCCTAGGAAAAAAAGAAGCAGATACACCCAAGAGGAGCAGATGGCTGGAAATAATCAAACTCAGGGCTGAAATCAATCAATTAGAAACAAATAAAACTATTCAAAGAATCAATGAAACCAAGAGCTGGTTCTTTGAGAACATCAACAAGATAGACAAACCTAAAAGGCCGAGAGAAAATATCCAAATCAGCAAAATCAGAAATGAAAAGGGGGATATAACTACAGACAGTGAGGAAATCCAAACAAAAATTAGATCTTACTACAAAAGCCTATATGCCACAAAATTCGAAAATCTAAAGAAATGGACAGTTTTCTAAATAGAGTCCATCTACCAAAATTAAGTCAAGATCAGGTAGAATGATTGAATAGTCCTATATCTCCCAAGGAAATAGAAGCAGTCATCAACAGTCAACCTACGAAAAGAAGCCCTGGGTCAGATGGTTTCAGAGAAGAATTCTACCAGACATTCAAAGATGTGCTAACTCCAGTTCTTTCCAAACTATTCCACAAAATAGAAATAGAAGGAACATTACCAAACGCATTCTATGAAGCCACTGTCACCTTGGTAGAAATCACACAAAGACCCAACAACAAAAAAGTAAACTTCAGTCCTATCTCTCTTATGAACAATGACGCAAAAATACTGAATAAAAAATGTAACTTATAAGAAAAAAACAAAATCAAATTAAAAAAAAATCTTTGCAAACCGAATCCAAGAATACATCAAAGATATCATCCACCATGACCAAGTAGGCTTCATCCCAGGCATGCAAGGGTGGTTCAACATGTGGAAATCCATCAATGTAATTGACCACATATACAAACTGAAGGAGAAAAACCACATGATCATCTCCTTAGATGCTGAAAAAGCATTTGACAAAGTCCAACACCCATTCATGTTTAAAGTCTTGGAGAGATCAGGGATACAAGGCACATACCTAAACATAGTAAAGGCAATATACTGCAAGCCTATAGCCAACATCAAACTCAATGGAGAGAAACTTAAATCAATCCCACTGAAATCAGGGACAAGACAAGGCTGCCCACTCTCTCCATATATCTTCAACATAGTACTTGAAGTCCTAGCTAAAGCAATAAGACAACTAAAGGAGATAAAGCAGATACAAATTGGAAAGGAAGAGGTCAAAGTGTCACTAGTTGCAGATGATATGATAGGATACATGAGCAACCCCAAAAATTCAACCAAAGAACTCTTTTAACTAATAAACACCTTCAGCAAAGTGGCAGGTTACAAAATTAACTAAAAAAAAAAAAAATCAGAAGCCCTCCTGTATACCAAAGACAAAAAGGGCTGAGAAAGAAATCAGGAAAACAACACCCTTCACAATAGCCAATAATAACATAAAATACCTTGAGGTAACTCTGACCAAGCAAGTGAAAGACCTGTTTGAAAAAAACTTTAAGTCTCTAAAGAAAGAAATTGAAGAAGATATCAGAAGATGGAAAGATCTCCTGTGCTCATTGATTGGTAGGATTAACATAGTGAAAATGGCCATCCTGCCAAATGTGATCTACAGATTCAACACAATTCCCATCAAAATACCAACTCAGTTCTTTACAGACCTTGAAAGAAAGATTCTCAGCTTCATGTGGACAAACAAAAAACCCCGAATCTCCAAAATGATCCTGTATAACAACAGATCATCTGGAGGTATCTCCATCCCCGATCTCAAGCTGTACTACGGAGCAATAGTAATAAAACTTGTATGGTATTGGCATAGAAACAGAAAGGAGGATCAATGGAACCACATAGAAGACCCAGAAATAAACCAACACACCTATGATTACTTGATTTTTGACAAAGAATACAAAACCATTCAATGTTAAAAAGACAGCATCTTCAACAAATGGTGCTTCAACAAATGGTCCAACTGGATGTCTATATGCAGAAAAATTAAAATAGATCCATATTTAACACTCTGCACAAAACTAAAGTCCAAGTGGATCAAAAATCTCAACATAAAACCAGATACTCTAAATCAGTTGGCAAAAATTGGGGAACAGCCTAGTACTCATTGGCACAAGAGACAACTTCCTGAACAGAACATCAGCAGCACAGGCTATAAGAGCAACAATCAATAAATGGGACCTCATGAAACTGAAAAGCTTCTGTAAAGCAAAAGACACTGTTGTCAGAACAAAACGACTGCCTACAGATTGGGAAAGGATCTTCACCAACCCTATATCTGACAGAGGGCTGATATCCAGCATATACAAAGAACTAAAGAAGTTAAAAAGCAATAAATCAAGTAATCCATTTAAAAAATGGGGTACAGAGCTAAACAGAATTCTCTGTAGAGGAATATAGAAAGGCAGAGAAACACTTAAAGAGATGCTGAACATCCTTAGCCATCAGGGAGAAGCAAATCAAAATGACCCTATGATTTCACCTTAGACCCATCAGAATGTCTAAGATGAATAACTCTAGTGACAACACATGCTGGAGAGGTTGTGGAGAAAGGGGAACCCTCCTCTGTTGCTGGTGGGAATGTAAACTGGTACAACCACTTTGGAAATCAATCTGTCACTTTTTCAGACAATTAGGAATAGTGCTTCCTCAAGACCCAGCTATACCACTCCTAGGCATAAACCCTAAATTTGCTCAAGTACACATCAAGGACATTTGCTCAACCATGTTTGTAGCAGCTTTATTTGTAATAGCCAGAATCTGGAAACAACCCAGATGTCCCTCAATGGCAGAATGGATACAGAAATTTTGGTATTTTTACACAATGGAATACTACTCACCAATTAAAAACGAGGAAATCATGAAATTTGCAGGCAAATGGTGGGATCTAAAAAAGATCATTCTGAGTGAGCTATCCCAGAAGGAGAAAGACACACATGGTATATACTCTCTCATATAGTCCTAAAAAATATGATAAACCTAATGAAATCTATACACCTAAAGAAGATATGCAAGACAGAGGTCCTGGGGTAAGAGATCAATCCTCATTTAGAAATACAAATTGGACGTGCATTGGACATAGGAGAAAACAAGTAACAGGACAGGAGCCTACCACAAAGGGCCCCTGAAAGACTCTACCTAGCATTGTATCAAAGCAGATACTAAAACTCAAAACAAAACCCTCGGCAGAGTACAGGGAAGCATGTGAAAGAAGGGGGAGTTTGTATGACATGGAAAGGATAGGAGCTCCACTAGGACCAAATATAGCTTGGCACAGGGGTCTTTTCTGAGACTGACACTCCACCAAGGATCATGTATGTATATAACCTAGAACCACTGCTCAGATGAAGCCCGTGGTAGCTCAGTAACCAATTGATTTCCCATAGTAAGGGGAACAGGAACTATCTCTGACAGAAACTCAATGGCAGGCTCTTTGACCTCCCCACCCCAAGGGAGGAGCAGTCCTGCTTGAACACAGAAGAGGACTTTGCAGCCAGTCCTGAAGATACCTGATAAAACAGGTTCAGATGAAAGGGGAGGAGGTCCTCCCCAGTCAGTGGACTTGGAGAGGGGCAGGGAGGAGATGAAGGAGGGAAGGTTTGGGAGGGAATGAGGGAGCAGGAAACAGCTGGGATACAGAGTTAATAAAATGTAAATATATATATTAATATATTTCACTCAAAAGCAAAATGCGTACAATCGTTAAAATAATTGAATAATTCTAGCTTTGATCCAGTAATGAATGTTTCATTAGTAATTTTTTTTTTAAAATTCATTTATCTTCCAATCAAATAGCCTAACTCTGAATACTGTAATACTTCAAAACTAGTATCTTTCTTCATAAAAAGCCCTGCAATTGAAAAATTGACAAAAGGAAGGAAAAGGAAACAAATTTCGGGTAAGAACTTGTTTTGATTGTTCAGCATCTTCTCTGGTTATATACCAATCTATTTCTATGAGATTTGATATTTGAGTGTTATACTCCTTAGTGAAAATGGCCATCATCTTTATTCAAAAAGAGTTTTTGGAACTGAAACATACACCGCAGAAATGAAAATCTTTTGCTGTCTATTGCAGAACTCTTTATGTTACTCATATGTTCCGAATCCTGAAACTCGTCTATTCTAAAGTAGTGTTATCTTCTATGAAAACTGTAACAGAGTAGGGATCCTTATTAGATTTTTTAAATTTTTATTTATTTATTACTTATTACAAATTTCACTTTGTATCCCAGCTTTATCTCACTCTCTCATCTCCTTCCCAGTCCCCCATCCATCCCTTGTATCCTCCTATGCCCCCCGCAACCAGTCCACTGATAGGAGAGGACCTCTTCCACTTCTACCTAACCCTAGCACTATCAGATCTCAACAGGACTGGCTGCATTGTTTTCTTCTGTGGCCTGGCAAGGCTACACCCATCACTCTTGCTCTGTTGGCTAAGATCAAGTATAGTATTTGTTCTTATCAGTTTAATATCTGATACACCCTCTATTCTTATTAGGTTTTAAGAAGTATGAAATTGAGGGTACATTACTATTCTTCAAACAGAACCATTGTTTAAAAGTATCTAAATATGTTATGAAAAGAAAATAAAAGTTAGTAAATGAATGTAAATGGCTTTCAGTGCATGGTAATAAATACTGTTCTTTAATTTAAAATTACAAAAGAAAATGTATTGGTAATGAAACATAAGAAAAAGGAAAAATAAGGAAATATATACCAATATATGAATTATAGTACCTATGAATTAAATGAAATATTTGCAGTGAATATGCATGTGTATTTGCATGCCTGTCCAAATGTTAAGACTACAACTGCATGTTTACAGCAATGATAACAATACTATTAATATAACCATAACGTAAAAGTAAGTTATATACAGGCAAGGAAAAAGTGATTATGCAGTGTATTAAGAAACATACACTTCACTTAATGGAGAGAGTAGTTTAAAGATAGGATGATCCTACACAATAGTTTACACTGGAAACTCCAGGCAAGCACAGAAATATGATTGCTACACTAAGATAGAACAAAGAAACCTAGAATGCAGGCTTTTCTGATCCCAGCATACCCCACCATACCCATTGTGATGTGGAGAAAGAGCTGCCTGTAAGTTGGACATGAGCAGTTAGCTTCACTGTGAGCCCAGGAATTCCTTGCCAATTCTACCAGCCCATAGGTCTTTGAAGGGAGAGGCCTCCACAATATCAGACTGCCAAATTACACTGGTTCGGCCAGGGATATTATAGAATATTTTTTTGTGTGATTTATGAATAGAGGAACACACCTTAAGGTAAAATAAAAGTCATATCTAGACACATTTAATTTAAATAGACAGACACAAACATCTATAATGAATTATTAAAATTTGAATTTACAAATTTCTCTAACAAAAATTATCTTCTACAAGCACATAGTGCTGATTCCAAGAATGCAGACCAGTTAAAAATTCAAATATTTAGTGACTGTCATATTTAGTGTATAATATTGTCATATTTAGTGTATAAGCCAATAATAAAGCTGTGGGATCACAGGGAATGTAGAAAATTGCATTTGACACATGCAGCAAATGCTCTTCCAAAACACTCTAGCATGGAATAAATTTCCTTTCATTACTCAACGAAGGTTTTGACTGGAGCTAAAGAGAGCTCAGTGCCACTGAGTTCCTGTCAGAGACAGCTCCTGTTCCCCATACTAGGGAATCCACTTGGAGATTGAGCTGCCATGGGCAATATCTGAGCAAGGATTCTAGGTTACTAGTGGATAAGAAAAGGGAGGGATGGTGGGTTTGGGAGGAAATGAGGAAGGGGGCTACAGTTGGAATACAAAGTGAATATATTATAATAAAAAGAAAAAAAAAGAAAGAAACAAAGAAGAAAGAGATCTCAGTGCTTAAGAGAGTATTTGCTTCTGCAGAGAGCCAGCATTCAGTCTCTGGCATTGAGAGAAAACTATAAAATGCGAACCAGAAATATTAAACTTCAGGATGAGACAATATTTAGTGTATGAAAGTTCAAGGAAGGAAGTAGGCATGTATTACCATTCTACTCATATAACAATGCAAATCGTCTGTAGTGCAGCAAGACATTTGGCCCAAGCTACCTTCACCCTGGATAGTAAGTTGTATCCCTCTTCTACATTATGCTCTGCGTTTATCATTTTAAATTTTAATAGTGATGCAAAAGGTCAGGGAGCTACTGAGAGTCTGGATATGAGATGCAGTATAAGTTTTGATGCTGCTGTTAAATCTCTACAAGTTCACATTTCATATGTGAACTTTCTTCTCTGTTTGCAATATTTGGCTCTGTAACATTTATCTGCTCAGTGATAGTTTCAGAAACTTTAGCTGTTATGAGTCTATAGAGATACCTAGTAAATATGCAGCCAATTTTCCATATTTAAAATAGTGGCCAAAATCTAAATACCCTTCAAATAAATGACCTCATCTTAAAAATAGTAGATCTTAGAAATGAAATTCACTAAACAGATGCAAAATTTTAATTTTATACTTTTTGAGATTTGTACCAGTACTTTATGAGAGTCTATCACTGTTCTCCATATTACATTTGCTATAACAGAAATGTCATATTTGTAATTATTTTAAAATTCTCAGAATACTAAGTGTTACCTTTTGGGAATATATTTTGAATCATGATATTAATTCAGTCTTTTATATATTGCACATATTAAATGTAGCAAAAGTCATGACTAATCATATTGTAAAATATGAGAGGATAACATGCTTGAAGGGTGTGGAGGATAATAGGACATGGTTCTTATTTTAACATATTTATGAAGTTGTACTTTTCACTATGCATTACTATATTGATATCTCAAATGGAATATGTGAATAAATATGAATAAAATCATGTCTACAGGGAAATCATTATCTGGAGTATGCATAACAAAGGGTGCTATGTCAGAACATGTGAAATATCACAGTATGCTTCAAACATTCCTTCTACTTAATATTCAAAATAAAAAACTTGAGCTCATTTGATTTCTTTTGTTTGAAGGTGCTCATGTTTAATCAATACATTCTGAAAGCAAATCCTTTCTTGTTTCTGTAGAGTATCTTACCAGACCCTGCTATTTATGTTGGTACTATTTGCATGGCCTTTTTAAAACTTAAAATTGAAACATCGCTGTTGTTTTTCTGGTTAATATAATAAATTTCAACAAGTTCCAACTGTCAAAGTTGTCCTAGACAAATAAAAATGCAAGATACTCATTAGTGCTTACAACAGATAAGTTCTTTGGATCAGTTACAAGAGAATGACTGTTTTACCTTTCTGTAAGGAAGAACAGTCTCAAAGGAAAAGAATAGTGAAACCCTCAAAAAGTTGAACAATTTTCAAAGTGTTGTAATACTACCTGGTAGCATGCAAACATGTTGGGATCATTTAGATTGTTGTGTGTGTTACATACTATTGCTGATTCTTCTATTCTGCTGTGGAGTCCTTGAAATCCATAGCATATACCTGAATGTCATGTACTCATCTACAAACTAGGAATACTCTCATTCCCTAGAAGCATTGTTGCAGGCCCTGTGAACAAGGAAAGTGAATGTCTACTATGCATGGGATTTGTTTAAGAATAGATATTATTTTAATAATTTTATGGGAGAATTTTTTGTGTATGGTTAGATTATGTTAGGTTTCCTTATTTTTTAAATATTTAATTATTCTAATTATGCCTGTCCAGCTAAACATGTGTGGAGGGAAAGTGTATGTGTGTGCATGTGTGTTTATGCATATGCCCAAGGAACTGGATCTCCTGTAGGTAGAGTGAGGGACAGCTGTGAGCCTCCTGACATAGGTGGTAGAAAAAAATTTGAGATCCTTTCCAATATCAGCCCATTGTTCTTAATTGTTGAGCCAGCTCTCCAGTCCTGTTTCCTGTCTTCTCCTGCTTCAGATGTCTACATTGTTTGCCCTTCTGGATGAGGATTAAGCCTTTTCCCTAGGGTCTTCCTTGTTGATTAGCTTCTTTAGGACTATAGATGTTAGTATGTTTATCCTATATTATACGGCTAATATCAACTTATAAATGAGTATATACCACGTGAGTCTTTTTGCTTCTGGGTTACCTCACTCAGCATGATCTCTTGTTATCCCATCCAAGAAAGTTTGTTTTAGATATGTAGAGGAGCTGAGCCAGATTCAGACACCTTGCAGAATCCTATAAAACCAAAACAGGAGCAGCATTGTTAAGCAGCCACAATGTTATACATTGCTATTACTCCATACTACAAGTTTCTGTTTCCTAAGCCTGATGTACTCTGTAAGCCATGTTTTTCAACACATGCTGAGCTTATAAAACTAGGACGTTATTCCAGCTGTCTTACCTTGTTAAACTCTGAAACACCTGTGATGACTCTCCTTTCACGTGATATATTCTTGTACTTATCTACTCACAGGCAGCCTTGAGTGTCCAAAGTTCCCAACTCTTCCATCCAGGGGCTAACAGCCAATTATCTCATATATTTTCCATCAAACATAACCCTTCCCCTTTAAAGGGACCTCAAAAGCCAATGAGTTTCTTCCACATTTTTAAGCTGAGTACATCTTGCTTTAATCAGACAGTTTCAGAAGTCCCCCTGCCTCAGGTTTAATAATCCGAAGTGGCCATTTGAGGAGATGTGGAAGCAGAAGAGAGTGGGGAGAAAGGGAATTCAGGCACCACAGAAAAGAAGGCAAAGGTACAAAGAGGGTCTAGTATCCAAAATAGCTGGATTACATAGTAAATGGACTCTGGTGGAAGGGCAGCTCAGCCCTGAGGCTGGAGAAGTTTAGGGTAGAAGCAGAGTAAGCCAACCATACTCTGTAACAGGTTGAGACAGAGAGATGCTGGGAATCTGAAGGCCATGTCAGGTTTGATACATTAAATAGGAACCTAAGCAGTTTGTCCTGGGTTTAATTCTTAACAGTGACTAAGATGTGTTTGAAAAATATGTCTTGATTTGTGGCTTTTTCATTTTGTTTCTATAAAACAAAGAAATCATGGAATTACTAACTCGTTGGAATGTGGCATTTGGGGAAATCTAAATCTATGTTCCCAGACTATGACCACTTACATTTGTTGTTGGGTTTCAGACTCCCCTGAGGTGCCTTCTTAATATATCAATGAAGACCTGGCTTCTGGATTCTCCCAGCATCCCTCAATTTCTAATTTTGCAGGATATGGCTAGCATTCCCTTCCCAGGGGTTGGGCTTCCTCTTCTTAAAAGGGTCTCCCCTATATAATCCAGACATTTTTGAACCATTGAACCCTCTGAGAACTGCCCCAAATAAATGTGGCTGGAATTTGACTTGAGTAGTCTTATTTCATCATCGGAGAAAGCCTATTATTTGTGCTAGACTAAACTATCTTTTTCCCTTTTAACATAAGCTTTGTGATTTTGTGTCAACATTATCGTTAATGGATATCACATGAGAATTAAAGTTCTACAGTTGTTATTGCTATTGATGATGCAGGCTGAAATTTAAGTTCTTTCAGTTTCATTAGAGTTTATCAATGACAAGTTCAGCATTCTCTTTAGTTTTACTTGTTTGTTTGTTTGTTTGGTTGGTTGTTTTTTTTTTTTTTCTTTCTGAATTTTGACATGTGGATTTTTCATAGTGAAGAAAGATTAATTTAATGATTTCAGACTTCACTTGTTGAAGATTATTTGTTAAATTGTTTAATTACAGTAATATGTGTGTGTTTAGAATGTGTTTATTGCAATTTTCCAGTTATTAGACTTTAGACATTTATATATTCCAATTTAAATGTGACCTCATATTATGTGCAATAGTACATAACATAACAATAGTCATGTATTTTCTTGAATGAGGCTGTTTTAATAACTACCAAATTTGTAAAATAACTTCCTAATGCAATTACACAAAATTGGTTGGTTATAGAACTTTTTTAAAAAAACATATAACTAAAGGCACATGATCAACATTTTACTGAGTGAATACATGTCTCATGTGACTGACTCTTTTCAAATGATTTGGATTGTTTTTCATACTAGTACTGGAATTACTCTAATAAAATGTAAGAAAAGGAAATTTAGGCAGACTCACATACGCACTGCTTATTACCAGAGTCTATAAGTTCCCAAAGACAGAAATACACTTTCCTCAATTTTTAAATATATTGATTTACCCAAAGGGACTGAATTAGTTTCTTTTGCATCACTATTTATCTCTGTTCTACTTTTGAAGATTTTCAGTCCATTGTAATAAGGAAGACATTAGAGAGTTCATGACGGTGGGAACAGGTGGATGGAATCCTTTGATCATATTGGAATAGGGTGAGAAAGGGAGGTTAGAAAGTAGAACTAGGCTGTAATCTGCTCTTGGTGGCCTAGATCCAACATAGCACTACCATCTACATGCTCCACTCATTCCAGAAACAGCTCTGTGGACAAATAATACACAGTGGTATGCGAGAGTCTGGAGTGTTTTGCAGATTCAATCCATAACAGGGACATTGAGCTGTCTATAGAATTTTAACATGTGAGTGCATGTCCAAGGTATTGATTAGTTGTTGCAGTCAACATGACAGACACTAGGGAACAGGAATCACAGTTGTGGGATTGCTATTGTAAAATGGCCATGTGGGCACACTATGGGAAAATGTCTTGAGTTGTTTATGTAGAAAGGGTCAGTCCACTCTAGGAAGCACCATCTATTAAAGAGGGCCTGTACTGCATATAAAGCTAGTTGAACAAGCCAGATATAGTGAACCTGTAACAATTTCTTCATGGATTCTGCTTCTGTACTTGTCTGTCCTGAATTCCCTTAGTGTTGGAATATGACCTTGGAGTTGTAAGATTTTTTTTAATTAAGCTTTTTTCACCCCCAAGTTGCTTTTGGTTATGTTTATAATTGCATAAGAAAAGTAAACTAGTAGACCCAATTAAACACTTAAAAACTCACAGAAAGTAATCTACAGGCAAATCAGAACAATATGAAGAGATAGGAGAAAGGATAAAATGTTAAAAGGCCCCTTTAAATGTTGCACATTTATTTATGTTAATAATTGATTATATTCAGGATATGCACTATTCTATGGACTTCAGAAGTCTTAACTCAATTTATTATTATTATTATGACTGTTACAAGGGTAAAGAAACTAGCCACTAAATGTTTAGTAGTTTGTCTGTCTGTTTGTTTGTTTGTTTGTTTGTTTTTTTCAAAAACACAAACCAAATAAGTGTTACAATGAAGGTTAGACAGGTGTGTGATCTGCCTGCATGTCATTAACCATTGTGTGTCAGACTGGTGTCACTTTCAGGTCCTGGCTCCACTTACCATTGTTCTTTTAAGTGTCTCTAACAAAGAACATTTCCATCCAGTTTCTAGCGTAGTCTTTAAAAAAAATAAAACGTACACTTTTACCTGATTATGAGAAATAACTCTTATCTCTCTGACACAAAAAATAGGACCAGATCAACATATTGACTCAAAGCAGTGTGACAAGACCTATGCAATGTCAACCAGGAAAAAAGATTCCCAGCATGGAGATGGTTGCTGGGCATCGAGTCTCTACCCTATCTCCGGAACAATCAGCAAGTGATAGATGCTAGAAGAGGGAGAGTCAGTTTTCTTTAAGGCATTGTCCCTGATAAGTCAGCTAATTCCTATGACTGAATTATTATTGATAATTCATACATCAATAATATATGAACAGAGTAGATGGTCTTAAATTTTTTGTATACAGAATTTCAGAACTCAGGAAACACTAGTAATTATTATAGGAGCTGTGCATACAATTTATTAAACTATGAAGGCAAAAACAAGACCTTGAAATGAAAAAGTTCTACTATTGAGGTGTCTTAATTCGGATTAATTGTTTGCTATAGTGTTCACCTCTTAAACACAAATATAATTAGTGTAGGAAGGACTTCAAGCTGTTAAACAATGTTTAATTGTCTTGATTTTTGTCTCTTATTACTTTGGATCCTCTTTCTCTTTCTTATGTGAATTTAGCAAGAAGTTTATAAATCTTGTTAATCCACTTAAATATCCAGCTCTTTACTTCATTAGTTCTTTGTGGTTTTGTTCTTATTTTCGCTGTTTCATCTATTTCAACCCCAATGTTTATTATCTCTTTCTGGCTACTACTTTTGAGTGTTTATGTTTCTTGATTTCCAAGGCCTTCAAAATCATCCTTCTATCTATCTACCTATCTATCTATCTACCTATCTATCTATCTATCTATCTATCTATCTATCTATCTATCTATCTATTATCATTTACTACAATTTATTCAATTTATATCCCAGCTGTGGCCCCCTCCCTCATCTCCTCTCAGTCCCACCCTCTTTCCCTTTTCTCCCCACATGCCCAAAAAAGAACACCCTAGGGAATATGATTAATCCTCATTCAGAAGGAGAAACACAATAGACATTGGAAGCAGGAGAAGACAGGGAACAGGACAAGAGCCTACCACAGAGGGCCTCTGAAAGACTCTACTGATAGAGGTATCCAAGCAGAGGCTGAGACTCATAGCCAAACTTTGGGTAGAGTGCAGGGAATTTTATGAAAGAAGGGGGAGATAGAAAGACATGTTGGGGACAGGAGCTCTAAAAGAAGACCAAAAGGGTCAAAAATTAATAAATAAATAAAAATGAAATTAAAAAAAGAAAAACAGCCCTGGAAGCCTTGGAGAGACTGATACCCCAACCAGGAACAATGCATGGAGAAGACCTAAAACCCCCAGGTCAGATGAAGCCCATAGACTCAGTCTCCAAAAGGGTTCCCTAGTAAGAGGGGAAGGGGTTTTCTATGGCATGAACTCAGTGGCTACCTCTCTGATCACCTCTCCCTTGGGGGATGCAGCCTTGCCAGGCCACAGAGGAAGACAATGCAGCCAGTCCTGATGAGACCTGATAGGCTAGGGTCAAATAGAAGGAGAAGACCTTCCCTGTCCTTTATTTATTAATTTGTAATCTTGAATTTTTTTTAGAATATCATATATATTTAACGTAATATTTTTTTCCTTTTTTAAAATTTTTTATTAATTACATTTTATTCATTTTGTATCCCCCGATAAGCCCCACCCTCCTCCCTTCCCGATCCCACCCTCCCTCCCCTTTCTGCATGCATGCCACTCCCCAAGTCCACTGATAGGGGAGGTTTTCCTCTTCTTTCTGATCTTAGTCTATCAGTTCTCATCAAAAGTGGCTGCATTGTCCTCTGTGTGGCCTGGTAATGCTGCTCCCCCCTCAGGGGGAAGTGATCAACGAGCAGGCCAATCAGATTATGTCAGAGGCAGTCCCTCTTCCCATTACTATGTAACCCACTTGGACACTGAACTGACATGGGCTACATCTGTGCAGGGGTTCCAGGTCATCTCCACGAATAGTCCTTGGTTGGAGTATGATTTTCTGGGAAGTTCCCTGTGTTCAAATTATCTTGTTCTGTTGCTCTCTTTGTGGAGTTCCCGTCCCCTCCAGCTCTTACTATTTCCCACTTCTTACATAAAATTCCATTCACTCTGCCCATCAGTTGGCCATCAGGCTCAGCATCTGCTTTGACAGTCTATACTGCAGAAGCTTTCAGAGGCCCTCTGTGGCAGGTTTCAAGGTTGTTTCCTGTTTTCTTCTGGCTTTCAGAGGCCCTCTGTAGCAGGTTCCGAGGCTGTTTCCTATTTTCTTTTTCTTCTGATGTCCATCCTCTTTGCCTTTCAGGATGGGGATTGACCACTTTAGTTAGAGTCCTCTCTTCTGCTTAGTTTGTTTAGATGTACAGATTTTAGTGGGTTTATTCTATGTTGTATGTTTATATGAGTGAGTATATACAATGCGTGTCTTTTTGCTTCTGGGACAACTCACTCAGGATAATCCTTTCCAGGTCCCACCATTTACCTGCAAATTTCATGATTTTCTTATTTTTCATTGCTGAGTAATACTCCATTGTATAGATGTACCACAGTTTCTGCATCCATTGCTCAACCTCATTAGCCATTAGGGAAATGTAAATCAAAACAACCCTGAGATTTCACCTTACACCCATCAGAATGGCCAAGATGAAAAACTCAAGGGACAACACATGCTGGAGAGGTTGTGGAGAAAGGGGAACCCTTCTCCACTGCTGGTGGGAATGTAAACTGGTACAACCACTCTGGAAATCAATCTGGTGCTTTCTCAGACAACTAGGAATAGCGCTTCCTCAAGATCCAGCCATACCACTCCTAGGCATATACCCAAAAGAGGCGCAAGTTCACAAAAAGGACATTTGCTCAACCATGTTTGTAGCAGCTTTATTTGTAATAGCCAGAAGCTGGAAACAACCCAGATGCCCCTCAACTGAAGAATGGATGCAGAAACTGTGGTACATCTATACAATGGAAATATTTTAATGTGGCACTTAATGCTACAAATGACAATTTTTAGGAACATATATATTATTTCCCACTTTGTTATGCTATATTTTCATTTTTATGTTTCCTAGGAATATATATATATTTTTTTTCTTGGCCCAATTATCATTTAGTACAGTGTTGTTTAAGTTTTGTAACTTTTTTTGTAGGTTCTATTACTGCTTTACTGTATCCAGAAGACAACAAACAAGCTGAGGTTTCCTTATAGTCACCCCATTCTTCTACAATGTTTATACTATCACTTCTTCAATGATCATTTTGCTTCAGGAGGAGTATGACATAGATATCCCATTTAGGGCTGAGATTTCTGCAGTGTTTTATTCTCTGATCTTGACCAGTTGTATGTTTCTGTTTAATTGTCATCTACTGCCTAAAAAAAATTGCCTGCCTAAGGTTGAATGATGCACTGATCTTAGGGTATGAGGGAACATCAGTAGGAGTCAGCATTACACCATGTACATTAGGCAGATTTGTACTAGTAGGTTCTCCACTGGAGCTTAGTAAGAGGCTCCAATAATGGTGCAAGTTATGTTTTTATCATATGCAGAAAAGTTCAATAGATGGCCAGTTTTTAATTAGCGTATGTTAGTTATTCAATATGATGGGTTTTACTGTATTAATTTAAACCAAAACATTAATACAAATGCTTTGCTCTTTATAATTAAGCAAAAATATAAAAGATAAAATATTATATGCAAATAAAGATAATGGTTCAGTGGATAAAGATGTTTGCCTTCAAGTCTGGTGACCAAGTTTGATTTCCAGGATCTACATGTAGCTAGAAATACAATTCCTCCCTTAATTCTGTCCCCATATAAATACTCTAGCCCCATCCTGAAACCCTGAGGCCACGTAAAATGGGGGGGGGCTGAATTGCATGCCCCTGAATGGACGGGGTAACTGACTACTCAGAGGAGAGTTACATGATCCTCCCTGGCACCTATTTTTATGAGGGAATTCAGCAGTTTACATACAAATCTGAAGCTGTAGTCTGTGACTAGGTCCAGTCAGTCTTAAAAGTAGAGAGTGTTTAGCTCAGATGATCTCCATTATTTTTGTTTTTATAGTATGGTGTTTAATTTTATATGGCTCTGGAGCATCTATAATATAAAATCATTTGACTGTATTGGGTAAGTGTATATATAAGCTTTTTTGTGTTTTAGTTCACAGAATGCAATTGTTCTGATGACTTCGATATTCTGAGTTATTTATTGGTGCACAGCAATACCTCTGATTATTGTCTGTTAGCTTTACAGCATGTTACTTTACTAAAAGTGCTTCTCAGACCTAAGGGACTACTAGTGGAGTCTCTGACATCTTTTAAATATTGGAACATGCCATTTAGAAAGAAGAATAAATTAACTGCTTTATTCCAAGTTTGAATCCCCATTTGGAAAGAGGAGCTATGCTGGTTATAGCTTTCTTGATATTAAAGTTATTGTCATTTATCATGTCTAATTTTCGTCGTGTTCATATATGATAGTTCACCACCTGATTCTCATTATAAAAAGACGTTTTGGATTTTGCCAAGGACCATATATATATATATTGAAATAATGCTTGTAAACTTTTTGTCTTTAATATATTAATTGACTGCATTATTTGTTGATGCATATATGTTCAATTCCCTATGTGTAGTTATTTATATAAGAATGTTTCTCAGAGACTCACTGTTTGAATACCTAGTACCTTTTTTGTGACACTGTGAGGGTTTAGTTTGCTGGTAGAACTATGTTGGGGAGTTCCTTGAGATTCATCACTTCTAGCTTGCTCACTCTGCTTTGTTCATGCATTTGAAGACATGAGCTCTCAGCATCCTGTTCTGCTTGCCATTCCTACCAGCAACCATATTTCCCTTCCGTGATGGACTTTGGCCCCTCAGAACTCTAAGCCCAATAAATGCTTTGTCATTATGTATGAGAATTAATATGTATTTCAAAAATTTAATTTTCTGTGTCTCAACCTGTCTTATATGTGCTTTTCTTGTATGGTAAGGTCATACAATATTCATTACCATAATGTTTTTTTCCCAGTGAATGATATTGGGTTGAGCACGTGTGTGTGTGTGTGTGTGTGTGTGTGTGTGTGTGTGTGTGTGTGTGTGTGT
>NW_026594428.1:8680447-8728864 GCF_907164565.1 Psammomys obesus | reverse complement strand
TGTGTGTGTGTGTGTGTGTGTGTGTGTGTGTGTGTGTGTGTGTGTGTTGGGGGTCAGTTCTGTGTGCATGCCAGAAAAATAACAAAAATGAATGCCACTTTTCTAGGACTATATGCTTTTGTAGCATTGAATTTTGATATATAAACTTTTACTAATCTAAAGTTTACAGAATAGAATAGGCTGGCTCACCAGTGCCCTGGGAATTTGCCTGCTTTCATCTTCTAAACACTGACATAGCAAACATATATAACCATTTCTCATATGGCTTCTGGGAATCTAGTTCAGGTGGTCAAACAGAACTTCCTCACAATTCACAAAAGAAATTAATATGGTTTTTATGTACATTATACCTTGATTTGTCCTTTCTAGGCCTTTTAAAGATATGAAAGCAAACAAGATATGATAGCGAAGGATTTATCTACAAAACATTAGAAGTACCTAGATAGGATAAAGAGTATTTTCTTCAAGGATGCCCAATACAAATCGCTTAAAGTTTTTTTTTTAATTTTTATTTTTTTAATATTAGTTATAGTTTGTTAACTTTGTATCCCTGCTGTATCCCACTCCCTTTTTCCCTCCCTATCCCACCCTCTTACCATCATCTCCTCCCTGCCCCTTTCCAAGTCCACTGATAAGGGAGAACCTCCTACCTTTATGTCTGATACTGATTTATCAGGTGTCTTTAGAACTGGCTAAAAAGTCCTTCTCTGTGGCCTAGCAAGGCTGCTCCTACCTGGGGGGGGGAGGTCAAATAACCTGCCATTGAGTTCGAGTTCATGTCAGGAAAAGTCCCTGTTCCCCTTATTAGGGTACCCACTTGGATACTGAGCTACAAAGGGCCACATCTGAGAAGGGGCTCTAGGCTGCATCCATACATGGTCCTTGTTTGGAGAAACAGTCTCATAAAAGACCCCTGTGACCAGATATATTTGGTCCTTGTGGAACTCCTGTCCTCTCCAGGTCATATTATTCCCCCCCCCATTTTTTTTTAATCCCTGCATTCTGAAGGAGGTTTGATTATGAGTCTTAATATCTGCTTTGATACACTGCTAGATAGAGTCTTTCAGAGGCCCTCTGTGGTAGGCTCCTGTCCTGTTCCTTCTTTGCTTCTACATCCAATGTCCATCCCATTTGTGTTTCTAAGTGAGGATTGATCATCTTACCCCAAGTCCTCTTTCTTGTTTATCTTCTTTAGGTGTATAAATTTCAGTATATTTATCCTATCTTATAGGTCTACATAAGTGAGTATGTACCATGTATGTCTTTCTACTTTTGGGATACCTCACTCAGGATGATTGTTTCTAGGTCCAACCATTTGCCTGCAAATTTCATGATTTCCTCATTTTTAATTGCTGAGTAGTATTCCATTTCAAAAGTACCATAATTTCTGTATCCATTCCTCAACTGAGGGACATCTGTGTTGTTTCCAGGTTCTGGCTATTACGAATAAAGCTGCTAAAACATGGTTGAGCAAATGTCCTTGTTGTGTACTTGAGCCTCTTTTGGATATATGCCTGGGAGTGGTATAGTTGGATCTTGAGGAAGCACTATTCCTAATTGTCTGAGAAAGCGCCAGATTGCTTTCCAGAGTGGTTGTACAAGTTTACATTCCCACCAGCAATGGGGGAGGGTTCCCCTTTCTCCACAACCTCTCCAGCATATGTTGTCACTTGAGTTTTTGATCTTAGCCATTTTGGTAGGTGTCAGGTGAAATCTTAGGGTCGTTTTGATTTGCATCTCTCTGATGGCTAAGGACATTGAACATTTCTTTAAGTGTTTCTCTGCCATTCTATATTCCTCTACTGAGAATTCTCTGTTTAGCTCTGTACCCCATTTTTTAATCAGATTGCTTGATTTGCTGTTTTTTAACTTCTTTAGTTCTTTGTATATGCTGGATATCAGCCCTCTGTCAGATATAGGATTGCTGAAGATCCTTTCCCAGTCTGTAGGCTGTCATTTTGTTTTGATGACTATGTCCTTTGCTTCACAGAAACTTTTCAGCTTAATGAGGTCCCATTTATCGATTGTTGCTCTTAGAGCCTGCGCTGTTGGTGTTCTGTTCAGGAAGTTGTCTCCTGTGCCAATGAGTTCCAATGTGTTACCCACTTTTTCTTCTAACCGATTTAGTGCATCTGGTTTTATGTTGATATCTTTGATCCACTTGACTTTAGTTTTGGGTGATAGATATGGATCTATTTTCATTTTTCTGCATGTAGACATCCAGTTGTACCAGCACCATTTGTTGAAGATGCTGTCTTTTTTTTCCCACTGAATGGTTTTGTCTTCTTTGTCAAAAATCAAATATCCATAGGTATGTGGGTTTAATTTTTAGTCTTCTATTTGGTTCCATTGATCCACTATTCTATTTCTATGCCAATACCATGCCGTTTTTATTACTATTGCTTTGTAGTATAGCTTGAGATCAGGAATGGAGATGCCTCCAGATGATCTGTTGTTGTGCAAGATCGTTTTGGAAATTCTGAGTTTTTTGTTTCTGCATATGAAGTTGATCATTTTTTTCCTCAAGATCTACGAAGAATTGTGTTGGTATTTTGATGAGAATTGCATTGAATCTGTAGACTGCTTTTGGCAAAAATGCCATTTTCACTATGTTAATCCTACTGATCCATGAGCACGGGAGATCTTTCCATCTTCTGAGATCTTCTTCAATTTCTTTCTTCAGAGATTTGAAGTTTTTCTCAAACAGGTCTTTCACTTGTTTGGTTAGAGTCACTCCAAGGTACTTTATTGTTATTAGTGGCTATTGCTAAGGGTGTTGTTTCCCTAATTTCTTTCTCATCCCTTTTGTCTTTGGTATACAGGACGGCATATGATTTTTTGTATCCAGCCAGGTTGCTGTAGGTCTTTATCAGCTGAAGGAGTTCTCTGGTTGAATTTTTGGGTCACTCATGTATACTATCATATAATATGCAAATAGTGAAACTTTGAGCTCTTCTGTTCCAATTTGCATTCCCTTTATCTCCTTTAGTTGTTTTGTTGCTCTAGCTAGAACTTCAAGTACTATGTTGAAGGGATATGGAGAGAGTGGGCAGCCTTGTCTTGTCCCTGATTTCAGTGGGATTGGTTTTAGTTTCTCTCCATTGAGTTTGATGTTGGCTATAGGCTTGCTGTATATTGCCTTCACTATGTTTACGTACGTTCCTTGAATCCCTGATCTCTCCAAAACATTAAATATGAATGGGTGTTGGATTTTGTCAAATGTTTTTTCAGCCTCTAAGGAGATGATCATGTGGTTTTTCTCCTTTAGTTTGTTTATGTGGTGGATCACATTGATGGATTTCTGTATATTGAACCACCCCCTCATGCCAGGGATGAATCCTATTTGGTCATGGTGGATGATATCTTTGATATATTCTTGGATGCGGTTTGGTAGTATTTTGTTGTGTTCACAAGAGAGATAGGTCTGAATTTCTCTTTTTTTGTTGGGTCTTTGTGTGGTTTATGTATCAAGGTGACTGTGGCTTTATTGAATGAGTTTGTTAATGTTCCTTCTGTTTCTATTTTGTGGAATAGTTTGAGGAATATTGGTTTTAGTACTTCTTTGAAGGTCTGGTAGAATTCTGCACTGAAACTATCTGGCCCAGGGCTTTTTTTTTGGAGGGGAGACTGTTAATGACTGCTTCAATTTCCTTGGGGGATATAGGGCTATTCAGTCTTTCTACCTGATCTTGACTTAATGTTGGTAGATGGAATCTATCAAGAAAATTGTCCATTTCATTGAGATTTTCAAATTTTATGGCATATAGACTTTTCTATATGACCTAATGATTGTTTGGATTTTCTCAGTGTCTGTAGTTATGTCCCCTTTTCATTTCTGATTTTGCTGATTTGGATAGATTCTCTCTGCTTTTTAGTTAGTTTGTCTAAGGGTTTGTCTCTCTTGTTGATTTTCTCAAAGAACCAGCTTTTTGTTTCATTGATTCTTTGAATAGTTTTATTTGTTTCTAATTGATTGATTTCAGCCCTGAGTTTGATTATTTCTAGCCATCTGCTCCTCTTGGGTGTATTTGCTTCTTTTTTTCCTAGGCTTTTCAGTTGGGCCATTAAGGTGCTTGTATGTGGTGTTACAAATTTCTTCTTGAAGGCACTTAGTGCTATGAATTTTCTTCTGAGCACTGCTTTCAATATTTCCCATAAATTTGGGTATGCTGTGCCTTCATTTTCATTGAATTCTAGGAAGTCTTTAATTTCTTTCTTTATTTCTTCCTTGACCCAGCTGTCATTGAGTAGCAAGTTGTTCAGTTTCCATATGTGTGTCGGCTTTTTGTTATTTCCGTTGTTGTTGAGATCCAGCTTTAGTCCATGGTGGTCAGATAGAATACAAGGGATTATTTCAATCTTGTATCTGTTGAGGCTTGCTTTGTGACCAACTACATGGTCTATTTTGGAGAAGGTTCCATGAGGTGCTGAAAAGAATCTATACTCTTTTGAGTTTGGGTAAAAAGATCTGTAGATGACTATTAGGTCCATTTGATTTATGGACTCTGTAAGTGACTTTATTTTCCTATTTGGTTTCTGTCTAGTTGATCTGTTCCTTGGTGAGAGTAGGGTGTTGAAGTCTCCCCTTGTTAAGGTATTAGGATCAACGTGTGATTTAAGCTTTAATAATGTTTTATTTACGAATGTAGGTGCTCTTGTACTTGGGGCAATGATGTTCAAAATTATGATGTCATCTTGGTGGATTTTCCCTTTGATGAGAATATAGTGGCCCTCCTTATCTTTTTTGATTAATTTTGGTTGAAAGTCTATTTCATTAGATATTAGGATGGCTACTCCAGCTTGTTTTCTGGAACCATTTGCTTGAAAAACAGTTTTCCAGCCCTTTACTTTGAGGTATTGTTTATCTTTGTTACAGAGGTGTGTTTCTTGGATGCAACAGAATGTTGGATCTTCTTTCTGCAACCATTCTGTTACTCTGTGTCTTTTTATTGGGGAGTTGATTCCATTGATGTTTATAGATACTAGTGACCAACAATTGTAACTTTCTTTTGATGTGGGGTTAGTGGTATTGCTGAGTTTCATTTCCTGTATTCTTTTTGTTGTTGTTGTTCTTGTGTAGTAATCTGTGTCCTAGGTTTCCTTGGATGTAATTGTTTTCTTTTAGTTAGAGTTTCCCTTCTTGTAACTTCTGTAAAGCTGGGTTACTGTGTAGATATTGTTTAAATTTGGTTTTGTCATGGAATATTTTGAGTTCTCTGTCTATTTTGATTGAAAGTTTTGATTGGTATAGTAGTCTGGGTTGGCATTTGTGGTCCCTTAAGGATTGCATGATTTCTGTCCAGGCCCTTCTGGATTTCATAGTTTCTGTTGAGAAATCCAGTGTGTTTCTGATAGGTCTACCTTCATATGTTACCTGGCCTTTTTCCCTTGCTGCTTTTAAATTTTTTCCTTTGTTCTGAAGATTCAGTGTTTTGACTATGATGTCATGTGAAGAATTTCTTTTTCTGGTCTAGTCTACTTGGTGTTCTGTAGGCCCCTTGTATGTTTATGGACATCTCTTTCTTTAAGTTGGGAAAATTTTCTTCTATAATTTTCTTGAAAACATTTTCCAGACCTTGGAACCTGATGTCTTCTTTTTCATCTACGCTTATTATTCTTAGATTTTGTCTTTTCATGGTGTCCTTGATTTTTTGGATGTTTTGTGTTTGGAACTTTTCTGATTTTTTTTTCTTTGAGAGACATGTCAATTTCTGCAAATGTATATTCCGCACTTGAGATTCTCTCTTCCATCTCTTATATTCTGTTGGTGATGCTTACCTTTGTAGTTCCTGATCGTTTTTCTATGTTCTCCAGCTCCAGGTTTTTCTCTATTTGTGTTTTCTTTATTAATTCTAATTCTGTTTTCATGTCTTGCACGATTTCCTTCATCTGTGTGAATATGGATTCCTGTTTTTCAATGATGGCTTCTATTTTTTGTCTGTTTCTTCTCTATATATTGCTAATTGTGCCTCTACTTGTTTGGCTGTATTTGCCTGTATTTCTTTGAGAGCTTTGTTCATTTCTTTATTTGCCTTCATTTGTGTAGATATTTCTTTTATAGCTTTGTTCATCTCTTAGTTTGCTTCAGTTTTTGTGGTCATTTCTTTGAGAACTTTGTTTCCTCTTTGTTCATCTTGATTTCTGTGGCTATTTCTTTGAGGGCTTTGTTCATTTTTTCTTTATGGGCCTCTAATAGCTGGAAAAACATAGTTTTAAAGTCGTTTTCTTGTGTATCTAGTGAGTTGAAGTGTCCATTGGTTTATGGGGTTGCTGGTGAGGTCATTATTTCCTGATTTTTGTTGTGTGTGTTCTTATGTATGCCTCTGGCCATCTGGTTATCTATAACCCTCACTGTTTGCTCCTGGAGTTTGTAGTTCAGGCTAAGATTGTCTCTTTCTGCTTTCTGGACTCTTTGAAGTTCATTAGTTTGGGAGTGTGCTTTGTGGTTTCAGTTTTACCTAAGTAAGGAATGTGAGATGCTGGCACTATTCGCATGTGATTTTAGCAGGTGCAGTGTGCATGTGCAGATTCCCTGACTCCAGTGACTTGGAGGTCACTAGTATGCAGCTCTGTCTGGGATCCCGGGATTGTTTGCCTGGATTTTACTGGCAGTCCTGCAAGGCAGAGGCTTCAGCATTGGGGTCGCTATCCCAAGAATCCCTATGGTGCCCATAATAGGGGTGTGGGTGGCAGGGATCTCTTGTCTGGTTGCTTGCATAGAGAGGCCCTGAGTATAGGGCAAACACCCTCTAGAAGGCACACTCACTCCCTTGCAGGACCACTTGGATTGCACAGGGGTTCCCCTTGTTCTCTACTCTCTGATTTGATCCTGCTGGGGCAAATGCACGTGTAGGCTAACGTGTAGTCAGCTCTGTGTCACTGTAGCAACAGGACTGGGTGTCCACCTGCACTGTGTCCCACCTCTCTGAGCTTCCCCTCTGCCAAGAAAGGCTTATGGTGGCGGGTCCCGAGGTAGCACTGGAAAGAGTTGGGTTGAGTGTCCTCAATCCCAGATCCTGGGCCCAGATCTCTGTGCCAGAAGCTGCCCCGTGCTAGGGCATATGTCAGTGGTTCCAGGGGAGTACCAGGTAGGGTTGAGTGTCCTCAGATCTAGAACTTGGGTTTCTCTGCCCGGAGCTGCTAGGTGTGCTGGAGAGGGGGTGCTGTAGCCTGTGGCAGGCTGCCTTTCTGATCTTCCCCTCCGCTTGGACAAGCTTATGGCGGTGCTCTCAGGGGTGTGCCAAGAGGGGTTGGGAATTCTCAGTCCTCAATCCTGAGCCAGGGGTTTCTCTGCCAGGGGTTGGAGGCTGCTGGTGCTAGGACTTGGTTCTAGGCCTTATTGCTCTGGACCCTGGAGAATGTCAGGATGTTTTGAATGACCACAGTCCCAGATCCCCAGCAGGCAGCAGCACTGGGGTCCGAGCTCTGTGAAGCTGCTGTGCACCTCTTTATCCATCCACTCTGCTGCAGCAGGGTTATGAAGGCGTTCTCGGGGGAGTACCCGAAAGGATTGGTTTTTCTCAGCCCCAGATCTCGATTTTTTTTTTTTTTTTTTTTTTTTTTTTTTTTTTTTTTTTTTTTTTTTGGTGGAAGCTGCAGTTCTCGCTGGGGCTGGAGTACAGACAGTGTGGTCTATGGTGGGTTCTGCTGGACGCCTCCTTCTTCCTCCGAAGAGGGAGAAGGGAGTTGGATACAGGGAAGTGCCTAGTGATCACCTCCCTGGGTGTCTCCTCCTGGAGGAGTTTGCTGGGACCTGATTCTAGATGGACTCAGATCATGGTAGTCTCTTTCTTCCTGGAAGTCTAGATAACTCTGTTACTCTGTTCAAGGTTGATCAGCCCCTTCACTCACCAATTTCTGCGTTGCAGGTCCTTTGCCCTTCAGCTAAGGTACACACTAGCCGTTGCCATCTTCTTCCTCCTGCCAAGTCGCTTAAACATTTTGAATGTAACTTTTACATATGGCTTTCCCAATTCTTTCATAACTGTTCTTACTGTATGTAGTTTACTATAAACACATAAAGTCCATATGCATTTGTAAAAAAAAATAAGACTGTACTGAAAAAAATAATGATCACAACATAAAGAAATAAAAGCAAAGTTTCATACATAGGCCGTATCTATTAATAACTAAATTATGTGACAAAACTACAGTTAATCCTACTTAAATAGCTATTAAGTTAATAGCTTAAGGAACATTTAATACATTATAGGTTATAAAGGAAAGAAAAATTGATTCTGAAGTGTATTTATGGTTATTTTAGCTACATATTCATCCATGGCAGTGGTAACCTAGTAAATTCATTGTCAGCACTTCAGCACTGAATACAAGTATTAACAGACCATTACTTTTCCATGATGCTCAATTGCTCTCAGATAGTTTATAAGATTAATTATTATTGCAATTTCTTCTGGAATTATAGATTGGTCAAGTCTGTTTGTTTAAGTTAACTTTAAGTGGGAGGAAAAAAAGTGTGTGTGTGCTTACACTGGTTCCCACAGTTGACACTTCATGTATTTCACTTTGATTTCCATTTTATGAAGATTTGCATGAGTTTTAAATCAGGTGAAAAATCATTTCATTACAGCTCAGCAGGGATATGAAATAATTTCCCTGAAGCCCAACTGGTTTGAAAATACAATGCCTGAGAATCAGGTAGGTCTTACTTGTTGGCAGTTTTAGAAATCAAAGCTTTACACACTTCTGATTACATTTAAATTAGTATTCACAGTAAAGGTTATAAGCCACATCCAATTATAACAATTGTACTATAATACCAGAAGTATCTCAGACTTGGCACTGGGACACTGTTTCATAGTTATATTCTCCATCATACATCATATGTTGTCAGTGAGTGTGTGCATACTGCTTGCTTATCAGGAGCACTGTACAATGTAAATTTATCTTGAACAGAAAGCAGATATTTTAAGTTTATAAGGCTAAACGTGATTAGCAGTTAGAGTAACCATGTCTTTTTCTGATGCACTTCAGGCAATGTAAATGGCATGAATGTAACATACATACCCATATATATGATACATATAAGATACATATGATAAATAAGACCAAGGTGAATAGAATAAAATCATATTTATTTATACATTCCCACTATAATGAAAATTTAATGTTGATTTAATTTGATCTATCTCTCCTTTAGGCTGGGTATTTGCTGTGAATACCTTAATTTTATAATTACTCTAAATAGCTGACTGGGAGAATTTTCTCTTAAACAAATAAAAGTACTGCAGAATAAATGTTCTTATTCACTAGTATTGTTCTAAATACTCAAATTATCAAAATAGAAAAAGCTAAGCCAACTACTTTTTACTTCTTTCTATCTTACATATTTTGCATATTCCCTGTAAACATTCAATATATCACCTACTTCTAAATATGACAAGTGACATGCACTATTGTTAAGAACCATGCTATCTGTTTCACTCCAGTCATATCAGCAATCTGCTTCACACAATTCCCAGGGTTTTAAAATGTCTCTTTGTAGCCAGGTGTGACTTTCAGTGGAGGGAAGGAGACGCCAATTCACCCACAAAGGCTTTCGCCCAAAATTTGTCCTGCCAAGAGAACTGTAGGGATTAAGACATAAAATAGATTGAGGGAAAGTCAAACTAATGACCATCCTAACCAGAGATCTATGCAATGGAAAAGAGCCAACCCTACTACTCATGATACTTTGTTATGTATTCAGACAGGAACCTAGCAGAACTGTCTTCAGAGAAGCTTCCTTCACAGCTGAAGTAAACAGATGCAGAGACTCACAGCAAAACAATAGGCGGAGCTTGGAGAGATTTTGGGAAGGGCTGGAAGAAGGATTAAGGGTAAGGAAGACCTACAGCTGAAGGCTGAAGACTGAAGCATCACCCAAGAGCATGCATGGGTTGGACCTAGGCTCCTTACACATATGTAGTGAATGTGCAGCTTGGTCATCATGTGTGTCCCCTAACAGTTGAAGTAGGGGCTGTCTCTGACTCTGTTGCCTGCCTTTGATGATTTTTTTCCTTCTAGTTTGGGTGCCTTGCCTGTCCTCAGTGGGAATGGATGTACTTGGTCTTGCTGTTACTTAATGTGCCAAGGTAGCTTTGGTACCCATGGAGGCCTCCCTTTCTCTGATGAGAAGGAGGTGGGAGGGTGAGGAGGTGGGGGGTGGGAGGTGGGACTGAGAAAAAAGCTCTTCAAGTAGGTTGTAAAGTGATTAATAAATAAATAAATGAAGAGAAGAATAAATAAATAACATAGCTTCCTCCATTTTTGTACTTTGTAACAGCTTAAACTTTGTAATGTGAATTTTTCTTCAACATTAGCTAGTGTTATGCCCTAGTCACTATACCCCAAAAGACCACCACCAGGAGTCAAGTCCATTGCAAAACCCATGAGGATCTTTTTATTACAAATTATTACAAGCTGCAGCTTGGGCTCACACCCCCAATTCCAAAGCAAAGAGCCCTGTGCTCAGGTTATTTGGTTGATTTAAAGATTCTGGTCCCTCCCAATGTACCCAAAGCAGGGGAGATTCTTGTCTGGCAAGCATTTATTGATCAAAACGCAAAGGGATGTTGCATTTGAATTGATTAGCTATAGAAAGGTCCCCAAATCATTAATGATCTGCCTGTCCCTCCCTAGGAGGATGGGCCGGTTTCCTAGCAACTTTATCTCTAGTGGACAGGAAAATAATGCAGTAAGGCTAGTTCTTCCCCTAAGGGTATTAAGGCTGTACATATCTCCACCCAGCTAGCCTTAGTTCGGGCCTGTACTTTAAACTTTAAAATAATAGCCACTGAATTTTTATCTCTTGGTATCTCACTAGTTTAGCAAATTTACCTAGTTTCACTTAAATAAAATTTAAATGCTTCTAAGAATAAATGTTAAAAAAAAAAAGACTTCAGCTTTCAGACTGGCAAAATGGGTTGGTGGGTATAGGCACTCTCCATCTACCTTGTTTGGTCCCATGAAGCTATGGGTAAAGGAAAGAACAATGCTGGCAGCATTTCCTCTGACCTGCATGTGTGTGCTGTGGAATTCAGACTCATACACATACATGCACAGACAATAATATATAACATAAACATGTAAATTAACTGCGGTTGTCTTCCCACCTTTTGACTGAAACAGTCCTGGCTTGTAATTATTTCCTAGTCGTTTTCTTATTTCAGATTAACTCAGGGAGTATATTTTCATGGTCTAATGTATGCTCAAGTCATTAAAAATCTTGTTAAGGGATGGCTGAAATCTGACCCTTGTTTGGTGGCACTATTTGGGAAGACTATGGAAGCTGTAGAAGACAGAAATTTGCCTGAAGATGTTAATCAATACAGCTGCTTAGGTTTACAACATTGCCCTGTTCCCTGCTCTCTCTATCTGTCTCTCTTTCTGTGTCTCTGCTACCAGTGAATGAACGTAAATGGGATCAGTTTTTCTACTGTTGCTTTCCCAGATTTCCTCTCAATTGCCATGCTTTTCCCATTTTGAGGGACTCAGTGATTCTTTAACTGCAAGCCATAATAAATGTCTTCTCTCAATTGTATTTGGTCATGATATTTTATCATAGCTACAAAATGTAACTAATATAAAAGTCAAACATATTTTGACAAATCCCTATTGTTGAAAATCTCAGAATGAAAATAATAAGGAATGTGATTAGTTTCAGCAAGTTGAACCAAAAGATAAAATATGACTGATTATCTCACTGGGCACTAAAGAACTATGGATGCCAGATTCATTTTGATGGTAATTTTAGAACTAGCAAAATACAAGCAAACAAAAATACTGTTCTGCCTTCAGGGGCAACAGTCTTATCAGACAAATAAGTTCCCTTTTAAGCAAAAACTTCTGAGTGACCAGTCATTTATAATTAACCCATTCAGGTCCTTGCTCTTTCCAAGAAAATGTCAGCATTTTAAAATTTGACATTTTAAAGTAGCCAGAGCATTTTGACATCAAATTCAATAAAAGCTAATTAAAATTAGTAGTAAATGTCACAAAGATAAGTGAGACAAAAGAATCTATCTTTCTCTTTGCAGTGTGACAAATTATTTAATAAGTAAAAATAGATAAATAACTGTTTGGGAAAAGTTGCTGGTCACTGCCTTTTATTTTATTAAGGACAAATATAAGCATGCTAATATTGATGGAATTTCTTAACTTAGTTGAGAAGCATAGTATGATTAATTCCAGGAATATTAAATGGAATTAGGGTTACTTTTAAGTAATTATAACACAATGAATATATGTGTGTGTGTGTGTGTGTGTGTATGTGTGTGTGTATGTGTGTGTGTATATGTATATATCCAAAAACAACTAAATCAATAATAACCTAAAAATCAACCTCAATTTTACAAGAAAAATAAAATATGGTCATGTTAAAAAAAGTGCTGCAGAACCAAAATATCTGGGTACAGGGGTCTTTTCTGAGACTGATACTCCAACCAAGGACCATTCATGGATATAACCTAGAACCCCTGCTCGGATGTAGTCCATGGCAGCTCAGTATCCAAGTGGGTTTCCTAGTAAGGGGAACAGGGACTGTCTCTGACATGAAATCGATGGCTGGCTCTTTGACCACCTCCCTTTAATGGGGGAGCAGCCTTGCCAGGCCACAGAGGAGGGCAATGCAGCCAGTCCTGATGAGACCTGATAAACTAGGGTCAGAGGGAAGGGGAGGAGGACCTCCCTATTCCTTGGACTTGGAGAGGGACATGGGAGGAGAGGAGGGAAAAAAGGTGGGATTGGGAGGGGAGGAGGGGAGGGAGCTACAGCTGGGATACAAAGTAAACTGTAATTAATATAAAAAATTAAAATTTTAAAAAAGGAAAAAAGTTAATTTCAGAAGTTGAATGCATTTACTTTTATTATGAACTCATTGGGTTTTTTTGGTTTTTGTTTTGTTTTGTTTTGTTTTTTTGCTATAGTCAAATAAAAGTAAACTGAAAACTCAGCACCTGTATAAGTTCAGTGATAGAACAGCATATGTCTTTATCATCAGAAAAATCTGTAACAAAGTAAGGAAGAGGAAGAAAAGCAAATTATGAAAACTTCATTACCCTCAGGGCTATCAGAACCCAAATATTTCTTTTTCTGGAAGGTGTTGCCTTTTTTATTTCCACATATGTCTTCCTTTTATGTTTGGATAGAAAGTTTGCTTATTTATCTACTGTTATAACTTCTGTAATATATTGAGCATAGTCTCAACATACAGGAGCTTTCCAGGAATAACATAATAATAAAATCTATCCAATTTTGACCTGAGAGGAAGTATGTCCATACTGAACTTAGAAAAGCACAGTTTTAAACTTGATGTTAAAACAGGACAATGTTGACTAATAATTAACCTAACAGAAAATCACCCAAATTTTCTCACAACTTATGTGTTTCAGTTTTTCAGACTCCAAAATAGTTTAGCACTTGCTTTGAGATCATGTTATCTGAGATGGAGAAGTTGGTCAATAATTCACTGGAAACAAGATCTTTAACAAGGATAAAGGGAATGTTAGTCTTCTAAAGTGGCAATATCATATGACAAAGTGGCAAAAGTAGAGTTATAATTGGATGTGCTTTAGTCATAAGTGAACTGATAGAATGTACAATTGCTGCTCAATGTGAAAAGATACTAAATCACTTTTGGAGAGATGATGTTCCTTACTACCACTGTTTTCAGGGACTTTATGATGCAACTTTGTAAGGCATGCATTATTTTAACCTGTTGCTATAGTATAATCATACAGAATAACTAAGAATTCTACAGATATGTCATTTAACAGTAATAAAGGTCTTCTGTACATCAGTGATCTCAGAAGAAAATATAGATTATAAATCAATGTTTTATTTAATGGTGTAGAAATATATATAATATATGTAAATTTATGTAATGTCACAACAATTTCATAATGGTGTTCTTGATGGAAATAATAAACTTCGAAATTAAGCTTTGATAGATCAGAGTTATGGATTAGTTAAAGCTACATATTTACCTATTGGATAAAGTACTACACATATAAAGTTCTGCACTTCAATTTCATTTAATGACACTGTTAACATCTGACAATTCTATAGAACTCAGATCACTGTGAGACCTTGTTGTTTCACTCCTGCTATTGGTTGTTAAATATGCTTATTTCCCGTGCTGTTATCTATTCTTCACTCTCACTGTCATGTCTGTTAGAGCTGACTTATTCAGAATTCTAGCACATACTGAAGTACTGCTGAGACCTTTAGCATTGACAACTGAACAACTACTGTATCCTTGAACTGTTTTTGCTAGAAACTTGTTGTTGGACTAGCTGGACCACAGACTGTAAACCATTCTAATAAATCCCTTATATATATGTATATGTAGAAAAAGAGAGATAATAAATACATGATAAACAGAATGGGTGATGGATAGATAAATAGATGATTAGACAAATAAATTATATAAAAAGATAAAGTAGGTAAATAGAATCTACTGAGATAGAATTAGTGATACGTATCAGTAAATATGATGGATAGGTGATGGTAGGTGTTGTTCTCCATTTGGCTGAGGTTGGGCTCTGGAACTCAGCTTCTGACAAAGAACTGGGGTTCTGTTTCTCCTTGATGCAGCTAAAGGACCTTAGGGTGAGGCCCAAGTGAGCTAAGCCTAGGTATGGAAAAGGTTTTCCACAGAGTATTACATTTTGACTGTTTTATTTTTTATTTTAATTTCATTAATTGCAGTTTATTCACTTGTATCCCGCTCTAGCCCCTTCCTACTTCCCCATTGCCTGTGGCAATCGAAGCTTGGGAGGTCCAGACCATAGTGTTACAGCTCTTAGTAAAGCTGCTGTGCAGAGCAGGGCAGAGGTGCAGGCCAAGGCCCATGCCTGGTCAGCTTGCAGCCAAGACACAGGCCCAGGGAGGCCCTGGCCCAGCAAGGCCCAGGTTCAGTGGGCCAGAGGCCCAGTGTAATGCGATGGGGTGGAGGGTGACTGATGAATCTCAGATGGTCTTAACGTGAGAAAGCACGAACCTATGTACCTTTAATTCTGTAAAGTCAAGGACAATATAAGCCCTTGGCAGAGGGAGGGATTTTAGGGTGAATGTGTTGATTCACTGGGGTCAGGGGGTCAGGAATACTTTGGAGGTTCTACCACAAGAAGGGAAATTCAGTATTTAATGATCATATGAGTTGTTGTTGGGATCTCCAAGTGTAATTGAAGGTCACTCTGGACTAAGATCCTTAGCAGGGTGGAGTGTTTCTAGGAATTCCTAGATGCTTGCTAGAGCAGTTTCCTTATTTGCGGGAAAGGTCTGGCTTGTAATCTGCCCTGAGAGCCATGTGACCTCCTTATAAGACCTGGAATTACCCAGATCAGGGGAGAAGTCAGAACTCACCTGAGAAAAAGAAGTCTATCATAATAGACCAAATGCAAATGAGCAACTTCAACCTTATCCAGCAGACTCCCACAGGTAGGTAGATAGGTAGGTAGGTAGGTAGGTAGGCAGATAGGTATGTAGATGGATGGATAGATAGATAGATAGATAGATAGATAGATAGATAGATAGATAGATAGATAGATAGATAGATGGCAGGCAGACATACAGATAGAGCAGACAGACAGAGAGATAGATATTTACTCATTTTACCTTTTGTTTCTCTAGATACCCTTAACTAGTACAGAGATTTTATATGTTTTGGAGAAAATTTGCTCTCTTAAAGTGACTTCGGAGTTTTAAACAAACTGGATATTTTGAATGAGACTGAATTTTTAAAGTACTTGTCTGTTTTTTAATAGACTGAATTTTTTAACAATGTTTAAAAATGTTTGAATTTTTAGAGACTGGTAGATTTTTAAAAGATATAATGTTTTATATTATCATATAAATATGTGACACCTGGGTGGAAGTTTTAAAGAGACTATGGTTTAGTAGGATATGTTTGTCCTTCATACTTACAAAGGGTCAATGGTACTGTCTGATTTTATATATTTTACATCAATTTAAAACAGACAAGAGTCATTTAGGAAGAGAGATAAAAATCAGTTGAGAATATACCACCAACAAATTGGGCTGTGGACAAGTTTGTGCTGCAGTTTTTTAACTGATGATTGATAAGGGTGCCACTCCTAGGCTTGAGGCCTTGGGAAATAAGAAAGCAGGCTGAGCAACCAAGTACTCCTCCATGGCTCCTGCATTAGTCTATGCCTCAGGCTCTTCTCATGTGTGAGCTCCTGCCCTAAATTCCCCCAGTGACAGACCTGAGACCTGTGAGTGGAAATGAACCACTTTTTTTCCTCAAGACACTTTTGCCTATGATGTTTTATCAAAGCAATAGAACCCATATATGAGACAACATGTCTACTGATGCCATTGATCAGGTACTGTTTAGGCCGCCACAATGTGAGGGATAATTGATATACAACTCATATAGTTTCATTGTCATATCTAGATTTTTTAGGAGGAGACACAATCTCAGTTTTCCTTTTTCTCTGGCTCTGACAGTTTTCCCACCCCCTTTCCATCATGTTCTCTGACCCTTGGCAGCATAAGTCATGCTGTACATATATTTACTGGGGCTGAGCACCCCTTAATAAGTTGCTCTCTGCATTTTGACCATTTGTTATCTTCTGCAACAGTTGCCATGTGCTCCAAAGAGAAGGTTCATTGATGAGGGGTAAAAGTCACACTTCTCAGTAAGTATAAAGAAAAATGTGTAGAATTCAGTTAGTTACTACACTGGTTTAGTAACCTGGCAGTTTCTACAATCAGATCCAGGGCATCTTTAGAAGTCCAAAGATTGTAAGTTCTTGTAAAATGAAAATCAAGACAAATGCCTCTTATACCAAAATCAATGACACAGGGCTTTAGAAAGCAAAACCAAAATGAACAACATTGGAAACTCAGATGTAATCTTGTGGTTCTGAAAGGATTGGGCAGTAGTACTGCCTTTCCACCCCTGCAACCCCAAAGCCCAACACAAGTACCTTGTTGTGTATGCTCAATAAGACTGCACAGATCTGTCTCTACCCTTGACATCTCAAGTATTTTGGAGTTTCCAATATAATTGAGGCTGAAACTTCACAAATGGAATGAATCTCTTGCCCTCTCTTTATCTACATAGTGACAAAGCTTAAGATTCTCATATGACTTTTCTCACCCTGGAGCATCCAAAGCAACTGAATCTTCATGTTCACTAAGAGAGATCTCTCAGGGCCTCTCTAAAAGGAAACCAGCCCTATCACATGATGCCAAGCCCTGTTGTTCCTTTAACTGCTTTCATATCTTCAAAACAAGTACCAGCTGGGAGACTCTTACACATTATTTTCCAAGTTTCTATTAGCAGCTTGATTTGTAGCCTTGACTCGTTGATATGATAGATTCACTGTGCTGACACTGAACAAAAATTCCCAGAACTTTTTAATCTCAAAATGCTGATCTTTTACAAGTACAGCTAATATTTCTACTGGTGAACCAGCATCCATTTTTCTAGTAAAATGAAACTTTCACTTACACAAATTCCTAGTCCAGAATTTCATATCATTCACCCCTGTAGAATCTTTGCTTCTTCATGAAAACTCAAAAGCCAGGTCTTTACCATTTGTGTTTCTTTCAACGTTCTCATATAAGCTTCCTCAACAAAGCTCGTTATGTTTTCATCACTGAAAACTTCTACAGCATAAAATTCTAAATGCTTTTACATCCTTCTCCAAACCATCATAATCAATTCTGTCACAACTACACTCCCACTTTCCTGGTACCAATTTCCATTCTGGTTTGTGTTCTGTTGCTGTTACAAAATACTGTAGCAGAAAGCAATTTGAAAAGGAATGGCTTTATTTCTGCTTACAGTTTGGTGTGACAGCTCACCACTGAAATCCATGAGGGAATAAAAGGCAAATATCTGTAGCAAAAATTATGAAGAAATGGCATTTCCCAGTTTGCTTTCTAGTTCATGCTTAGTAAGCTTTCTTATACACCCCAGGTTGTATAGAAATGACTCAATCCAAAATGGGCTGGGCCATTCCAAGTCAGTCATTGGTGAAGACAATTTCTCAAACACATGCTGAAGAACAGTCTATTCAAGGCAAATTTTCCATTCTCAGATAAATCCAGGCTGGATCAATATCATATCAGAAGCTAGCTGAGACAGACCTATTCTACTACTGAGAAAAAGTAGAGGAGATGCTTTGGAATCTTCATTTCCAGTTATCTCTGCAGGTGGTCTCTTAGTAATTCCTTATGTGATGATCACTCATTCTAAGGCTATGCCTTTCTAGACAGCAAAGCACCTACTGTCTCCTAGATGTTTTTTCAGGCTCTGAAGTCTGTATGGCATCACCATTCTAAGCCTTGCTGGTTAATGAGTGTAGGACATCACTAGCCACAGGAGTCTCACAGGGCTAAGCTCCATGTTAGGAGTATCATTAGCTATATCATAAAACTTGATACGTCCCGGAATTGGAATCAGACATTTCTTAAAAGATGAACCTTAGATTTTAAAGTAATGATCATTTTCGATAGTCATATTTTTTCCAAGATCAGCCAACAGCAGATTAGATTTATATGGTGTAAATATGCATAACACTCTATTCTTTATATAATATCACTTAAAAGTAACTTTGAAAGTTACTGTAGAGAAGATATTCACAAAACAACTGATTATGCCAGTCTTACTCGAGATTTCAATGGCTGTGAAAAGACCCCATGACCACAGCAGCTCTTATAAAGGAAAACATTTATTTGAGGCTGGCTTACAGCTCAGAGGTGTAAATCATTGTTATCTTGGCAAAAAGCATGGTTGCACACAGACAGACATGGTGTTAAAGAGATAACTGAAAGCTCTACATCTGGATAGTCAGGCAGCATAGAGAGAGAGAGAGAGAGAGAGAGAGAGAAAGAGAGAGAGAGAGAGACTGGGCCCTCCTTGAGTATGTGAAACCTCAAAGCCCATCACCAGTGACACAGTTCCTCGAACAAAGCCCCAGCAAGGCCACACCTCTTAGTAGTCCACCCCCTGATGATTAAGCATTGAGCCCATGGGCCATTCCTATGCAAACCACCACATGCATAAGAATGACTGATAGGCTCAATACTATATTGATTAGTAGAAAATTGTGGAATTTTTAAAAAATTATTTCACCTTTTTTGAAAGTATTAAATTCGATTAAGTAGGAATAACAATGCACTTAACTAAATATTATTGCATACTTTCAACAACATTCAGACTCACAGAACATGTCCACACTATGGTAATTATGAGTTTTAAAAATATATAAAAAAATCTTATACTCCTATTTCAATTTCTAAACACAATATTGATTATCCTGTCTTTTATTTTTGTTGTTGTTGACTTTTCACCCAAAACTGATATTCTTCGATTAAATTCAATACTTCTACACAATTAGTACTTAAGTGATTGTCTTTTCCTTTATGATTTTCCATGACCATGTTAAAAAATTACACTCCTTTAGCGATGACAATAGTTTGTTCTAAGACTGACCCAGGAAGTAATTGTAGCATTGACATTTTGTCTGTTTTCAATTCTCTGTACTGTATTGGATTTCCTGGTTTATTTTCTGTTTCTTCATATCCTATTTTTGTTTTCCCTTCAGGGAGTATTATTTTCATTGATTCCTATGTAGTACTTTTCCCATTTTCTAATACTGTGAAGTTTTATTTCCTATAAAGAGCAGTGTTTTCCCTTATTACTTCAATATTAAGTGTCTTGGGCCAATTCCAATCTCACATATCTCAAAATAGAACTTTACTCAAGAGCAATCATAGCAAACCATGGCTCGCTGTGCAAACAATACAAAAGACAAGTGTTTGAGAGATATAACCCCCTAAGATATGTTAAATTTCTTTTGATGTCTATAAAACAAATATTTTGTGAAAACAAATTTATTTCTGTAGCAGTTTATTGGTATAAATATGTTTAATCACAATGTGACTTTGGCAGTAATCTTCACAATTTGACAAAACTGTTGGACTTTAAAATAAAAAATTAGCACTCCAAGTTTCTCACTCCAGTACAGATGAATACCTTGCCAGTGAAATCCAGTATTTATTTTATTTCTCAGTCCAATGGGATATAAAAAAAGAAACAATAATAGTAATAAAAGAAAAAAAAACAAATCTAAAAAATTCTGGATTTTTATCTCTTTTTTTTTTCTTTAAGGTTTCTTTTTCTTACAAAATAATTTATTTACTTTATCTTTTAATCATAATCATGTTCAAGGACCTAAAGTCCTTCTATATTCTTTTTTATATAAAATTTTTATTTTTTATATTAATTACAGGTTATTTACTTTGTATCCCAACTGTAGCCTCTCCTTCATTCTCTTCCAATCCTACCCTCCCTCCCTTATCTCCTCCCTGCCCCTCTCTAAGTCCACTGATAGAGGGAGTCCTCCTCCCTTTCCATCTAACTCTAGCTTATCAAGTATCTTCAGGACTGGTTGCAGTGTCCTCCTCTGTGGCCTAGCAAGGCTGCTCCTCCCTCAGGGTGGGGTTGAGGGGGGTGTTGTAGTTTGTTAGAACAAGGCTTAGGAAAGAACTCTGAGTTCTTGTGAGAGAACTCAGAGGGGAACTCTGAGTGCTTGTGAGAACATTCTAAGAAAACAAGAACCTTGCAAGTCATTATCTTTCAATCACAGAATTGTTTGTGGAATGTGTTTTAGTGTCCCCCCCCCTCCCCCCGGTATAGTTGATAGGGGTGAATTTACTTCAAATTACTCATAATTTCTTGGTGTTGTTTTTCAGTTAAATGTTTAAACTACCGTTTAATATGCCTCAGTTGAAAAACATTTTTACCATGTGTGGCTGAAGGGCTTGAACATAATAGACTCCATTTTGTCACTGGCCTCCATCTTAAACAAGATCTAAAAGTTACCCCAGCTTCAGAAAAACATGTTTACACTTGTAGAAAGCAACAACAGAATGTGCCAACCCTGAAACCAGCTGTTCAGAAAACAAGTCAAAATGACCTTTGTCTTTATCTCTACTAAAACAAATATATGTTGTCACTTTGGTTACCAACATAGTTATTATAACTTGTCTTTCACCAATCACTATGTAACAAGCTTGTTCTTGCTGAATGTCACTCAATCAGTTAACTGCCAAGTCTGGAAGCCCCTTCCCCTTACTAAAAATCCTGTAAAGCCTAACTTCTTTCTAGGCTCAGGGCTCCTAGCCTCTGACTGCTGTGACAGTTCATCCTGGGAGTCTGAGCTTAAACTCAAATAAAGGCTCTTTGCATTTGCATACGATTTCTGCTCCTGGTGTGGTCAGTGGTCTTTTGAGGTCTCATGAACTTGGCAAAACACAGCTGACTGCTGTGATGGTATACATGAGAACTTTACTTGGGTAAGGTTTATAACCGTCAGAGTATAAATCATCTGATGCTGTGAATAAAGCTAGCAATGGCATGACATTTTAGTCTGCTTTATTTATCATCTTTAAGGGTGGCAAGTAGATAAGTGCTGATTTAACACAACATGGATATTCAGTGGAATAAAAACTTTAATTAAGAGATATCCATGTTTAATTAGCATGAAAAAATAAATGAGAATGTTACAGTACACATGTGCTGATAATCTCTCAATCTACTCATACTATTTCAGTCAAATTGTTTTTGTACATTGTATACTTTTGTAAATTCCTAATATGTTCTGTTGAATTTTTTTTATTTTTATTTTTAGTTACAATTTGTTAACTCTGTGTCCCAGCTGTATCCTGCTCCCTCATTCCCTCCCCCTCCCCAACTCCCTCCCTGGTCTCCTCCCTGCCCCTTTCCAAGTCCACTGATAGGCAAGGACCTCCTCCCCTTTCATTTGACCCAGTTTTATCAGGTATCTTCAAGGCTGGCTGCAAAGTTCTCCTCTGTGGCCTAACAGGACTGCTCCTCCCCTGGGGGGGCGGGGAGGTCAAGGAGCCTGCCCTTGAGATCTTGTTAGAAATAGTCCTGTTGTTCCCCTTACTTTGGAAAACTACTTGGTTACTGAGCTACCATGGGCCACATCCCAGCAGAAGTTCTATGTTATATCCATAGATGGTCCTTGGTTGAGTGTCAGTCTCAGAAAAGACCCTGTGCCCTGATATATTTGGTACTTGTAGAGCTCCTATCCTTTCCATATCATATTAACTCCCCTTCTTTCATATGATTCCTTACACTCTGCCAAGATTTGGTTATTAGTCTTAGTGTCTGCTTTGAAACACTGCTAGGTAGAGTCTTTCAGATGCCTTTTGCGGTAGACTCCTGTCATACATTCAATGCACATCCCATTTGTCTTTCTAAATGAGGATTGATCATCTTCACCCATGTCCACTTTCTTGATTATCTTCTTTAATGTGTTTTGTTTGAGAAATATACAATCATGACTGATATAACTGAAGATTATACATCACAGATAGGTTTTAAAATGTAAAATTTTATTGAGTTAATCAAATGCTCATTTGTGAATAAGTATTTATGGTCTGATTCCTCTGTGTGAATTTTTTTTTTCTATGCGATGTGGTAAAGACCAAAGAGGGAAAGGTAAGTGATTAATCACCTTGGCCATTATGAAATGTTTATCAGTGACATACCTTGGGGCCCATGAATGCACAGAAGATGTTCGTTAATGTCTGGTAGGAGCTCTTTATAGAACGTGACTACTCATGAGAAACTAAAGCAAAACTGAACTCTTATTTACAGAGAATATGAGGAAGGGGAACAGAGGCTGTCTCTGTTTTGAACTCAGTTGCCTGCTCTTTGATCACTTCCCCCTTTACTGCAGTCTTGCCAGGCCACAGAAGGAAGTTCCAGGGAGTCCTAATGAGACTTGATAAGCTAGGGACAGATGGCAGGGGAAGGGGACTCCCCCTAACAGCAGACTAGAGGAAGCAGATAGTCGGAAAGAGGGAAGGAGGATGGGACTGGGAGGAGATGAGGGAGGGGTCTACAATTGTGATATAAAGTGAATAAATTGTAAAAAAAAAAAAAAAAAAAAAAGTAAAAATTAAACAAGTAAAAATAGAGATTAAAATAAGTCTAAGAAAAATGGGGATATTCATACATAGGAAACCTGAAGTAATACTTGGTTATTGGTATGAACCTGTTATTGGTACTTTTGGTTGAGAAATAAAAATAGAAAAGACTCCTCCATCTATCCTTTAATATTTTTGTGGAAAGTGATTTTTAAATTTGGAAAAGTAAAATTTATTACTGTGATCAGTTATCAATGTTTAGTTCCAGAAAATCATTGTGGTATTCTGTGGAATATAGCATCAGCTACAAGGTGATGATATAGATGGAGTTACAGAGAGGCTTTTAAACAAATTTTCAATTAATTAAATAGCAAAATGATTGCTATTTAAGGATGACAGAGAATCACAATTCATTTAATATTTTATTAATTGGGTGGATAAAAAATAAACAACAAAAGTGTACTGGAGATATAGCCAAATAAAATTAATATATTAGTTGTTGGAAACAAGACGTGTTCTGTTTGTTAAAGAACTATGTCCATAAAATGAAAATGATTTGTCGGTGAAAGCTGGGACCACAAAATTCTAAGTAAACCAAGTATATGAAACACATAGTGTTGTCTATTCAATGAAAAATATGTAAAACCTATTTGTTTGTTTTCCAAAAAGCTGAGACTGGAGGTGGCAAATAGCTTAGCTGATCCTCACACTATCTATAGCGCCAGGACATGCCAAGGTTTTACAAACAGGGCTAAAGATACCCCCTAGTCTAGGTGATCTTTGCCATATCTGTATTTCCCTGGTGACCCCAGGATTCCATAACCAGGACTAGAGGTGGTTAATACTTCAGATGTCTTCTACACCTTCATTAGGACTGAAACCACACCTCCCCTAGAAGATTAAGATAACATATATAGACTGTCCTTAGAACATGGAAGAAGTGACATGTACTTTGCGAATAATTTTGATGTAATTAAGTAATTATGTAATGTAATTATGCTGCATTGTGCACTCAGGATTATGTTAAGCCTGAAAACCATTCTTCTAAATTGTATTGTTCTTAAATATTCCTAAAATAAACTGCTCAGTGTCAGACTCTAGAAGTTAAAATGGACAACAAACTCTGAGTCATGTTGAACCAATTACCTTCTTGGCCCACAAGAACCAATACTCTGCTGGCTCAGCTGTTTGCAGAGACCCTTGAATGAATATTTAGAAAACTTGTATACAAGTAATTTCTCTTGTATGTATTTCAATGGTTAAAATATTGAATATTGCATTTAAGATGACAATGTTACGAACATCTGTAACATAGATATAAGTAACAAGTAGTTTTGCATGCCCTTTTAAGCCTTAAGCACTGTCCCTAGGGCTATCTAAAGTATACCAGGTATTTTATTTTGTTAAATTAATTAATTTATTTGTTTATTATAATTTATTCACTTTGTATTCAGGCTATAACCCCCTCCTTCATCTCCTCCCAGGCTCGCAATTACCCTACATCTTCTGCCCCATGCCCCTCCCCTAGTCCACTGATAGGGGAGGACCTTCTCCTCTTCTATCCGAACTTAGCCTATCAGGTCTCATCAAAGCTGGCTGCATCATCTTCTTCTGTGGATAGGCCAGGCTGCCTCAGGATCCAGCTATACCACTGCTGGGCATATATCCAAAAGATACTCCACCATTCAACAAGGACATTTGCTCAACTATGTTCATAGCAGCTTTATTCATAATAGCCATATCCTGGAAACAACACAGATGTCCCTGAAGAATGAATACAGATTGAATGAATGGATACAGATATTGTGGTACATTTACAAAATGGGATAGTACTCAGCCATTAAAAACAAGGAAATCATGAAATTTGCAAGAAAGTGGTGGGAGCTGGAAAAGATCATCGTGAGTGAGGTAACCCAGAAGCAGAAAGACACATACGGTATATACTCACTTATAAGTGAATATTAGCCGTATGATAGAGGATAAACATACTAAAATCTATGTCCTAAAGAAGTTATGCCAGAGATCTTCCTGTGAGACTGACTTGTTTTATTATTGAGTCTCTACCTTGCTTCCTGTCTTTCATTGACTAAGAGCTTGTCCCAAACGTTTTCTTGCACAGATAATCCTACTTTGGCTTATCTAAAATTTTAGATATGTTTATTTCATGACAAATATTTATTTACATAAGTTCCTATGTTCATATATACTAACATATTTATTCTACGTAATACACAGTTATTAGTAGAAGGGTAAGTATATTAACTTTTGTTTTGATCAGAATATGTAAAACCTATTTACATCAAAATTTTAAGACCACTCAATTTTTCCCTTCTTGGTATTGCAATAGTGTATCTGTAGAGTTAGGAAGCCACTTACTCCTTTGTGTCTAAAACAACGTATATTTATGTGAAGTCAAATAGATAACTGAACATATACAATTATGTCATTTATATATCTCTGAAATGTTTGATAGAGTGAATGTGTTTTTATCTTTTTATGCAGGATATTAAATAAAACAAATTAAAACCACATCAAATAAATTTTAAAATAAAATTAAGAGGAAAAGATGATGTCATCTTTTAGATTTCAATAAATTCCACTCTACTGCGAGTTATTTTGTTATCAAATTGCTTTTTATTGACACCAATATGTGTTGTTACTGTAGAGCCTATTTAGCATCTATGTCTCTTTGGAGGCAATATGGATTAAAAGACCCTTTGCCCCTTTGCCTTAAGTATTGTGACTCATCTTGTGTACCTTGACCTTTAACCTCTAGGCTGGTTTCTGAACAATTTGACATGAGATCCTCACATCATAGAAAAACAGGTTTTTTTCATGTTTTATTTTTTATCCCTGTTTATTCATTTTATTTTTCTCCTCATGCATTCATATTACTTTGTTCATATATTTCTTTCATTATTGTACAATCTCTTCACTTTCCATTTTTGCTTTCATTCCTTTCATTTATTTTACTTCGAAATATTTTTCAAGATTAAGATAAATAATTTTCCCCTTCTCTTGTATTCCTCCAAACCTTTAATGAAACTCCTTTTCTCTTTCAAATTCTTGACATTATTATTGTTATTTAAATTTTTTCTCTATTTATTCCAGTTGCAGCCCCTTCCTTCAGCTCTTCCTGATCTCACTTTCCTCCCTCTTCCTCCCCTATCTATCTCCCCTAGTCCACTGATAGGGGAAATCTTTCTCCATACTGTCTGATGCTGCCTGAATCCTTTTCCTCTGTGGGCATCTTTTTCTTTAATTGTTGTTATATATGTATATGTGTGTATACATATGTATATATAAAATGCATACAATAACATACAGAAATATTTTTATTTATAACCTTTTTGCATCTAAAAGTGGTTGTTGCATATTAAAGTGCATAGGAATAGTCACTTAAATTGTCTTTAAGCTTAATTAGGAAAAATTATAGAAAAAATTCTCCAAAATTTTGAAGAATTCTTTATATTGTCAGTTTGCAATTATATCCACAGAGGAGGAGGCCTTCTTTCCCACATCTTAAACAGTATTTATTTTTAGATTTTCTTCTTCTTATTTTTTTTTTTTTATTTTAAGCATTCAGATTGAAGTATAGTAAAACCTGAAGGTATTTTATTTGCATTTTTCTACTTTACAAGAATGTTGAACACTATTAGAGATATTTCTTTGATGCATATTTTGAAACCTTATATTCATATAAGGTTCATTTTAATTAGTTCATTTGTTTTCATGACTCTTTAATTTTTTAAGTTCTTTGATTATTTTGTATATTATTCCTTAGACAGATATGTATCTAGATGAAATTATCTCTCTTATCATGCAGGCTTCCTTTCACTAAGTTGTTATAAATACTGAACAGAAACTTTTTAGTTTTAAAAGGTCACATTTATCAATTGTCCTTAATTCCTAAACAAAACAAATAGTATTCAGAAAGTCACATCCTCCATCAGTATCTTGTAGGGTACTGCCTTATGTTTTCTTCTAACAAATAAAATGATTTCAAATGCATATTGAAATATTTGATCTACCAGAAAGTGACTTTCTACAGGAATAGAGATATAAGTCTAACTGCCTTTATATATCTATGGTTATCCAACATTTGCCATACAACTTTTTGAAGATAATGTCTTTCTCAGATGTGTTTTGCTATCTTTGTCAAATATGAGAATGTTGTAATAACATATCCTTCTTTTCAGGTCTTCTTTCTCTTCATTTGGTCTCTATGTCTGCTCTTTTGTTACTAACATAAAGGTTTCATCTTTACATCTCCGTAATAAATTTTGAGATCTACGCTGGTAATCCTTTCAACATCATTCTTTTTTTTTGTTCTCTTTTTATTATTATTTATTATAATTTATCCAATTAGTATCCTAGCTGTGGCACCCTCCCTTGGCTCCTCCCAATGGCTCCTGCCCTCCCCCTTCTCCTCTTATGCTCCTTCCCTAGTCCACTGATAAGGGAGGTCAGCTTCCCCTTCTAATTGACCCTAACCTATCAGGCCTCATCAAGACTGGTTCCATTGTATTCTTCTGTGATCTGCATTCTTTTTTATAACTCAGCTTTGCATTGGTTACCTGGGGACATGATGGTTGCAAATGAATACATGGAGTTCTTTTTCTATTTCTATGAAGAATTTCATGAGAACTTTGATTTGTATTGTAATGAAGCTATATACTGCTTTCAGTAGAATAATCATTTTCACAGCATTAATTCTACCAATCTATGAACAGAGATGGGGGTATTATTTGCATCTCCTTGTGTCTTCCTCCATTTCTTTATCCAGAGATTTAAACAAATAAGTTAAATGTGTAGAAAAACACTTTTATTAAACAAAATTAGGCCTTTGTGATGATAAAAATGTTAAAACAATGAAGAAAATGTGGACAAAGGAGATCTTTATAGATGTTATAAATATCATCAGTCCAACTTTAATTATAGAATTTAATTTGGTCCTTAGTAAAACTGAGGGTTCAGGAGTTTTAAACACATGGTTGTTGGTGGCTCATGACATAAAATCTTTCCAGTCCATGTAATTCCAAGTATTGTTTTTTTTTTAATTGTCGTTGAACATGAAAGGAAATAAAAACACAAGTTCATTTATTTAGCAGTTTTCAGGGATGAGTTAAACACTGTTAGTTATTAATATGTTATCAAATTGGAAAAGTTAGGTGAAACTTGCTTTTAGCTATAAAACCTTGTGCCTAAAAATATTCCCACATATTTTGATGTGTGGCCAACTGCCTAGTTTATGAAAGAAACAAAGCATGCTATTTTAAGGCCATCCTCAGTTGATGAGCAAATGCAAGCAAATGTTACTTCTCTTCTTGTAGAGTACAAAGTTTGGATATCTATTTCTCTTTCCCATGTTGTGTTCTTTATTTCAAGAACAAGACTAAGTATAGCTCTTCTTCATTTCCTTGAAAGTAGAGCAATAGTTTTTGATGGTCTGAACAGAGACTATTTTAGAACCTCACACCATTGTAGAATGGTGTATTAAAAATCAGTGGCTGTGGCAGATGCCGCTATAACATCAGTAATTTTATTTCTGAAACCAACTTTGTGCACAGCAGCAGAAGAATATATTGGAAGGATATTTTTTACCCTTTTACTTGGAAAGTTTGTGTTTTAAGGGATAAAAAAACCCAGCTGTATCTATTGCCATGGGATCTGGAAAATAGATTGGAAAATCATGAATAACATATAAAATATGCATAGTATTTGTATATTTTATAATACTTAATAAACCTGGTTATATGATATCAAAACACTAATCTAGTATTTGAAAAACATAATTGTTAGCATTTTAATATGACAAAAGTATAATTTGTTATTCTACATAGTTCAGGAGAACTGATAAAGTGAGGAGCTGTTTTTCTTCTCCATAAACAAGAACATCTCTTACTTGTACATTGTACAAATCTAAATGTTCATGAAACATTTAAATGCATGCTTGCATCTGTTTCTATGAAATCATACTTCCAACTCCCTCATAGAGTTAGTAAACATGTTATGAGATACTTTTTGTGAACTGTATTATTCAAAACACAAAAATAACTTCATTTATTGAATACATTTTATTTTGTATTTTTAATAAAAATAAATTTTACAAGTAAAGATAAGAGTTATCAATGATGGTATGCATAGTACTCAGTGTTAATTGTTTTTAATACTATTCACTCTTGTCAGCATTTTCCACATTTTATTCATTTACACAGACTATGTATGTGTGCATACACACTGAGAAAGTAAAACAAAGGGAACAAAATTTCTGATAGAGTAACAAAGATTAGACAGAAATAGTGAAATTGAAGGAATGTTTATTATGGGAAGTGAGCCACTTGACTGTGGCAGCTGAGAAAGTCCATGACAGGCTGTCTGAATGATACAGGAAAATAGTGATAAGTAAAAGGATTTCTATCTAAGTCCTCAGAGCTCAAAACTAGAGAACTGAGGTTGAAGCCATGACTTTAAGCTCAAAGCTAAAGATCCCAGAGAACTGTTTGAAATCTGCTGCCCTAATGTCTAATGACAGAATAGCAAAAAGGCAGACTCTTAGAATAACACTTGATGTTTCAATAGAGACTTTACAAACTCTAAGTGACCACAGATGTTCATCCCAGATTACAATATTAAGCAAAACTTTCACTCAAAATAAATGAAGAAAGACATTCTGTGATAAAACCATATTTAAGTAGTATACGTAATTTAAGTAGTAAATTACGTAGTATACAAATTTAAGTAGTAAATTACGTAGGATACAAATTTAAGTAGTATACAAATCCATCTCTACAGAAGGTGCTAGATGGAAAATCACAGTTTAACGAGGTTTAAAAAAATAAAAAAAAAAACATAATAATCTCAGAATAGAAAATCAAAAGAGGAAGAAGGAAGCACACACACACACACACACACACACACACACACACACACACACAAACATACCACTACAACAAAACTAATGGATTCAACAAACAATACTGAAATCCAGTTAGTTATTGACAGTTGTGCTAGAGTAATAGTGGCACAAATCTTGTTGGAATAAGTAACCAATCTCTAACTGGATTTCAGGCTCATTCCATGATATAGGGCCCATCCCTGACATTATTCAAGTAGCCAAGAACTTTATACTAGTTTTGCCAAAGACCTAGAAAAAAACAAAAACTACTGGTTTGTTAAGTGAACCTAGTAAACAAGAACTCCTAGGACATTCTGGTATGCTTATCATCAATGTCTTCTCAGCTACCCTTAGAAAGGCTTCCTCCTAAAACTGATGAGAATGAAGTGACCCACAGCTTGAAAATGTGCAGAGTGAGAGACCTTGGAACATTGATTCCTAAGTAGAATATTCCTTCAACCCCTCTCCCCATGGCTTAGGAAACCCTGTGGAAAAGAAGTAAGAAAGATTGAAAGAGCAGGGGTTAGAGAAGGTACAATGATACAAGTCCTTTTGACATAAAATAATGAATGTACATAAAAATCACAAAGACTATGGGAATCCTCAGGGCCTGTATTGTGTCCCAGCACTTGAGAGTGGAAGTGAATACAAGCCCACATCCCTAACCCAGAAGTTGTTTCCAATTGATAAACACTTTCATAAAAAATTATTTCCTCTCACTTGGCATACAAAACAGCCTTAATGCCAGGCTTCATAGCATACACACATACACACACATACACATAATGGCTGCACTTAGAAATCCACAAAAAACAAAAATCAAAGTAAATTATTTGTAAGTAAGGAAGAAAATGAAAAATAAAATTGCAGAAGCACTACAAAACAAAACAAATAAACAAACAAACAACCCTCCATACCATTAAGGTTTATTTTGTTTTTCTTTATTTGGTTGTTTTTGGTTGGTTGGTTGTTTTTTTTTTTTTTTTTTTTTCTATTTTCGTTGTTGTTGGTTTGTGTGTGTGTGCATCTATGTGCTTTTTATAGGCTTTTTGCTTTGCTTCTTCTTTGTTTTGTCTTGTTTGTCCTATTCAAGTTTGTTTGGTTTTACTTCATTTTTTCTTTTATTTATTTTAGATATCTGGGTTTTTTTTTTCTAGTGAAAGAGATAAAGAAAGAATGTGGTGTAGGAACTGTGAAGGAACTTGGAATGGATGGAGAAGGGAAAACCGTTTTCAGCATATAGCATATGAATAATACTATATTTTCAATAAAGAAAAGAAATGAAGTGAAAAACAATAAACCAAAATAAAGTTTTTCACTCAAAAGTGTATGGTCTTTCCAAACTTATTAATGCTTCTATAAATGTGAAAATATATTGAATATGTTAATAATTTTGATATAGATGAAGTCTTTTTCTTCTTTTTTAAATTTTAGTTTATTAAATTTCCATCCCCAAAGTTTCCTCTCCATCCTTTCCTCCCAGTCTGCCATTTCTTTTCCTTCCCCTCTTGCCTCTCCTTTTTCCCCTAGAAAAGGGGAGCCCCTTCCCCTCTTATCAACCCTACTCAGCACATCAAGTCACACCAGGACTGAGTATAGCCTCATCCCGAGGCCAGGAAAGGCAGCCCTGCCAGTGGGTAGTGATCAAAAAGCAGGCAATAGAGTCCATGTTGGAAACAGCACCCCACCCCCTCCAGACCACCCACATGGAGATCAAGCCACCCTGCTACAGATATGCAGGTAGCCTAGTTCCCTACCTCGCTTGCTACTTAATTGATGTCTCAGTCTCAGTAAGCCCCCATGGGTCTGAGTTAGTTGTCTCCATTGGTCTTCTCGTGAGGTTCCTCTCCCCTTCAGGTCCTTTCATCTTTCCCCACAAATTTCCACAGGACCCCCCCCCCCCGAGCTCCATTCCATGCTTGGCTGCATATCCTAGCATCTGTCCCTAGAGCCTCCCAACAGACAGTCAAGTTAGGCTCTTGTCTGAGAGCAGAGCAGAGCATCATTAATAGTGTCATGGGCTGGCTCTCTACCATGAGCTGGGTCTCAGGTTGGGCCAGTTATTGGTTGAATATTTCCTTATTCTTTGTTCCCTCGTTATTCCTGCACTTCATGTAGGCAGGGTAATTTTGGATCAAGTATTTTCCACTAGTGCTGCCTGGCTAGGAGGTGGTCACTTCAGTCTTCATGCCGTCCACCCCCGTTAGAAGTCTCAGCTAGAGTCAGACCCATTTCCTCCCAGGGGCCTACTCTAGGCAAGCCTCCAGCTAGACAAAGAGATGTTCCACCTCAGTTTTCCTTCTTGTTCCCAGCACTCTCACCTCTACCCTGTTCTCCCCACATCTGACGCCTACCCTTGTTTTCCTCCCAATTCCGTCTCCTGCCCGGTTCCTTCTCGTCCTCCACTTCTGCTGTCTATTCTATTTCCCGTTCTGAGTAACATCCCAGAACACTCCCTTGGATGCTGAAATCTTATGACTGAAAATCTGTGAAGATTCATCAATGAATTGTACTAAATATCTGAATGGAGACTGCATGTATTTATAAAATATTGCAGATTACACATAAAAATGTTGTAATGTTAACTCTGTGTTAAAGAATGAGTAATATAATGTAACAATATTAGGCAATAATAATTAGTATTTTTAAAATAAAGTGAGAAGAGGTGCCCTCCATTGCCTTGTGTAAGGCGCTAGCCTGTCTCACTAAAGCCTGTCGTCTTTTCCAGAGTGCTCTGTTTTCTTACATAAAGCAGGTTTCAGATCAGGAGAGTTACAGATTACTTCTGATTCTCCTATCCTTTTGAGGGTCGAAGAGGCTTTGCTCTACAAAGCTAGAGAGGTTGATCCTTCTGTCAGACATCAGCTTTTATTTAATTGTTTGAACATGTTGAGCGTTTTGCTTTTTGGCAGTACCTGCAGACTTTGCTAAAGCTTGAATCTCTGGTGGCTTAGAACTCTCTCTGAGCCCTTACTCTTTTCTCTAAGTGCTTCTCAGTAAGAGAAGACACTTCATTGTTGAACTGGAGTGGAAAATCTTTTTTCTCCTTCTTAATGTAACCGCCGAGCATCTTTCAGGTAAGAGAGTTTGTAGTCCATTTCCTCACCACTTCATTCCCAACCTCCGAATATTCCAAATATATCCTAAACCACCTGTCAAAACACCTAACAATAATGAACAGGTGCCCGAGGTCAATGCAGAGCATCAAATTTTCCCCTTTTATAAAAGTTTTGAGGTTATAATTACACTAGTCTTTTCCCATTTCTTAGACCCAAACCTTCCCATACAGTGCTCCCCACTCTCCTTCAAATTCCTGACCTCTTTTTTCATTAATTTTATAGCATGTAGGGGCATATATGTGTATAAACATATATGTTACTACATATAACCTACTCAATATATATAATGTTATTTGTTAGTATATTTTCAGAGTTGACCATTTGACACTGAAAAACCAATAATTAAATGTAATAGTCAAAAACTATTTCCTTTAAAAATAGTAACTGTTATTGCTTCAGTGGTAATAGGCACGTATTTATGACTTATATTAATTTATATGTTATCTTTCCTGAAAATCAAAGCAGTTTTCTAAATTAATAAGCCATGATATATTAAAACATGTCTATGCCATTTAATGGATATAGTCATTAAATTTGATAGAAATATAAATTATGGGCTTCTAATCTAAAACCCTCTTCAGTAATACATCAATAAAATATGGGAAAGATTATTTTAAAGGCATGAGAATAATCATAATGAATAAATATAAAATAAATTTACATAAAGTGAAATAAAAAGTAAAAATAAACTATAATCCAGTTTTTAATTTACTAAAATTGTTAAATTTCTAGCTTTGAAAACAGAATATTTATTGATTTTATCTCAAAAATTCACCTGATAATATTTGGGACAAACAAATAATATTTTTTTTGTTTCTTTTTTTTTAAATCTTTTATTATTTTTTTAATTAATTACACTTTATTCATTTTGTATCCCCCCATAAGCCCCTCCCTCCTCCCCTGCCGATCCCACCCTCCCTCCCCTTTCTGCATGCATGCCACTCCCCAAGTCCACTGATAGGGGAGGTTCTCCTCTTCTTTCTGATCTTAGTCTATCAGTTCTCATCAAAAGTGGCTGCATTGTCCTCTTCTGTGGCCTGGTAAGGCTGCTCCCCCCTCAGGGGGAAGTGATCAATGAGCAGGCCAATCAGATTATGTCAGAGGCAGTCCCTCTTCCCATTACTATGTAACCCACTTGGACACTGAACTGCCATGGGCTACACCTGTGCAGGGGTTCCAGGTCATCTCCACGAATAGTTCTTGGTTGGAGTATGAGTCTCTGGGAAGTTCCCGGTGTTCAAATTTTCTTGTTCTGTTGCTCTGCTTGTGGAGTTCCCATTCCCTCCAGCTCTTACTATTTCCCACTTCTTACATAAAATTCCATTCACTCTGCCCATCAGTTGGCCATCAGGCTCAGCATCTGCTTTGACAGTCTATACTGTAGAAGCTTTCAGAGGCCCTCTGTGGCAGGTTTCAAGGTTGTTTCCTGTTTTCTTCTGGTTTTCAGAGGCCCTCTGTAGCGGGTTCCGAGGTTGTTTCCTATTTTCGTTTTCTTCTGATGTCCATCCTCTTTGCCTTTCAGGATGGGGATTGAACATTTTAGTTAGAGTCCTCTCTTTTGCTTAGTTTGTTTAGATGTACAGTTTTTAGTGGGTTTATTCTATATTGTATGTTTATATGAGTGAGTATATACCGTGAGTGTCTTTTTGCTTCTGGGTCAACTCACTCAGGATGATCCTTTCCAGGTCCCACCATTTACCTGCAAATTTCATGATTTCCTTATTTTTCATTGATTTGCCACTGTAAATAGAGGTGCATATGATTGAAAGATAAATAGGAATATGATAAATATATATGCAAATATACATACATACATAAATGTATATATATACTTGTACAGACAAATATACATACATGCATAAATATATATACATACATGCTTATACACAAATATATAATCTTTTTTTTTATTGTTTGACTTGTTTTTGTAGCTACAGTGCCTTAAATATACCAGGTTGGCTTTTACCCTCTGCATAGCTGAGAAGAATTTTTACCTTAAATTCTCCTGCCTCTACCCCCAAATAGCTGTTATAGCTGTACACAACATATCCAGGTTCTGTGGTTATATAGAGGTTATTATTTCTTAGGCTGGGTGAGTAGAGACAGTGTAGAATGACTCTGCGATGCTAAAATTGCTGAACTGAATCTGTGTTCTTGACCACAGGGACATGCAAACCATAAATGTGGAATGAAAGTGTAGTCTTATTCTTCTTTACCATATACAGAACTGTTTTTGAAGCTATGAAAATAGGCCCAGAATAGCAACAATGTTAATCTTATCAATTCTATCTATTTCCAATTAAAACACAACTGAAAGTTGAGAAACACAGTTTATAACCCATAAATATTTACCTTTTGCCTAATATTCTGTTGAATTTTATGTTTATATTATTGGTTAATAAATGTCCTTGACTGTATTAAAACAAACATTATAAACTTTAATTAATCACATAATTGAAAATAAATTCCTCTATTGCACCGAGTTATATTTATGGACTTCTAAATTAAAAAGATCAAATATATTACAGCTGCAGAGGAATTTAATGTTCTTCGTATTTTCTGCTTAAACTAAGTATTTTATGTTATATCTAACAACTCATTGCTGGACCAATCAATTTTCTTACGTACTTATGGGAAAATGAAACAGGAAAATTCAACCCAAAGAAACTCTAACATTATATAGGGAATACATAGAAGGAAGTAATAAAATAATGATTACCTCTAAATATCTTAGAAAAATAATAATGGAAAACAGTCAAAGAGTTGTGCTGAATAAAAGAGGAAGTATTAAGTTTGAAGGTAAAATCTCAATAACTAGGTCTTATATTAAATTAAAAAAGAAATTAATTGAAAAGTTCAATTATCTTTTCATATCTTCTTAATGTTAACATAAAATGTATGATAGTCTCAATATATCTCGTTCATTAACAAACATTTTATGCAACACTTTAATCACCAGGGATCATCTTAATAATCTCCTGTAGGAAGCTGAAAATCATTGTCTCAGAAAAAAATCAAGTAGTTTACTTGAGAAGGGGTAAAGTATCCAAATACTCCGACAGACTGTATCAATAATATTAATAAAAAACTCTAAGAACGTACTATTCAAATATGAATTGTAAAGTTTTTCATTGAATTTAAATAACAAAAAATAAATAATTAGTTTTTTTTAGTTCAGTAGTGAATTGACTCAGAAAACAAATATTGTAATGCACATTATAAATTGTTCTTGCCATTTTTTTTATCTTTTTGCAGCCAAATTAGTTTTGGATAATGATACATTTAATAATTAGTTTTACTTAAATTTTATCAGAATATTTTAATTAATTATTTCATCTAACAGTTGTCATGTTGCTTACATAATTTACTAAAAAAAGAAATGGAAACACTAGTTCCTTTGAATGAGATGCATTACCTGCTTCAAGTTTCAGAATTATTAAGTAATGTTGATTGTGGATTGCATTTGACATTCAAATTTATAGGAGTACTTCTTAGAGAAAAGTTGTTCTAAAAGTATCCACTGAATTGAAATATCTGCTAGTTATATATATATATATATATATATATATATATATATATATATATACACATTTATAAGGATAAAATAATAAAAATAACAAAGAAAAAAGGAAGGAAGGAACAAACGAAAGAAGGAACGAAGGAAGGGAAGAAAGAAAGTGAAGTGATTCCTTATGAAGTTCTGTTATATTCATAGATTGGTGACTTGTCCAGTTGTCATCAGAGAGGCTTACTCTAGCTGCAGATGGGAGTGGGTGCAGAGACCCACAACCCGATATTATGCAGAGAGTTTAAGTTAGAGGCCTCTATAGGGTTCTTCCTCATGAATATTGGGAACCCCTCAGAAGAGAGGGAGAAAAGATTATAGGAATCAAAAGGAAATCCACTGAATGTGATCCACTAAATCAACTAAGCTGATCTCACATTGGCTCCTAGAGAATGAGATGGCAAACATGTGACCTGCATGTGACCGCACAGGTCCTCTGAGTGTATCTCACAGCCATTAACTTGTTTTTATGAGAATCCTAACAGTGGAAATGTATAAGACTCCTTGCCTGCTCTTAGGACATTTTTTCTGTTATTGGGTCGCCTTGTCGGACTTGATATGAGGTCCTTTGTCTTGGATTATTGCACTTTGTTTTTTTCTGTTTGGTTGTTATCTCTTGGAAGCCTCCTCTTTTCTGAAGGGAAACTGAGTGGGAGTCTACCTGGGAGAGGAAGAAAGTCAGGGTAGCTGGGAAAAAAGTGAAGAGGGAAAATTGTGGTTGGAATATATTGTAGGAGAAAAAAAATCTGTTTTCAATATAAAAGAAAAAAGACTATATAAATAATTAATACTCCAGTTTTCATTAAGAGTGATTTCATGCACTAAAGTCTCTGAAGATGACCTTTATGAAATCTGAGCAAACGTAAAAAGGAATCAAAATGCAGTGTGAAGGAAGCAGCCATTGATAAATTTTGTATCAGTTGACTTTCTCCAGATTGTGACAGAATGGCAGACATAAACCACAGAAAAGCAAGGGAGGGACTGAGGACCATGTAGAGATTTTGGAGGTCAGATCCCAGTTACCTACCACCTCCAAGAAGGCCCCACATTCTGAAGCTTCCAGAACTTACCAAATATTGTCACCAGATGGAGAACAAATGTTTGATATCTTAAGTCTACAAGGACATTTCAGTTTCAAACCATAATAAAATGTGACATTTAAAAAAATCTGTATTCTTTAAATTCAAGTGGTTGACTGAGCAACTTTAAAAGAGAAACTTCATTTAGAAATTGTCAAAATGCTTGTGAAAATAAACTAGATTCTATTACAAATTACTGATCACAAAAAGGCTTTTCTGAGATTTTATATGTACTAAAGTTGCTTAATCTACAGATCTGCTTGAAAATTATCTGTAAGAAGATAGGGAATGTTTGAAAATGATATCCACTAGAGGCTAAATTTGGAAACGTAGCACTGCAGGAATGCCCACAAATATGCTCAAGGGTTAGTGTGGAAGTGAGGGTTTTCTAAGAGTCAAGAGAATGGAGAGTTCACTGTGACATTGTGGCTCCTAGAATTGTCAGAAGCATCACCCATAAAGTCTTACCAACATGAATGCCTAAACATAATCTGAACAACAAATATATATTTGCATAGACAGGGGAAAATTCAAGACTTGTCAACCTTACATGAAGAACTACAGGCCACAAAGAAATTCTGAGAGGAAAATAAAGAGCCTTCCTCAGAAAAGAACACAACAGTTGGTTATCTAGTACCAAATAGTCAGCCATGAAAACATATGTACAAGTAACCTTGTAATTCATTATACTTACTGATCATAGGTTAAACTATGTATATGTATTAGGAATAAATACATACGTACACACACACAAATACATACGTAAAACACTGAGCATATAGTTCATGAATTTGAATTGAGCAAGGGCAGATATCTGAATGGGTTTTGATAAAAGGGGGAAATGATAAAATTATATTATAATCTCATGAAGAAAATAATTTAAAAGGATAATACTAACAAATATTTAAAATATTTAAAGGCATTTTACTTTTATAATGATGAATTTTATCTCTACAAAAATGATTGTTTGCAGCTACAAATAAAAACACTTTACAGTTTTATATTCGACTTCATTGATGTAACCTTAATGTATGAGCTTTAACATTTATCTGCCATAAAAAGAATCCATAGCTTGTCTTCTACATAGTCCATGCTACAAGCAAAACTTCAATATGAGTCCATATTCATTGTCAATGGCATCAAAGCTTCATTTCCTTCCCTATCATCCATCTCCCTTGCTGTTTGTACTAAGGACAGGTTATCCACTTTTATTTTCCCATGCAAATAGAATGAATAAGCAGTAATCATCCTTCTCCTGTATTTCATTATATCTAGAAACAACTTTGTGACATAAAATTAACATAACAACAGATTTTGATATAAAAAATCCAAAATATCAACTTCCTGAACAGAACACAAAGAGCTCAGGCTTTACAATCAACAATCAATAAATGGGACTTCATGAAACGGACTAGTTTCTCAAAAACAAAGGACACAGTCAACAGAAAAAAAATGACATCCTATAGACTGGAAAATATCTTCATCAATCCTTACATCTGATAGACTATACAGAGAACTCAAACAAATTAAACAGCAACAAATCAAATAATCCAATTAAAAACTGCTGTACAGAGCTAAACAGAGAATTCTCAATAGAGGAATATTGAATGGTGGAGGAACACTTAATGAAATGCTTAATATCCTTAGTCATCAGGGAAATGTAAATCAAAACGACTCTGAGAATCCATCTTGTACTGATCAGAATGGTTAAGATCAAAAACTAAAGTGACAATCTTACCCCATGTCCGCTCTCTTGATTATCTTTTTTAGGTGTATAGATTTCATTATGTTTATTATATCTTATAGGTCTATATAAGTGAGTATATACCGTGTTTGTCTTTCTCCTTCTGGGATATTTCACTCAAGATGACCTTTTCTAGATCCCACCATTTGCCTGCAAATTTCATGATTTCCTCCTTTTTGATTGCTGAGTACTATTCCATTGTGTAAAAATACCACAATTTCTATACCCATTCCTCCGTTGAGGGACATCTGGGTTGTTTCCAGGTTCTGGCTATTACAAATAAAGCTGCTATAAACATGGTTGAGCAAATATCCCTTTTGTGTACTTGAGCAAACTTTGGGTATATACTTAGCAGTGGTATAGCTGGGTCTTGAGGAAGCACTATTCCTAATTGTTTTAGAAAGCACCAGATGGATTTCCAGAGTGGTTGTACCAGTTTAAATTCCCACCAGCAGTGGAGGAGGGTTCCCCTTTCTCCACAACCTCTCCAGCATGTGTTGTCCCTTGAGTTTTTCATTTTGGCCATTCTGATGGGTGTAAGGTAATATCCCAGGGTCGTTTTGATTTGCATTTCCCTGATGGCTAATGAGGATGAGCATTTCTTTAAGTGTACGCATTGAACATTGACAGGATTTTACTGAGCGCATTGGAAAGACTCTAACTAGCAGTGTTTTCAAAGCAAAGACTCATGACCAAACCTTTGGCAGAGTACAGGGAATCATAAGAAAGAAGGGGAGTTAGACTGATGAGGAAAGGATAGGAGCTCCACAAGGACCAAACATATCTGGGCACAGGGTCTTTTCTGAGACTGACATGCAACCAAGGACCATGTATGAATGTAACCCAGAACCTCTGCTCAGATGTAGCCTGTGGTAGCTCAGTAACCAATTGGTTTCCCATAGTGAGGGGAACAAGGACTATTTCTAACAGGAAGTCAATGGCTGGCTCTTTGGCCTCCCCACCCCACAAGCGAGGAGCAGTCCTGTTAGGCCACAGAGGAGAGCTTTGCAGCCAGTCCTGAAGATACTTGATAAAACAGGATCAGATGAATGGGGAGGAGGTCCCCCCTATCAGTGGACTTGGCAAGGGGCACGGTGGAGATGAGGGAGGGAGGGAGGGACTGGGAGGGAATGAGGGATCGGGACACGGCTGGGATACAGTTTATAAAATGTAACTGATAAGAAAAAAAATAAAATTAAAAAAACCAATAAAATAATAAAGAATGCAAAAAAAAAAAAAACCTAAAGTAACAACAGATGCTGGAAGGGGTGTGAAGAAAGTGGAACCCTCCTTCATTTCTGGTGGGAATATAAACTTGTACAGCCACCCCTGAGATTTCACCTTACACCCATCAGAATGGCCAAGATGAAAAACTCAAGAGACAACACATGCTGGAGAGGTTGTGGAGAAAGGGGAACCCTTCTCCACTGCTGGTGGGAATGTAAACTTGTACAACCACTCTGGAAATCAATCTGGTGCTTTCTCAGACAATTAGGAATAGCACTTCCTCAAGATCCAGCCATACCACTCCTAGGCATATATCCAAAAGAGGCTCAAGTACACAAAAAGGACATTTGATCAACCATCTTTGTAGCAGCTTTATTTGTAATAGCCAGAAGCTGGAAACAACCCAGATACCCCTCAACTGAAGAATGGATACAGAAATTGTGGTACATCTATACAATGGAACATTACTCAGCAATGATTATTTTTATAAGGAAATCATGAAATTTGCAGGTAAATGGTGGGACCTGGAAAGGATCATCCTGAGTGAGTTGTCCCAGAAGCAAAAAGACACACACGGTATATACTCCCTCATATAGACATACAACATAGGACAAACCCACTAAAATCTATGCATCTAAAGAAACCAAGCAAGAGAGAGGACCTTAACTAAAATGTTCAATCCCCACCTGAAAGGCAAAGAGGATGGACATCAGAAGAAGAAAACAGGAAACAACCTAGAAACCTGCTACAGAGGGCCTCTGAAAGCCAGAAGAAGAAAACAGGAAACAAACCAGGAACCTACCTCAGAGGGCCTCTTAAAGCCTCTGCCGTGCAGACTGTCAAAGCAGATGCTGAGCCTGATGGCCAACTGTCGGGCAGAGTGAATGGAATTTTATGTAAGAAGTGGGAAATAGTAAGAGCTGGAGAAGACAGGAACTCCACAAGGAGAGCAACAGAACAAGAAAATTTGAACACAGGGAACTTCCCAGAGACTCATACTCCAACCAAGGACTATTCATGGAGATAACCTAGAACCCCTGCACAGATGTAGCCCATGGCAGGTCAGTGTCCAAGTGGGTTACATAGTAATGGGAAGAGGGACTGCCTCCGACATAACCTGATTGGCCTGTTCTTTGATCACCTCCCCCTGAGGGGGGGAGCAGCCCTACCAGGCCACAGAAGAGGACAATGCAGCCACTTTTGATGAGAACTGATAGACTAAGATCAGAAAGGAGAGGAGAACCTCCCCTATCAGTGGACTTGGAAAGGGGCATGCATGCAGAAACTGGAGGGAGTGTGGGATCAGGAGGGGAGAAGGGAGGGGCTTATGGGGGGATACAAAATGAATAAAGTGTAATTAATAAAAAATTTAAAAAAGTTAAAAAAAAAGAAATCATGGTGTAGGATACCAAGTATTCCACTGTGGGTCTTGAACCTGCCCAGTTTTTAATAAAACTGATAGAAGAATGAAAAAAAAAAGAAAAGAAAAATGGGAATAGTGCTACTTCAAGATCCAGCTATGCTCACTCACACGACAAGAACATTTGCTCAACCATGTTCATAGCTGCTTTATTAATTATAGTCATGATCTGGAAACAACCTAGATGTCCCTCAGCAGAAGTATGGATACAGAAATTGTGGTACTTTTACACAATGGAATACTACTCAGCATTTAAAAACAAGGAAATCATAAAATTTGCAGGCAAATGGTCGAACTAGAAAAGATTATCCTGAGGGAGGTATCCTAGAAACAGAAAGACACACATGGTATATGCTCACTTATAAGTGGATATGTGACATATAGTAAAGGATAGACATTATTAAATATACAAACCTAAAAAGCTAAACAATAAGGAGGACCCTAGGGAATATGCTTAATTTTCATTTAGAAGGGAAAACAAGATAGATACTGGAAGCTGTATAAGAATGGTTAACTATCTGAAATTCCCATGAGTACTTGCAAAAGCTTTATTCAGAACAAGCTCTTCCTGGCCATGTGTTTCTTGCTCACACAAATCCATGGAGACCTGCTCCTTTCTCCTTCCTCACTCCTATTTTCAACCTCCCTCTCCTGTGATCCTTCTACAGTACAAGCCCATGAAACTTCGCTCCTCCTAACTCCATTCTGCCCAGTATAGACATAGGCAATTTTATTGACCAATCAGGGATAATTTTGGAGGCAAAGTTGCACACTTGGTGTATTATGCATTTGCTCATAAAACATTAAAGATCTCAGTGGGAGAGGGGGGAAGAAGAGCAATTAACACCAAAACAGTCTCTCCTGCCTCTGATTCCAGGTGCTGAGATTTCAGGTTAAGGCCATGTGCTCAGCCTCAGATTTATGTCACATCAATGTCAAATCAATTCCATATTTGTTGCATGTCATAGTTTTGGTTTTATCCTGCTGCATGAAAACCATTAAAATCTGTAGGATCAGTTTTTGTAACTTCTTTCATGGGTTGATGAGCAAGTCAGAACCTACCACTTTATTATGTTAGGAAAAACTATTTCTGAGAAAACTTAATAATATCCCTGTGAATTATTCAGAATTCACTCCCCCCCCGTCAAGGAAGTGAAATCATGGCTGCTCTGCTGACTTTTTAAAAAACTTACCTTGTCACTAGGAATTTCTAAAGGTAAATAGAGATTTTTAAAGGATTTGTATTAATCCTTCCACAGACAGAAGAATATTAAGGCAGGGCTGAGTAAACAGGCACATCCTGTGTCGTTAATATCTGATAATACTATAAGTATTTCCAGTCATGTAATCCAATTTGCTATCAAGTGTAGAGTAGCTATGAAGGTCAAAAGTTACTTGACAGTATGGTTTTGGATTAAGATTACTTGTAAATTACTTATTCTTGAGAAGTACTTTAATGTCTGAATTTAGAGCATATTGTTCTTTAGAAATTGCTTTGGTAAAAAACATTAACTCCATCTTTTCATTTTCTTTCTCCACAGAGCTTTCTACTGTTGTATAGTCAATTATAGAACCAAATGTCATTGTAACCAATGTTCCCCGCTTCATTTCTGATGTTGATTATAAAGTAGCTTTTATCATTTTATACAAGTGTCACAGCTGTAACATCATGATCAAGTTGAATTATTCTTTTTAAATTTTTTAAATTAAATTTTTATTTCTTATATTAATTATAGTTTATTCACTTTGTATCCCAGCTGTAATCCCCTCCTCCATTCCCTCCTAACTCCATGCCCCTTTCCAAGTCCACTGATGGTAAAGGTCCTCTTTCCTTTCCTTCTGACCCTAGCTTACCAGCTCTCTTCAGAACTGGCTGCACTGTCCTCCTCCATGGCCTAGCAAAGCTGCTCCACCTCAGTGGGGGATGGAGGGGTCAAAGAGCCAGCCACTGAGTTCATGTCAGAGACAGCCCCTGTTCCCCTTACTAGGGTACCCACTTGGAGAGTGAGCTGCCATGGGCTACACCTGAGCAGGGGTTCTAGGTTATATCCATGAACGGTCCTTGGTTGGAGTATCTGTCTCTGAAAAGACTCCTGTGCCCAGATATTTTGGTTCTGTTGCTCTCCTTGTGGAGCTCCTGTTCTCTCCAGGTTTTACTATCTCCTCCTTCTTTCATTAGGTTCCCTGCATTCTGCCCAAAGTTTGGCTATGAGTCTCAGTATCTGCTTTGATACACCGCTAGGTAGAGTCTTTCAGAGGCCCTCTGTGGTAGGCTCCTGTCCTGTTTCTTGTTTTCTCTTTCTTCCAATGTCCATCCCGTTTGTCTTTCTGAGTGAGGATTGATCATCTTCCCCAGTTGAATTATTCTAATTTTACTGTTAGATAAATTTTGAGAGTCGCCAACAGCTACACAATGTATAAGTTTCTATGAGCTTATAGGCAGTTACAGGGCATTTAGTTAAATTGACTAGTCCGGCTATATCCACAAGTCAAAAGTTCTTACCTCTCACTCAGAGTAAACTGGAAGAATCTTAAAAATACGGCTACTTAGATTCCTGCCTTGAGAGAGTTTCCTACCAGTAACCCCAGTTCTCCTCTAAGATACAGCATAGTGCTAAAACTTAACACAACTCATCAAGGTGAGAAATAACAAGAAAAAGGAATAGAAACATTTTCAGCAGCACAAAAATGCCAAAGGCTGAATTATTTGACTGAAAATTGTTTATAAACATTTTATTAGAAGTATCCTAAAATATTGTAAGGCAAGGAGACATTTTAAGACAACAAAGAAGAATCATTTAATTAATACCAAAGCCACAGTCCACTTAGGAGTATTACCCATGAGGCTTGAGAATTATAAGCTTAAGGTCAATGTGAAATATATAGTGAATTCAAAACAACCCTGGACAAATAGCAAGACCTTGTCTGAAAAAAATAATAAATGAAATGGTAAAGTTAATTTTAAAAAATTAAAATTTTATTATTATAGCAATTACTTCCCAATAGACAAACATTTTCATGATATTTTAAGTGTCTTTGTATATCAAGAAATACCAACCTTAAGTATTATTTATGTCAAATAAATTACATTATTTATGTCAAATAAAATTTCATTTTAGTAATTTTCACCATTGTTGAAGGTGATGATAAATACATAGTTTTAAGTTATGTAATGTAGTGATACAACTTAATAAAGTAATCTCTTACATTACAAAATACTGGAGCTACTGTTGGATCTCATGGTCAAGTTAACAATACATCTTGATGTCACTTGTCGTGATATTCTGCTTTATATTCAGCCAGTTTGTTTAAGCAGATTCTAAGAGAACAATCTAACAAACAACCTTACTTGTTTTGGATTTCTCATGCAATCAGCTTTGACAACAGAAGCTAATGTATAGCCATGATCTTAAATTATATATTCTCCCATGATTCTGCCCCAGATAGCAATGTACCTATATACCTATGCATTTTCATAATAACTCGCTAAAAACAGAAAATAGATAAAAACTGATCTTATACAACAAATATCTGTAATTCATGTTAAACTTAGCCTAAGAATAGGACTTGACTATAGGTTCCTAGTCTGAGTGCATAGGGAGGAATGCAGGTCAGTTGGGGTCATTTGGAGAAAATAACTTTATCCGACATAAAAGTCTTTTGATAATTTATTCAAGGTTTTCTACATTTCCTCTCTATGTGATGCTCCCTGTGCACCGTGAAAGTGCAACTCCTGTTCCTCCTCTTTTCCCGACACTCTATGTTCCTCAGATAACTGAGCAGCCCTGGCATCTGCCTCTACCATAGCAAGCTGGCCTTTGCAATGCCTTCCCACAGGCTGCTTGGCCAGTGTAACCATAGCTAAACATGTTGCTTTCACCTTCAACCATGCTTGCTTTGCCACAACTTTACATACAAAGAATGGACACGACACCACATGGATGGTACACATTTTAGACCTTAAAAGGCACATATACAGAACTACTGGATCACTGAAAAGTAAAACTTAAAAACTGAAGCTCAATTACCTGCCAAATCACAAAAGCTAATTAAAAAAAAAACCAATGGCATCTTCCAATGGGCCGTGTACTCTGCCACAGAAGCTTAAAAATTAAACCAAAAGTATGCAACCTAAAGACATGCTCAGGGTCTACTTTCACAGACAGTCAAATCCTACAAAGACAGAGATGGATCTCTTTAATCATCGACAATAAGCAATAGAAACTACATAATACTTTGTTGTATAAATGTACCACAATTTCTTTATTCATTCTTTGGTGTAGGGATATTTAGGCTGTTCTCACACTCTGGCCATCATGAATAAAGCTGCTATGAACATAACTGAGCAAGTGTTCTTGATGTATGGTGGCTGTCTCTGACATGGACTCTGTTGCCTGCTTTCTGATCTATCACTCCTCTTTGTTGAGGCTTGTGGAATTCTGCTGTGTAAGGTTGAAGTCTGACATTTCCGGATAGCCGTGAGCTCCATCTAAAATGCTGGACTCCCTTTTCCCAGAGGGGATCTCTCTCCACCTGTTCCGGGTACCCCATATCTTGTAAAGAAAGTCATATAGCCATCAGAGAAAGATAGATCACAGTCCCACCAACCCTTTCTGATAGGCAAGCACCCGAGGATTCCTAGAGATATCTACCCTATAGGATGTCTTGGTGTCTTGACTTCCCAAATGACCATTGACTTTACCTGCAGCTCTTTCCCCTACCCACAGGATAATTAAATATTGTATTCTCCTCCTTGTGATTGAACCCTGCTCCTGCAGGTAAAGAGGCACTGTACCAGTACACAAAAATAAACATCCCTGGCACCTCGATCCAATCAAATCAAACACATTCACCCTTGAAAGCCTCCCGCTGCCCAAACTTTATAAATGCCTGATTTCAAATAAATGTGCTGGATACTGAGCTCCTTGCTATGTGATGCAGAGAGGCTTCCGCCATTTTTGCCCGAGATTCGTCATTTACTCTGGGGGATGGAGGGCTCCCCTCTGCCCAAGGTTTGACTTCCAAAGGCCAGATGTGTGTTACCCTGCTCACTGGCATTCGGCACTGCCTAGGAAGCCAGCTGTTGACCTGCATCTCATGGGATCTGCCTTCTGGTCCGTTTCCAGCTTCTGCCAAGCTTAGCATATTTAAATCAGTAACGCTTTGTTATAATCGTAGGCTTTGGAACTCCGAAATTTCCAATGTCTCTGACACCTGCACTCTTATTCTAAAGGAGCTAATTCCAGTCCCAGGCCTACCACATGGACCTCTCACTAACTCACTCTAGCCATTCCTGGAAGCCCCAGGACCTTTGACCTCATCCCATCTGGAAGCCAGGACTTCCAGCATGGCATTCTGCCCTGTAGAATCTGGCGTCCTCTGTGGCCTAACAGGACTGCTCAGCCAGTCCTGAAGATACCTGATAAAACAGGATCAGATGAATGGGGAAGAGGTCCCCCCTATCAGTGGACTTGGCAAGGGGCAGGGTGGAGATGAGGGAGGGAGGGAGGGACTGGGAGGGAATGAGGGATCGGGACACGGCTGGGATACAGAGTTAATAAAATGTAACTGATAAGAAAAACATAAAATAAAAAAAAAAAAAAAAAAGAATCTGGCGTCCCCGGTGGGTGCAGCAGCAGCTCTGGAGAATGACAGAGGATAGTCACATCCCAGGAACCATCTCAGGCTCCCACCAGGCAGAGAACTAAAGGGACTGCATCACCAGGCAGTGGGGGAGCAGAAGTGGTCCAGACCTGATTTGCTTTTTCTTTGGGTACTTTTTTCTTTTCTATTTTGAATTGTTCATTTTTATTTACTTTTGTTTTGTTACTATTCCACAGAAGCCTGTTTGTTTTCTAAGGTGAGACAGAAGGGGAAAGGACATGTGGAAAACTGAAAAGGAGTTGAGATGGGGGTTACATAGTCAGAATATATATTATGAATTTTTTTTTATTAAAAAAAGGAAAGAATTCTCTACAGTTCTTTCTCCATTGCAGCACTACTTACGTTTACAAAATATAGGGAAAAAAAAAAAAAAGAAAGAAACTAAATCCCACTGATGGATGGTGAAAGGAAATGTACCAAGCGTGCTAAACCAAATTAGATTATCATAATTCAATAAAACAGCATACTTCATAGATCAAATGTTCAATTGAATTTGTAATGCTTGAATCTACAGAGTGCATATTTCTGTGAAAAAAAATGCCTAATTCAAAAATCTCAAAGAAACTGAAATTAAAAATAAAATACAAAGAAATTAATGGGAAACTTCTAGTATTAAAATTAAATAACTTGTATCTTATAAGAGTGTTAGTACTTATAACGCAACACTTGGGAGTTTGAATCACTAGGATAGTAAGTTCAAGACCAGGCTAAGTTAAAAAAAAGAAAGAAAGAAAGAAAGAAAGAAAGAAAGAAAGAAAGAAAGAAA
>NW_026594428.1:8616268-8680437 GCF_907164565.1 Psammomys obesus | reverse complement strand
AAAGAAAGAAAGAAAGAAAGAAAGAAAGAAAGAAAGAAAGAAAGAAAGAAAAGAAAGAAAGAAAGAAAGAAAGAAAGAGAGAAATAGAAAAGTGAAACTGTCTCAAAAATCTGGTTTCTACTAACCCCCTGCCCAGATGTAGCCAAATGGCAGCTCAATATCCATGTGGATCTCTGAGTGAGGGGAGCAGGGGCTGCCTCCATGACAAACTCAGTTGACTGCACTCTGATCACTCACCCCTGATGATGCAGCCTTGCCAGGCCATGTTGGAAGAAGAGCCAAGCAATCCTGATGAGACTCTACAGGCTATGGGGAGATGACAATGGTGGAGCACTCTCCCTTTCAGTGGACTTAAGGAAGGGGATGAGAGGAAGAGGGAGGGAAGGTGGGACTGGGGAAGTTGAGGGAGTGGGCTTCAATTGGAATATATTATGAATAAACGGTGAAGAAAAAAAATTAAAAAGAATTATTATTTAAGAATTGAAAAACAACTCATTATATTTCTTTCACACCTTACCCCTAAAATATAAGAAGTGTTGCAGAATAATACATCTCTCTGTAAATTATCAAAAATCATGAAATTAAACAACTGGGCTTTTTCAAGCAACTCTTCAGTGATACTGGTCGGGAATTTTTGTGATACACAGGTTCTGAAGATGAATTGTTAAGATATGGACTGCTTAGTAGGATGTGGAAAGAAATGCTAAAATCATCTAGAAAACAGGGAAAATAACTGATAATAAAGAATGTTCCGTGTACTATTGTGAATTTGATTGCTTCCTACTTCTTATATTCATTTCCTGATTCTGGCTATGGTCTGAGAGATAAAACAAAAGCAGTAACTACTATGTGCATTTCATATATTCTGTATTTCAGAAATTTGTATTTAAGTATATGGAGTATGTGGATAGGACAATGTTTCAGTGCAAATGATTTTAATGTGCATTTATTTTCACAATTAAGTATTCCAGCCTTTGGTCTCATATTCTGTGAGCTGATTAAAAGCCTGAAGCTATGTAGGTGTCAAACACTTGAGGGGACAGTCTGCACTGAAACAGGAAGTAAATGAAGGAATGAATGGCTGGCAAGAAGGACACCCTTGAAGCTAGACTCACATCTAGATCGTTTATGGCTAGAGAAGGGTGGCAGTACGTAGTAGGAGGCAGTGGTTTGACTCTTCTCTAACATAACACATATGGCAGCCACCATCACTACAGCAGAAAAAGGAAATGGTACCTAAAACACAGACAAACAGAAGTTGGATATCATGAGGCCTTTGCCTGGGGCTGGAGGCTTTCAGGAAGCTATGGAATGAAGTTGCCCCCGGGGTCCATCTGAGCTTTTAACTTAAGAACAAAACCATTGCTTAGCAAATGTGTGATCGACCTTATATTATCAAATATTATGCATCATCCAAGATCGCATGGTTTGAAAAGCAAAATCTAAGATTTCTAGAAAGTACTTACATATGAAGAATCTAGTATACTACATATCTCCAAGGGAGCTATGCCTGTGGCTATTTCTTCTACAGAATCACAAAGAAGAAGAGTGGTCTGATTCTCTACATTTCCAATGTACTGCAAACTAGAAGTGTGAGGAGGAATAGGTAAAACTTACAGGTTAGCACTCACTGAAAAGCACAGGAAGACTGATTCTGAACAAATAGTGCTGATACTTTCACAGACAAACATAATCTGACTAAAAATGACCTTTTGTCTCCATGAATTCTTTTTTTTAATTTTATTTTTTTCATATCAGTTACATTGTATTAACTCTGTATCCCAGCCGGGTCCCGATCCCTCATTCCCTCCCAGTCCCTCCCTCCCTCCCTCATCTCCACCGTGCCCCTTGCCAAGTCCACTCCTCCCCATTTATGTGATCCTGTTTTATCAGGTATCTTCAGGACTGGCTGCAAAGCTCTCCTCTGTGGCCTAACAGGACTGCTCCTCCCTTGGGGGGTGGGGAGGCCAAAGAGCCAGCCATTGACTTCCTGTTAGAAATAGTCCTTGTTCCCCTCACTATGGGAAACCAATTGGTTACTGAGCTACCACAGGCTACATCTGAGCAGAGGTTCTAGGTTACATTCATACCTGGTCCTTGGTTGCATGTCAGTCTCAGAAAAGACCCTGTTCCCAGATATATTTGGTCCTTGTGGAGCTCCTATCCTTTCCTCATCAGACTAACTCCCCTTCTTTCTTATGATTCCCTGTACTCTGCCAAAGGTTTGGTCATGAGTCTTTGCTTTGAAAACACTGCTAGTTAGAGTCTTTCAAATGCGCTCAGTAGACTCCTGTCATATGTTCAATGCGCATCCCATCTGTCTTTCTAAACGAGGATGATAATCTTACCCCATGTTCACTCTCTTGATTATCTTTTTTAGGTGTATAGATTTCATTATGTTTATCATATCTTATAGGTCTATATAAGTGAGTATATACCGTGATTGTCTTTCTCCTTCTGGGATATTACACTCAGGATGATCTTTTCTAGATCCCACCATTTGCCTGCAAATTTCATGATTTCCTCCTTTTTGATTGCTGAGTAGTATTCCATTGTGTAAAAATACCACAATTTCTGTACCCATTCCTCCATTGATGGACATCTGGGTTGTTTCCAGGTTCTGGCTATTAAAAATAATGCTGCTATAAACATGGTTGAGCAAATATCCCTTTTGTGTACTTGAGCAAACTTTGGGTATATACCTAGCAGTGGTATAGCTGGGTCTTGAGGAAGCACTATTCCTAATTGTCTTAGAAAGTGCCAGATAGATTTCCAGAGTGGTTGTATCAGTTTACTTTCCCACCAACAGTGGAGGAGGGTTCCCATTTCTCCACAACCTCTCCAGCATGTGTTGTCCCTTGAGTTTTTCATCTTGGCCATTCTGATGGGTGTAAGGTAATATCTCAGGACCGTTGTCATTTGCATTTCCCTGATGGCTAATGAGGATGAGCATTTCTTTAAGTGTTTCTCTGCCATTTGATATTCCTCTGTTGAGAATTCTATGTTTAGCTCTATTCCCCATTTTTTAATTGGATTACTTGGTTTGCTGCTTTTCAGCTTCTTTAGTTCTTTGTATATACTCAATATTAGTCCTCTGTCAGATAAAGGGTTAATGAAGATTCTTTCCCAATCTGTAGGCAGGCGTTTTGTTTTCATGACAGTGTCCTTTGCTTTACAGAAGCTTTTCAGTTTCATGAGGTCCCATTTATTAATTGTTGCTCTTAGAGCCTGTGCTGTTGGTGTTCTGTTCAGGAAGTTGTCTCCTGTGCCATTGAGTTCTAGGCTTCAAAATTGCAGCTTTTGACACTAATCAAATACTCAAATAACAAAGAAAGGATTACAGGACTCAAGATATGCAAAGCATGTCTAATACCATAGTCACTCTTAGAAGTCTAATATAATTGTAGCACTTACTGTCATTATTGTCTCTTTGTAGGGGAACTTTAGATTTCTGGGTGTAAGGATTTTTATAGATGTGCATCTCATGTTTCTAATCTTTCTGCAATGAATTAACATAAACACTAATTCTTGCAGTTTTTGGAACACTTTTATAAAGAGGTTTGCTGCTTTGAATAGTTTGAGTACTTTGAGTAGTTTCAGTAGGTCTTCAAATTTCATGTATTCAAAACAACTGTATATGAAAATTGTAAGCAGAAAAGTAGTTTTACATCATAACTACTAGTCCATAAACTGATATAAAAATTAAAACCAGACCACACAAAATTCTAGCATCATGCTCTTAAACTCCTCATTCTCCAGAACTGGTAAGCAAAACTTACTACTATTTACAAATCACCCAGTTTACAGCATTTTGCTACAATAGTGGGATTTTCCAATATTGCCTAAAAACTGTTGGCAAGGACTACTCTGTCTAGAATATTCAATCTTTAATCATCTCATAAAGAATCTTATTTCTCTCCCCAAAATTATAAGTTCCTAAATCAAGTTGTAGAAGGAGCAACCTGCTTTATCCATAAACACAACAGTGATATGGGTACCTTGTGCTTAGTCCATATGCCACAAAAGCTTTTGGTCTGATACCTTTCTTTTTTTATTAATTATTTAAAATATTTTAAAATACTTAAAATATTTAAATATTTTATATTAATATAGATGCCGAAAAAGCATTTGAAAATGTCCAACACCCATTCATGTTTAAGGCTTGGAGAGATCAGGGATACAAGGCACATACCTAAACATAGTAAAGACAATATATAGCAAGCCTACAGCCAACATCAAACTCAATGGAGAGAAACTTAAATCAATTCCACTGAAATCAGGGACAAGGCAAGGCTGCCCACTCTCCCCATACCTCTTAAACATAGTACTTGAAGTCCTAGATAAAGCAATAAGACAACTAAAGGAGATCTAGGCGATACAAACAGGAAAGGAAGAGGTCAAAGGGTCACTATTCGCAGATGATATGATAGTATATGAGTGACCCCAAAAATTCAACCAGAGAACTCCTCCAGCTGATAATCACCTTCAGCAAAGTGACACGACACAAAATCAACTCAAAAAAAAAAAAAAATCAGAAGCCCTCCTGTATACCAAAGACAAAAGGGCCAAGAAAGAAATCAGGGAAACAACACCCTTCACAATAGCCACTAATAACATAAAGTACCTTGGTGTGACTCTAACCAAGCAAGTGAAAGACCTGTTTGAGAAAAACTTCAAGTCTCTGAAGAATGAAATTGAAGAAGATATTAGAAGATGGAAAAATGTCCCCTGCTCATGGACTGGTAGGATAAACATTGTGAAAATGACCATCCTGCCAAAAGCAATCTACAGATTCAATGCAATTCCCATCAAAATACCAACTCATTTCTTTACAGACCTTGAAAGAAAGATTCTCAGCTTCGTATGGAGAAAAAAAAAAAAAAAACATAGAATCTCCAAAACGATCCTATACAACAGATCATCTGGAGGTATCTCCATCCCTGATCTCAAGCTGTACTATAGAGCAATAGTAATAAAACTGCATGGTATTGGCATAGAAACCAAAGGAGGCTCAATGGAACCAAATAGAAGACCCAGAAATAAACCCATATACCTATGATTACTCGATATTTGACAAAGAAGCCAAATTCATTCAATGGAAAAAAGACAGCATCTTCAACAAATGGTGCTGGTACAACTGGATGTCTACATGCAGAAAAATGAAAATAGATCTATATTTATCACCCTGCACAAAAGTAAAGTCCAAGTGGATCAAAGACCTCAACATGAAACCAGATACTCTAAATTGGTTAGAAGAAAAAGTAGGGAACAGTCTAGAACTCATTGGCACAGGAGACAACTTCCTGAACAGAACACCAACAGCACAGGCTCTAAGAGCAACAATCAATAAATGGGACCTCATGAAACTGAAAAGCTTCTGTGAAGCAAAAGACACTGTCATCAGAACAAAACAACAGCCTACAGACTGGGAAAGGATCTTCACCATCCCTATATCTGACAGAGGGCTGATATCCAGAATATACAAAGAACTAAAGAAATTAAAATCAATAAATCAAGTAATCCAATTAAAAATGGGATACAGAGCTAAACAGAGAATTCTCTGTAGAGGAATATAAAATGGCAGAGAAACACTTAAGAGATGCTGAACTTCCTTAGCCTTCAGAGAGATGCAAATCAAAAGGACCCTTAGGTTTCACCTTACACCAATCAAAATCCCTAAAATAAAAAAACTCAAATGACAACAACATGCTGGAGAGGTTGTGGAAAAAGGGGCACCCTCCTTCATTGCTGGTGGGAATGTAAACTGGTAAAACCACTTTGGAAGTCTGATGCTTTCTCAGACTTTGGAAATCTGGTGCTTTCTCAGACAATTAGGAATGGTGCTTCCTCAAAACCCAGCTATACCACTCCTAGGCATATACCCAAAATGGACTTGGAAAGGGGCAAGGAGGAGATGAGGGAGGGAGTGGGAGGGAATGAGGGAGAGGGATACAGCTGGGATACAGAGTTAATAAAATATAACTAATAATAAAAAGTTAAAAATCTTAAATATTTAAATAGTTTACATTAATAATCAATATATTAATATTAATCAGGATTAATATTAATATATTAATAATTAAATGTTTAAAATACTAACATATTTTAAATTTATTTAAAATAGATACAATTAACATATAGGCTTAATCTCTTGTGTTTATGTATTTAGGTATACATAAACACATATGCATAAAGAACAATACAAGCAAAGAGGGTATGGAGAGGGTTTAGAGGAAGATTGATGGAGGGGAAAATTATACAATCATATTAGAATCCCCCCAAAATAAGAAAAAATGATTGTGCCCATTGTTACGCTTTTTTTTTAAATTTTTATATTAATTAGAATTTACTCACTTTGTATCCTAGCTGTAGCACCCTCCCTCATTCACTCCCAATCAAACCCTCCCTCCCTCATCTCCTCCCAAGCCCCTCTCCTTGTTCACTGATAGGGGAAGTCCTCCTCCCCTTCCATCTGACCCTAGCTTACAAGGTCTCATCAGGACTGGCTGCATTATCTTCCTCTGTGGCCTGGCAAGGCTGCTTCCCCCTCAGGGGGAGGTGATCAAAGAGCCAGCCTCTGAGTTCATGTCAGAGACAGTCCTTATCCTATTACTAGGGAACTCACTTGGATAATGAACTGCCATGGGCTAAGTCTGAGCAGTAGTTCTAGGTTATATCCATGCATGTCCTTGGTTGGAGTATCAGGCTCAAAAAAGACCCCTGTGGCCAGATATTTTGGTAATGTTACTCTTCTTCTGGAGCTCTTGTCCTTTCCAGCTCTTACTATCTCCCCCTTCTCTCATAAGATTCCCTGCACTCTCCCCAAAGTTTGGTTATGAGTCTCAGCATCTGCTTTGATACACTGCTGGGTAGAAACCATCGCATATATTGATCACATTTTCTTTAGTCATCTCTTGATGGTCACTGTGGCTAATTTCATAGTGTCTTGTTAGAAATAATGTCATAATAAATACAGATTTTTATAAAACCATAAATCATATTGTTGGATCCTGTGACATGTCTACTTTGAGTGTTTGGAGGAACATCCACATTGATTTCAATAGCTGGTGCACTAACCTGCATTCCTAGAACCAGAATAAAAGGATTTCCTTTCCTTTGACATTTCCCCAGAACTTGTTGATATTGCTATTTTTTCATAGCTATAGATGTTTTATGATTATGGGATCTCAGTACAGTTTTGACTTAAATTTCTCTAATGTTCAGACATAGTGGGCATATAACTATAGCTCCCTCTCTCATCCCCTCCCAAGCCCACTCTCCTTCCCCCTTCCCCTTCTATTCCCTTCTCCTGGTCCACTGATAGGGGATGTCCTCCTCTCCTTGCATCTGACCTTAGCCTTCTTAGGTCTCATCAGAACTGGCTGCATTGTCCTCCTTAGTGGCCTATTAAGGCTGCTTCCCCCTCAAGGGGAGGTGATCAAAAATCGAGCTACTGAGTTAATATCAGAGACTGTCCCTGTTCCCCTTACTAGGGTAACCATTTGCAGATTGAGCTGCCATGGGCTACATCTGTGCAGTTCTAGATTATCTCCATGAATGGTCATTGGTTGTAGTATCAGTCTCAGAAAAGACCCTTGGGACCAGATTTTTTTCATTCTGTTGCTTTCCTTGTGGAGCTCCTGTCCTCTCCAGGTCTTTCATCTCCCCATTCTTTCAAAAGATTCCTTGTACTCTGCCCAAAGTTTGGCTATGTGTCTCAGAATCTGTTTCAACACTCTGCTGGCTAAAGTCTTTCAGAGGCCCTCTGTGGTACACTCCTGACTTGTTTCCTGTTTATTTCTTACTACTTCTTTGAAAAACTCAGTTCAGCTCACTTGTCTATTAACTCACTTTTTCCTTTTACATTAACTGTCAGAGCTGGCCATATGTTTCTAGTAAATAAACAACTGATGATTTTTTCTTCTATAGTATATATTATTTCTTCTTTCTGTTCTCTATGATATTGAAAAACTTTTCAGTTAAATTCAACACCCAGCAACAATTGCTGCTTTTATTTTCTGCTCTACGAGAATCATGTTTAGAAATCCATTCTATTCATTTTATTATCCCCTACTTGTTCTCTTCCTCTCACCAGAATGTGTGACTGTTACAGCTAATTTAAAAGCTTGATCTGCATCCTCAGCCACTCATAAATTGAAATGTCTAGATCACAATATGACCATAGTTACTAGTAGCGTTTTAAGGAAGTAATACAGTAAAATTGTGTCATTGAAATGGATTTTAAATTAATTTCAATGAGTTCCTTAGAACAAATACAGAGACTTAAAGACAGCATCCAGCAGATTTTGAATACCAAGTTAAAAATTCTAGATATGCTTCTCTAAGACATAAAGTACTAAAAACTTCTGCAGTGACACTAGAAACTATGGGAGAGGCAGGCAACACATTCTGCTAAAGGGTTCTTGTCAGGTACTGCTCCTGTTACATCCTTCATGGTGGGCTTTGTGCCTCTAGAAGTATGAGACAATAAATCCGTATTTCTTAGGCCATTCATTTAGTCATAATAACTTAAAGCATATACAATCAGTTAGTGCATTCATTGATGTTATTCCTTTTGGTCTCTTATCATAAATATTTCATAAATGTATGCATTGGTAGCATATATGCAGACCTATGGAGTAGTGGTACACTATGATAAAGGGGATTATGTTTTAAATGAGGCTACATATTGGTATATTTTCTTTTCTTTAAGGTAAATCTTTTTTATTGTTACTAACCTACAAAATTTTAGCTTCTGAAATTAGTCCAGTGTTTATTTTTATTTGTTTTCAAATTCCATACATGAGTGATGGACTTCCATCATTGATACACTTTCTTTAGTCTTCTACAACTCTCCCTAGGTTCATGTCATACACTTTCTTTCAATTATGTGACTTCTTTGAGCAATAATAAATGGGCTCAGATGGGTATATATGTCATGTGTATCACATATATTCATGACTTTTAAGTTTGACGTATCTTAGCCTGTTCTTGAATCATCCAAAATCAAACACTTTGGTAAAAGCAAGTTTTCAAATTTTTGCTTTATAATTTTGATTTATAAACAACTGAAGAAAGAGAAATTATAAACTTAAATATTTTTCCTTCTTTGCTATCCACTCAAAATACAGATTTACTAAAATCTGCAAGGACTTAAAAGATATACCATGCAAAGTCCATCATATTACATGTACTAAATTTCAAAGAAGTAAAGCAAAGTACTACTTATTATATAACGGCCAGCACTTTATTATGGCCAATCTGAGTGTTTCACAAAATACTGTTCATATCTCATTCTTAATATAATGGTAAGTAATGTTAAATTTAGAACGAACATTTCTATGTTCATGAAAACCATAATTCTACTTGTGCTATTAATGTTTTTTTTTAACTCTCTAAAGTCCTACCATCTATCCGATTTATTCTCAAAAGGATAATATTCCTTAGAAAACCTCAAATGGTTATGTAGCTGAGGACAAACTCAATTCACTGAATTCACAAACAGTATTAGTGGATTTTTGACATAACCATCTAATCCCAGTACAAAGAGTATTTCTTCCCTCTTTAGTGACATTGTCATGTTTTGTTTTCAATATTTGCTATGTCTCACAATAGGATAATCTTCGATACCTTTTTTTTCATCTTTGTTGGACAATTGGCCCACAATTTCTATAGGTATTATCATACAAAAAGGTTCTATGCCCTCAATTCTTTACTGAAAATGTGCTGAGACCCTGATAATGAGTTGAAAAGGAAGTATCTGGAATTTTCTTGTTAAGATATATCCAGACTGAGTTGTTGATATTCTGTATTAGTAGATTTAAGGCAGAGATTTCTTCTATGCATCTAGATAATTCTATTTAAGCATTTATGTGATCTGCCAATGACAAGAACAATGGACATTACAGAAAAACATATTTTTATTTTTCTGATTATAAATATTAATGAATTCCAGTACTGAACAAGTTATATTTTTCTATTTTCTTAAAATATTTGTATACTATCTCAAAATAATTAGAAAGAAAGCAAGACTATTAGGTAAGTTTATTGTAACTTTGAATTTAATAAAATAATTCTATCATCTTTTTTCTAAGCTGATAGAAGATGCTGAGACTCATAGCCAAACTTTGGGGAGAGTGCAGGGAATCTTATGAAAGAAGTGGGAGATAGTAAGACCTGGAGAGGACAGGAGCTCTACAAGGACAGCAACAGATCCAAAAAGTCTGGGCACAGGGGTCTTTTCTGAAACTGATACTCCAGCCAAGGACCACTCATGGAGATGGCCTGAAACCCCTGCACAGAGGTAGCCTATGGCAGTTCAGTATCCCAGTGGGCTCCAAAGTAATTAGGACAGGGACTGTCTCTGACAGGAGCTGATTGACCTGCTCTTTGATCACCTCCCCCTGAGGTGGGAACAGCCTTGTCAGGCCACAGAAGAAGACAATGCAGCTGCTCCTGGTGAAACCTGATAGACTAGGATCAGAGGGAAGGTGAGGAAGACCTTTGTTATCAATGGACTGGAAGAGGGACACAGGTGAGGAAGAGGGAGAGTGGAACTGGGAGGGGAGGAGGAAGGGAGGTACAGGGGGAACGCAAAGTGAATAAACTGTAATTAATAAAAATATAAATAAAAAAGAAAAAAGTTTTTAACTGCAATTTATCAAAATTATAATTTTTCTATGATTTATAACATGATTATAACAGTGTGGAATAATTTACCTTAATATATATATATATAAATATGTAAATATATATTTACCTGCAAATTTCATGATTTCCTTGTTTTTGTTAATATTTTTTATATTTAAATAATTTTATACATTCACTTGTATCCCACCTGTAGCCCTCTCCCTCTTTCCCTCCCACTCCTCTCCTCCTTCGTTCCCTCATCTCCACCCTGCCCCCTTCCAAGTCTAATGAGAAGGGGTGTCCTCCTCTCCTTCCTTCTGGCCCAAGCTTATCAGATATCCTCAGGATGGTTGCAATGTCCTTATCTGTGGCCTAGCAAGGCTGTTCCTCCCTCAGGGGCTAGGGGAAGCTCATGAGTTCATATCAGAAACAATTCCTGTCCCCCTTACGAGGGAACCCACTTGGATACCGAGCTACCATGGGTTATGTCTGAGCAGGGGTTGTAGGTTATATCCATGCATGGTCCTTTGTGGATAAACAATCTCATAGAAGACCCTTGTGCTCAGATATATTTGGATCTTGTGGGGTTCCCTGTCCCCTCTAGGACATACTAATTCCTCCTTCCTTCATATGATTTCCTATACTCTGCCAAAGGCTTGGTTATGAGTCTTAGTATCTGTTTTGATACACTGCTAGGTAGAGTCTTTCAGGTGCCTTCTGCAGTAGGCTACTGTCCTGTTACTGTTTTCTCCTATTTCCAATGTCCATCCCTTTTGTCTTTCTAGATGAGGATTGATCATCTTACCCCTGGACCTCTTTATTGGTTATCTTCTTTAGGTGTACATATTTTAGTATGTATATCTTATCTTATAGGTCTATATAAGTGAGGATATACCATGTGTGTCTATCTGCTTTTGAGACACCTCACTCAGGATGATTTTTTCTAGATCCCACAATTTGCTTGAAAAATTCATGATTTCCTTGTTTTTAATTGCTGAGTAGTATTCCATTGTGTAAAAGTACCACAATTTCTGTATCCATTCCTCCGTTGAGGGACATCTGGGTTGTTTCCAGGTTCTGGCTATTATGAATAAAGCTGCTACAAACATGGTTGAGCAAATGTCCTTGTTGTGTACCTGAACATCTTTTGGATAAATGCCTAGGAGTGATTTCTTTGTTTTTCACTGCTGAGTAATATCCATTCTTCAGTTGAGGAGCATCTGGGTTGTTTCCAGTTTCTGGCTATTACAAAGAAAACTGCTACAAACATGGTGGAGCAAATATCGTTATTGTATACTTTTGGATATATGCTTAGGAGTGGTATGGCTGTATCTTGAGGAAGCTCTACTCCGAGTTGTCTGAGAAATCACTGGATTGATTTCCAGAGTGCTTGTACAAGTTTATATTCCCACCAGCAATGGAGGAGGGTTCCCCTTTCTCCACAATCTCTCCAGCATGTGTTGTCATTTGAGTTTTTGATCTTGACCATTCTAATGGGTGTAAGGTGAAATCTCAGGGTTGTTTTGATTTGCATCTCCCTGATGGCTAATGGGTACTGGAAAGGATAATCCTGAGTGAGCTGTCCCAGAAACAGAAAGACACACATGGTATATACTCACTCATATAGGCATATAACCTACTAAAATCTGTACACCTAAAGAAACTAATCAAGAAGGAGGACTCTTGCTAAAATGCTCAATCCCTATCCAGAAAGACAAAGAGGATAGACATCAGAAGAAGAAGAAAACAGGAAACAAGTTAAGAACCTGCCACAGATGGCCTCTGAAAGGCTCTGCCCTGAAGACTATCAAAGCAAATGCTGAGACTTATGGCCAACTGTTGGGCAGAGTGCATGGAATCTTATGAAAGAAGTGGGAAATAGTAAGATATGGAGAGGACAGGAACTCCACAAGGAGAACAACAGAACCAGAAAATCTGAACACAGGGGTCTTTCCTGAGACTCATACCCTAAACCAAGTACCATGCATGGAGATAACCTAGAATCCCTGCATAGATGTGCCCATGGCAGTTTAGTGTCCAAGTGGGTTCCATAGTAATGGAAAGAGGGACTGCCTCTGACATGATCTGATTGGCTTGCTCTTTGGTCACCTCCCCCTGAGAGGGGAGCAGCCTTACCAGGCCACAAAAGATGACAATGCAGCCACTCCTGATGAGATCTGATAGACTAAGATCAGCAGGAAGGAGAAGAGAACCTCCCCTATCAGTGGTCTTGGGGAGGGGCATGAGTGAAGAAGGGGGAGGGAAGGTGGGAATAGGAGGGGAGGAGGGATGGGTTTATGGAGAGATACAAAGTGAATAAAGTGTAATTAATAAAAGATAAAAAATATTTTGTTGAAAAAAGAAATATAAATGGGAAAAATATATGTATATATGATTATATCAAAAATATAATCTACATTAACTAGTTAGGTTATAAATTATAATATTTTAAAAAGTGTTTTATTTTCTTGAATGTGCATGGAAACCTTTAGTAATTTTGACATGAGAAAACATTGCTATAAGAAGTTGGTACTTCTCAAATATTCACTAATTTACTTGAAGAAAATAGCCCTGTTCAGCCTTCAAATTATGTCTTTTGCTCTTGTAATATTTTGCTTCAAATACCTAAGTTATTCAAACTTCATCATACTTACCAAGACAAACACTGTAGTGCATGTGTCAATATACATAAATATGTGAATGTGTGAGTCAGTGTATATGTGCAAATATGCTGTTATGCATAAATATACATAAACAACGTCAAGTATTATATATTTATTCATGAAAACACAGAGAAATTATCACCTGGGAGCCTGACTTTAAAAAACAATCTTTCTTAGAATGATTGTGTTATAATATTGTTTTAGTAAATGTTAGTCGTTCAATACAATGTAAAATATCTAATTTTCTAAACTGCTTTTGGCACATCTGAAAATTCTGGAGGGATGTCTACATTATTTAGGCTGCAATGCTTTGTATGATGGTATTCACATCATAATTGAAGGGAGCCTAATGCATGCCCTCAAAAATATTATTATCTTTTTTAGAATATCCAAGATAATTTCTCACTTGCTGGAGACTTGAGATAAAAACATATTTTTTTTTGCATCTTGTGTTTAATATGTTTATTCACTTATTGCGCATTCGTAAAATAATAACAGGAACCAGGAAAAGTCCATGTCACTTTTCAGAAATTAGTTATCTCATGTCTGATGCATCATTTTTAACACTGCAATGCAAATTAAATTTAAAGTGTTTTAAAAGCAAACTTTTGTCATATCACAACCTTCTAGTTTAACAGGTGAAAAATTGCCCTACCAATATTTATTTACATTATGGTTTATAATAGTTAGCTTTAATTATATTAATTTAAAAATGATTATTTCATTCATTACAAAGAATTCACATCTATAATATACATACATACATGTGTTTTTCTGTACATGGTAACAAAATACTTAACAAGTACGAGGAAATAATGTTCACATATATGCTGGTGTACTTATTTGTAATAAAACTGAAATTAAAATCTGTTCACTGCCATTTATTTTTCAGCAAGACCTACAAATGACCAGAGCTAGTCTACACTACTGAAAAAAATATTTTCCCCTAGATCTGGAAGTTTAAGACCCAACCTCAAGGTGTTAAGTTTAGTTTCTCACATGTAAAGCATAGCCTTATCTTGCCCATGGCCATCAAGTCTTTCTTTATACACAGTTGCTCCTCTGTACCTGCCTGTGTCTGCTTCCCTGTATCTGCAGGTCTCTACGTGTCTTAATTGCCTTTAATGAAGACACCAGGGAAGGATTAAGGATTTGAATCAGTATCAATTTTAAATAAAGCCACAATTTGAACTTCTTTTTTTTTTATTTTTTTCTTTTTAGTTACATTTTGTTAACTCTGTGTCCTAGCTGTATCCCGCTCCCTCATTCCCTCCCCAACCCCACACTCCCTCCCTGGTCACCTCCCTGCCCCTTTCCAAGTCCACTGATAGGGGAGGACCTCCTCCCCTTTCATCTGACCCTGTTTTATCAGGTATCTTCAGGGCTGGCTGCAAAGTCCTCCTCTGTGGCCTAACAGACTGCTCCTCCCCGGGGGGGGTGGGGGGTCAAACAGCCTGCCCTTGAGATCCTGTTAGAAATAGTCCGTGTTCCCCTTACTTTGAAAAACTACTTTATCTTTTAAGAAACCTTATCCCTAAATTCAGCCACACTATAAAGTACTCAGACCTAACACTTCAGCAAATGAATTTTTAAAAATTCATAAAAAATTTTAAAAAATGGGATTTTTGTTCGTATTCTCAGGAATACTTTATTGTGTAACTTTAATAGGTTTATGAAATAAATATACCTTTATGAAAACAAAGAGATGGCTATTTCATTTATACAATTGTAAAATAATTTCTTTCCTCTTATATGTGAGTGTTGGCTGGATATAATATGCATCTAAGAAAATAGAGCTATTTTCCTTCCAGGGCCCGAGTCTGCTAGATACCATCCTGGCTCCACAGGATCGTGATCATTGATGATACGGACCGCCCAATCCCACAGTGACAGAGAATATGCTATATACTCACCAAAACCAGACAGAAACATCATGCAATCTAGGCACACCAGGCGCTGGGCCTCCCAAGCTTGGAGAGCACAGTGGAGAGACCCCAGGACTTCCCAGAAGGCATCTGGACAGGCAACCCTGTCTCCAGTTACAATGGGACTTTCTAATCTAGAGGCAGAGCAACACTGAGCTGTTGGGGCACATCAGCCCTCCAGTTTAAGACTAACCAGGGCCAAATCAGAGAACAGAGAGTCTGGTTACCCCGATTCCTACTGATGTGACCACCTTGAAACGCCAGCTGCAGCAGGACCTCATAACCTGGCACAGCACGGAGCTGGTGGAGCACATCAAAGAAGCAGGGCCAAACCAGAGAGCAAAGAGCCCGGATACCCAGACCTCTGACAAGTGACCTGCCTGTAAGTGAGTGCACCCTTGAGAATCTGCAGCTCCCCAGATCCTGGCTCCTTCTAAAACAGAAGCCAGGCATCGAACCCCTCCCACCCACATACCCACTTTGGGAAACAGAGCGTCACTTGGGACATTGAAGCACCTGCTTTGTGGGTCCAATTGAGGAGTTAAGGCAGTTAATTCCAGAAATTGCACTGAGACCATCACTAGCCCCTGCTACATATACAGTGCAAAACCCTCCCACTCACACAAGGGTTCAAAATTATCGATCATTCTGTCTCCTGAGACACACTTCCACGCACACTTCCACACACACACACAAACATACACAAACATACACAAACACATACACACACACACACACACACATGCACGCCTACATTTGCCAGGTTTGCGCCTGCATACTTTTCTCCCACAAGTACAGCTAGTCCTCAGCACACGCTGAGGACACAGGACCTCTCTCAGCTTCCTGAAGAACTCTCCAGACGCCAGAGAGAGACAGTACCAGTCTGAAATGCAGAACCCAAAAATAAACAGGGAATGTTTCAGATAAGCCAATGGCCAGGGGTAGGCAAAAGAACACTTCTAACATAAATCAGGACATCATGACTTCACCAGCAACCCCAAAAGTTGACAGATGCTCCAATTCAACAGAAGCACAGGAAAATGACTTTAAAGCTATGCTTACCCAACGATTTGAGGCTCACAAAGAGGAAACAAACACCTCTCTTAGAAAAATAACCATGCAAATTCAGTCAGTTAAAGAGAAAATGAACAAATCTTTCAAAGACTTGGCCAGTCAATTGGAAGTAAAGAAAAAAGAAATAGACAAAATTCTTAAAGAAACACAGGCAAACATAGCCAAACAAATAGAGGAAAATGTAGAAATAAAGTTAGTGGCAGATAGAAAGGAAATGAACAAAAAAACAGAGACCAACATAGAAAGACAGGATTCCAAATTCAAACAGATGAAGGAAATGGTGCAAGGCATGAAAACAGAATTAGACTCAATAAAGAAAAAACAAACTGAGAAAACCCTGTACCTGGAGAACTTGGAGAAAAGATCAGGAACCACAAAGATAAGCGTCACCAATAGAAATCAAGAGATGGAAGAGAGGATCTCTGGAGCTGAAGATATACACGCCGAAATTAATACTTCTCTCAAAGAGAAAGTAAAATCAGAAAAGTTCCAAACACAAAATATCCAAGAAATCAAGGACACCATAAAAGAAGAAATCTAAGAATAATAGGAATTGATGAAAAAGAAGACTCCAGGCTCCAAGATCCAGAAAACATTTTCAAGAAAATCATAGAAGAAAATTTTCTCAACTTAAAGAAAGAGATGTCCATAAATATACAAGAGGCCTACAGTACACCAAATAGACTAGACCAGAAAAGAAACACATCACGTCACATCATTCTAAAAAAACTAAATCAACAGAACAAAGAAAAGGTAATAAAAGCAGCAAGGGAAAAGGGCCAAGTAACATATGAAGGTAGACCTATCAGAATCACACCGGACTTCTCATCAGAAACTATGAAAGCCAGAAGGGCCTGGGCAAGTGTCATGGAGACTCTAAGAGATCACAAATGGCAACCCAGACTACTATACCCTGCAAAGCTTTTAATCAACATAGATGGAGAAAACAAAATATTCCATGACAAAACTAAATTTATGCAATATCTACACAGCAAACCAGCCCTACAGAAGATACTAGAAGGAAAACTCCAATCCAATGAAAACAACTTCACCCAAGAAAACATGGCATACAGATAATAACCCAACAAAAATGAAAAGAAAACAAGCAATGAAACACAGTAAGATCACCGACTCCAATACAAAAGAAACTAACATTTATTGGTCAATATTATCTATCAACATCAATGGACTCAATTTGCCAATAAAAAGACAAAGACTAACAGAATGGGTGCGTAAACAGGATCCAACATTCTGCTGCATCCAAGAAATGCACCTCTGCAACAAAGATAAACACTACCTCAGAGTAAAAGGCTGAAAAAAATGTCTTTCAAGAAAACGGACCTAGAAAACAAGCTGGGGTAGTTATCCTAATATCTAATAAAATAGACTTCCAACCAAAATTAATCAAAAAAGATGAGGAGGGACACTATATTCTCATCAAAGGGAAAATACACCAAGAGGACATCACAATTCTGAACATCTATGCCCCAAATACAAGAGTGCCTACATTCATAAATGAAACATTACTAAAACTTAAATCGCACATCGATCCCAACACCTTGATAGTGGAAGACTTCAACACTCCACATTCACCAAGGGACAGATCATCTAGACAGAAACCAAATAAGGAAATAAAGGCACTTACAGAGGTCCTAAATAAAATGGACCTAATAGATGTCTACAAAACTTTCCACCCAAACGTAAAAGAGTATACATTTTTTTCAGCACCTCATGGTACCTTCTCCAAAATAGATCATAAATTTGGTCACAAAGCAAGCCTTAACAGATACCAGAAGATTGAAATAATCCCCTGTATTCTATCTGACCACCATGGAATAAAGCTGCACATCAACAACAATGGAATTAGAAAAAAGCCTACCAGCACATGGAGAGTAAACAACTTGCTGCTCAATGACAGCTGGATTAAGGAAGAAATAAAGAAAGAAATTAAAGATTTCCTAGAATTCAATGAAAATGAAGGTACAACAGACCCTAATTTATGGGACACAATGAAAGCAGTGCTCAAAGGAAAATTCATAGCACTAAATGCCTTCAAGAAAAAATTTGTGACATCTCATACAAGCAACTGAAAGCCCTAGAGAAAAAAAGAAGCAAATGCATCCAAGAGGAGCAGACGGCTGGAAATAATCAAACTCCGGGCGTAAAGCAATCAACTAGAAACAAATAAAACTATTCAAAGAATCAAAGAAACCAAGAGCTGGTTCTTTGAAAAAATCAACAAGATAAACAAAACTTTAGCCAAACTAACCAAAAGGCAGAGAGAAACTATCCAAATCAGCAAAATCAGAAATGAAAAGGGGGACATAACTACAGACACTGAGGAAATCCAAACAATCATTAGATCATACTACAAAAGCCCATATGCCACAAAAGTTGAAAATCTAAAAGAAATCGACAATTTTCTTGATAGATTCCATTTACCAAAATTAAATCAAGAGCAGGTAGAAATATTGAATTGTCCTATTTCCGCCAAGGAAATAGAAGCAGTCATCAACAGTCTCCCTTCCAAAAAAAGTCCTGGGCCAGATGGATTCTGTGTAGAATTCTACCAGACCTTCAAAGATGTGTTAACTCCAATTCTCTCCAAACTATTCCACAAAATAGAAATAGAAGAAACATTACCAAATTCATTCTATGAAGCCACAGTCACCTTAATACCTAAACCACAAAAAGACCCAACAGAAAAATAGAACTTCAGACCTATCTCTCTAATGAAAATTGATGCAAAAATACTTAAGAAAATACTTTCAAACCGAATCAAAGAACACATCAAAGATAGCATCCACCATGACCAAATAGGCTTCATTCTAGGCATGCAAGTGTGGTTCAACATACGGATATCCATCAATGTAATCCACCACATATAAAAACTGAAGGAGAAAAAACACATGATCATCTCCTTAGATGCTGAAAAAGCATTTGACAAAGTCCAACATCCATTCATGTTTAAAGTCTTGGAGAGATCAGGGATACAAGGCACATATCTAAACATAGTAAAAGCAATATACAGCAAGCCTATAGCCAACATCAAACTCAATGGAGAGAAACTTAAATCAGTCCCACCAAAATCAGGGACAAGGCAAGGCTGCCCTCTCTCTCCATATCTCTTCAACATAGTACTTGAAGTCGTAGCCAGAGCAATAAAACAACTAAAAGAGATCAAGGAGATACAAATCGGAAAGGAAGAGGTCAAAGTGTCACTATTCGCAGATGATATAATAGTATATGTGAGCGACCCCAAAAATTCAACCAGAGAACTCCTCCAGCTGATAATCACCTTCAGCAAAGTGGCACAACACAAAATCAACTCAAAAAAATCAGAAGCCCTCCTGTATACCAAAGACAAAAAGGCCGAGAAAGGAATAAGGGAAACAACACCCTTCACATTAGCCACTAACCACATAAAGTACTTTGGGGTGATACTAACCAAGCAAGTGAAAGACCTTTTTGAGAAAAACTTCAAGTCTCTGAAGAAAGAAATTGAAGAAGGTATTAGAAGATGGAAAAATGTCCCCTGCTTATGGACTGGTAGGATAAACATTGTGAAAATGGTCATCTTGCCAAAAGCCATCTACAGATTCAATGCAATTTCCATCAAAATACCAACTCAATTCTTTACGGACCTTGAAAAAAAAAAGATTCTCAGCTTCATATGAAGAAACAAAAACCCAGAATCTCTAAAACAATCCTGTACAACAACAGATCATCTGGAGGTATCTCCATCCCTGATCTCAAGCTATACTACAGAGCAATAGTAATAGAAACTGGCATGGTATTGGCATAAAAACAGAAATGAGGATCAATGGAACTGAATAGAAACCCAGAAATAAACCCACACACCTATGAATACTTGATTTTTGACAAAGAAGCCAAATCCATTCAATGGAAAAAAGACAGCATCTTCAACAAATGGTGCTGGTCCAACTAGATGTCTACATGCAGAAAAATGAAAATAGATCCATATTTATCACCTGCACAAAACTAAAGTCCAAGTATATCAAAGACCTCAACATGAAACCAGATACTCTAAATTGGTTAGAAGAAATAGTGGGGAACAGCCTAGAACTCATTGGCGCAGGAGACAACTTCCTGAACATAAAGAACACCAACAGCACAATCTTTAAGAGCAACAATCAATAAATGAGACCTCATGAAACTGAAAAGCTGTGTAAAGCAAAGGACACTGTCATCAAAACAAAATGACTACCTACAGATTGGGAAAGAATCTTCACCAACCCCTTATCTGACAGAGGGCTAATATCCAGTATATATAAAGAACTAAAGAAGCTGAAAAGCAACAAACCAAGTAATCCAATTAAAAAATGGTGAACAGTGCTGAATAGAGAATTCTCGATAGAGGAATATCGAATGGCAGAGAAACACTTAAAGAAATGTTCAACATCATTAGCCATTAATGAAATGCAAATTAAAACGACCCTGAGATGTCACCTCACACCCTTCAGAATGGCCAAGATGAAAAACTCAAGTGACAACACATGCTGGAGAGGTTGTGGAGAAAGGAGAACTCTCCTATATTGCTGGTGGGAATGTAAACTGGTACAACCACTTTGGAAGTCAATCTGGCACTTTCTCAGACAATTAGGGATAGTTCTTCCTCAAGACCCAGCTATACCACTGATATGTATATACCTAAAATTTGCTCAATTACACAACTTGGACATTTGCTCAACCATATTTGTAGCAGCTTTATTTGTAATAGCCAGAACCTAGAAACAACCCAGATGTCCATCAACAGAGGAATGGATACAGAAATTGTGGTATTTTTACATAATGGAATACTACTCAGCAATCAAAAAGGAGGTAATCATGAAATTTGCAGGGAAATGGTGGGATCTAGAAAAGATCATTCTGAATGAAGTATCCCAGAAGGAGAAAGACAAACATGGTATATACTCACTTATATAGACCTACAAGATATAATAAACATAATGAAGTCTATACACCGAAAGGAGACAAACAAGAAAGCAGACACTAGTTAAGATGATAAATCCTCACTTAGAAAGACAAATGAGATGTGCATTGGACATATGACAGAAGTCTACCGCAGAAGGCATCTGAAAGATCCTACCAAGCAGCGTTTCAAAACAAATACTAAGACTCATAACCAAATCTTCGGCAGAAGGGGAGTTAGTATGACAGGAAAAGGATAGGAATCCCACAAGGACCAAATATATCTGGGCACAAGGGTTTTTCTGAAACTGTTTCTTCAACCAAGGTCCATGTATGGATATAACCTAGAACCTTTACTCAGACGAAGCTCGTGGTAGCTCAATAACCAATTCATTTCCCATAGTAGGGGGAACAGGGCCTATCTCTGACAGGAACTCAATGGCAGGCTCTTTGACTCCCTACCCCTCAAGGGAGGAGCAGTTCTGCTAGGCCACAGAGGAGGTCTTCGCAGCCAGCCCTGAAGATACCTGATAAAACAGGGCCAGACGAAATGAGAGAGATCCTCCCTAGTCTGTGGACTTGGAAAGGGGCAGGGAGAAGCTGAGGGAGGGTGGGATTGAGAGGGAATAGGGGAATAGGGGAGCGGGATGCAGCTGGGATGCACAATTGATAAAATGTAAATAATAATAAACAATAAAAAAACCAAAAAAAAAAAAAACTGCAGGACAACTAAAAAAAAAAGAAAAGAAAATAGAGCTATTTGATTATTATATTTCTGAACATATGTGTACTTATGTAACTACAGGAGATTGTTTTTCAATGTTTTAGAACATACATTCTTGCATACACTGGTCTCAAAATGAACTACTACTAAGTCATATGTATTGTTTCTTTAATCTTAAAGTTAATTATTATACACTGTGGAAAATCCTATGACATTGTCTTCCTAATCCTTGAGAACAGAAAACACTCATCAAATATGACAGCTGGTATGTATGGTACATAGATCAATAGTGATGTTGTCATGTTAATTTAAAATAATGATGCAGGCATGAATTTGAGAAAAAAAAGAGAGAACTCTTTTTTATGGTGAAGCTTTGAGAAGCAGGACACAGAAATTAATAATATTGGGAACTAAAGATTATGGGAAAAAAAGTTCCTTCTCCAACTTAATGGATCATAACTAAGCAAACCACAAACATGTGAAGATGTTCAGGAATCCAGATATTTGCCTTGGACCTTTGGATCCTACAAACAATAACTAGGGATGACACTTTTTTATTGTACATTGCTTATATCTTAAGTCTTAAGAAATGTTGAATTAAATATTGCATCCAATCATTATCTAAGCTTTTTAAACTTCATTTTGCTTAGGCATGGACTTTGTTCTCATGAAATGACTTGAAATAGTATGTAAATTAGATGAACTTTAGTGTTGAGCACAGGAATACAATGTGAATCTCTGTGCTGTCTGTATGCTGACTTGGGGAGACTTAAATTAGAAATAGAATAAAATCTTCAGCAGAAAAAATAATCAAGCATGGAGCTAGGTCTTGGGATTGTATAACTGACATCTGAAATGTACCAGGAGAAAATATTTTAAAATGAAACACTAAGACATATGGTTCACCTTTTGTAATTTGAATATTAAACTGTCTTACATAAGTGGAAGTCGGCGGTTTGCCAAAAACTGGACAATTCTAAACTTAAGCTAGGAACCCGGGCAAAATTCTTTTACAGGAATTTTAACAGGAGTGGCAAAAATATATATATTTATATGTATAATCCTTTAGATATCTTTTTTATATTTTCACAATCAACACATGGTCAAGGAGAATAAAGCAGCATATAGCTTCTTTAATACAGTGCGCTCCTGACTAAGCACTTGGTCATGTATTAGTATCTATACCTAAATATTTATTCTCTATCTTTCTCTACCTCTGTCCCTCTTATTTCTCCCCTCAAGCATCCATGTGTAAAAATATACCTTATATCATCTTTCATTATATCAAAGCTGGAAATATTCCTCTGAACATAAAATTGACTCAGAATTAATTTTCTTTGTCACATTACTGTAATTTCTTAAAAAAAAAAAAAACAGAAAAACACAAGTTGGAAATTAAGAAATAAAAGAAGGAAAGATGGAAGGTGGGAGGAAGACTGGGAGAAAGAGAGGGAGGAAGTCTTCAATTATAACAAATCTCTACCAGTTAAATAATGACCCCTGTGATACAAATGTCTCTATATTAGGCAAAGTTTGTGTTGTATTAAAAATTATTTAAGTATATATATTGTCTGTAATGTATATGTATAATTTTAGTAAATATAAACACACTTAGTTTATATGCAAAGATCTTTTTTCAGTGCTTAGACTGTAACTACAATGTCATTAACAAGAAGACACCTGTAACAAGCTCACATATGTACATCAAGAAGTGCTCACTCAAATTATATTGTCAGATGCATTACAGACATGCATTTGATAATAATCATTATCAAATTAATAATACAGTAATACATATACTCCTTAATTCTCACCAAACTCTGTGTTTTGTATTTCTCCTTCTCATTCGTGCCATTACATTTTTATATCCTGAGACAATAATTCATAACAATTCTGGCCTTTGTGCCATAGCCCACATAAAAGAGACTCAATTAATTTTCACAAAAACTGTTAGATTCTAATCATGTTCTAAGAAAAAAGAAAAATACTAAGTAAGTATTTGTATGATAGTGTAATTGATTTCAAATGCTTTTGAAGTCATATTGGTATGGTTTCGGAAAAGTATCATAACAATGATGAACTGTGTCTTTATTTCTACTTAGTAAATAATGACTCAATTCCTCCAAGACATTAAAATGTCCAATTCTCTATGTTTCTAATGGGTTAGAAGCACTATTAGGAAATAATAACTCTTTGGCCCTTTTTGCTGCAGGACATTGGGTACTGCTGCTTCATGAGATTTTCTCTAAAATAACCTTTCAGAGCCAGACACAACAGCTTTTATTCTATATCTTTACTGACATATGACCTTTGTAAACTTATACATAAGAAAAAAAAAAGATGCTAAGGGAGACACAGTTATCTGTTTCAAAATTCATCTATCCCCACAAGCTACAGAGATATCATGACCTATAAAGTTCAAAGCTGTGTTGGTTCTTCCTAACAATTACCCAAAGCTATTATGATTTCTTCCCATCACTTAAAATGTCATAGCTAAGATAACTGTTCCAGGTTGAGAAGGTACATGATTTAACAAGGAGCTGCTGTGTGATAGCTGGGTTTGATTGGATTGCTGCCATTTCAAGCTGCTAATGCATCAGGTGCTATAGAGTCTCATTTTCTCTGAACAATATCATTTTTAAATTAAGTTTATTTATTCGTTTTGCATCCCAATCACAGCCCACTCCCTCCTTTTCTCCCAGTCTCATTTTCCCTCCCTCTTTCCTCTTTTCCCTCCTTCCCTTCTCCTGAGAAAAGGAGAAACCTCCATCCCCTTTACAAACCCACCCCAGCACATCCAAACACTAAGCACATCTTCTTATCCTCTTGTCTGAAGCCAGACAAGGCAGCCCAACTCAAGGAAAGTAATGCAAAAACAAGCAACAGAGTCTATGTCAAAGACAGGCCCTGCTGTAATTTCTTGGGACCCAATAAAAATCAAAATGCCTTTCAGTTACATATGTGTTGGGGCCGAAGTCTAGTCCATGGATGCTCTTTTGTTGGGACTTCAGTCTTTCTAAGCTCCCCATGGGCCTAGGTTAGTTGATGCTGTTGGTCTTCTTGAGGTGTTATTGTTTCTTCCGGGACCTTCCGTCCTACCCTCCACTCTTCCACAAGACTCTCTGTGTTCCACCAAATGTTTGGCTGTGTGTCTCAGCATCTGTTTTGATCTTCTGCTAGGGAGAGCCTCTCAGAGGACAGCTCTACTAGGCAAGCATAGCAGATTATCATTAATAGTGTCAGTGGTCGACCCTCTCCTACGTGGTGGGTCTCAGGTTGGACAGTTATTGGTTGGCCATTCCCTCAATCACTATTCCGTCTTTATCCCTGCCCATCTTTTAGGCAGGGCAAATTTGGGGTCAAAGGTTTTTTGGATAGGTTGGTTTTCCCTTCCCTCCACAAGAAGTCCTGCCTGGCTAGGAGGTGGTCACTTCTGTCTCCATGTCCCTCACATCTAGGGGTCTCAGCGAGAGTCACCCCATACCCTCTCAGGAGCCTACCCTGTTGCAGGTAATCAATAATTTTTATTTCAATTAAATTTGCTCTGAGATGGCCAATGTTCATTCTAATCATCTAATAATAAATATTAATGACAGTATTATCAGGTAATACTGAGATTCTTTAATGTGTCTCATTATGTTTCACTGGCCCTCATGGAAGGTTAAGAAGGAAATGCCTTGGCATTCCAGTTTACACTTTAACACAAAAACTGAGAGTATATATAGGAAAGGAAGAAATTGTGTTTCTGTAGCTTATGAGATAAATGCATTTTGAAACAGATGACTGTTTATCTCTTAGCATAATTTTTTTTTCTACTTTTCAGGCTTAAGTCCCTCAACCCAAGCATCTGCAAGTGGATTTGTAAAATTCACCATGAACCTTTGAGTTACTGAAAAAGAAACTGATTCGATAAATAACATAGAACATTTAATTGAAAAGAAGGTGTAGTTATAGCTTGATAGAAGTGTATAGGCATTTGTACTAGATAGTTTCAATTCAATTTGACATGAAAAATGTCATCTGAGCAGGGGTTCTAGGTTATACCCATGAATGGTCCCTGAGGGCGGGGGAAGCATCCTTGCCAGGCCACAGAGGAGAACAATGAAGCCAGTCCTGATGAGACCTAAGTTAGGGTCAGATGGAAGGGGAGGAGGACCTTCCCTATCAGTGGACTTTGAGAGGGGCATGTAAGGAAGAAGAGGGAGAGAGGGAGAGAGGGAGAGAGGGAGAGAGGGAGGGAGGGAGGGAGGGAGGGAGGGAGGGAGGGAGGGAGGGAGAGAGGTATTGGGAGATAATGAGGGAGGATGCTACAGCTGGGATACAAAGTGAATAAACTGTAATAAATATGAAAATAAAAATTTAACTAAAAAAGTCATCTGAGAGGAGGGAATCTCAGTTAAGAAAATGCATAGAGAGGACATAGACCCTCTTCTAAGATGTAGCCATAAACAGCTCAGTCTCCATGTGGGTTCTCTAGTAAGTGAAGAAGAGACACTCTGACATGAACTTGATTGCCTTGGTCCCTTCTCCCTAGTGCGGCAACCTAACTAGCCCATAGAGAAAGAGGATCCAGGCCTTGCTGATGGGACCTGATAAGCTAGGGTCAGATAGAAGGGGAGGAGGATTTCCCTTATCAGTGGACTAGGGGAGAGGGATGGATAGGAAGAGGGAGGGAAGATAGGGACTGGGAAGAAATGAAGGGGGATGATACAAGTGGGATACAAAGTGAATAAATTATTAATAACAACAATAATAAAGAAAATGTTTCTTCTGATAGGCTTCACCCAGCAGCTGTTGGGAACAGATGCAATGACTCACAGCCCAAGAGTAGGCCAATCTTGGGGAGTCTTGTGGAAGAATGGGAGGAAGGATAGAAGAAGCTGGGAGCATCAGAGACACCACAAGAAGACCTGCAGAGTAAACTAACCTGGGCACATGGGGATTCCCAGAGAATGAACCAAAAACACATATGTGGGCTGGACAAAGAACCCCTATCCATATGTAGCAGATGTGCAGCCTGTTCAACATGTGGGTCCCCTAACAGTGCAATAGGAGCTGGCTCTAACTATGCTGTCTGTCTTTGGATCCCTTTCCCCTAGCAGGACTGTTTTGTCAGACCTCAATGAGAGAAACTGTGATTCAACTTGAGATGACAAGGTGGGGTTAACACCCCCTTGTGGGCCTATCTTTCTCTGAGAAGAAGGAGAAAATAGGAATAGGGAGAAGGGTCATGAAGGTAGGACTGGGAGGAGAGTAGAGATGGAGCAGGGATCCTGGTGTAAAGTGATTAAATAAATAAATAAAGCAGGAGTGGGAGGAAGGTATATTACATGGAACTGTGAGTGAAATAAAACCTTTCTTCCTCAAGTTGCTTTGATGATAGTGTTTCGTCATAGCAATAATAACCTTAAATTAAAACATCATTTATAACCCAATGTATCCACATTCAAAATATTTACAGTAACCTCAAGGATTTGCCCCTTTCAGATGGTCGGTAGCTCCATTGCTGATCAGCAATTAGGAGAGACTGATACATTATTACTCATATTCCATTTATTCATAGGTTCATTTGGGTGTTGAATATGTTGTTAGAGTTTATATTTGAATTTATATGTGTGTGTGTGTGTGTGTGTGTGTGTGTGTGTGTGTGTGTGTGTGTTTGAATACTGGTGTGCAGGTGTTGTATAATATGTATCAGTCAAAATACTAAAGGTTATACATTAGATTGAACTAAACCTCTACTTAAAACTATTAATGTATCTCATTAAAATAGTCTATAATTTCAAGAAGACTGTAAGATAATATGTTCATTACCTAAACATCATCTAAGAAATTTTGAGAATTAAAATATTGATGTGAAAACAGAATACTATGGGAAGAAATGATCCTTGTCACAAAGACAGTGGTAACTGAATCTGCAAGGATGTCATTTGTCAACAGACCAAATGATTTATAAGGCTATACTGGTATTTAAATATTGGTGTTTAGATTTTTTTCACTTTACCAAGGAATTGACATTATTCAGAGTGCCTAAAGAAATAATTTTATTTCAGTCAATAATATTCTATGACTCACAAAATTCTATTCCACTGAGTAATGTTTCCATGAATATTTTATTCACTGTTGGTTATCCATGATTAGTTGTGATTATTTTAAATGAACTCAAGCTATAAGTTGCATCTCACTAGGTATTTGGGAACAGCAACAAGAAAAATTAGCTAACAGACACAAATGGTATCAAGAGTGTTTCCTAGGAAGAACTTGGATGGAAATAAACCCTATAATACTGCAAACAGAACTTACTCTATCAGTCTGGCAGGAATGATAAAAGTCAAATGATAGAAATGCAGATATGCTCTATCTGAATGGGAGGACAGTATATGGGCTTTACATAATTAAGCTAGAGCACAATGCTGGGCAATAATTACTCCATCCTAAACCTCCAAACCCATATACTTTCCTCCCATTCAGATTTCCCACATTATACTTGCTTTAAGTCATATCTGAGTTCTGGTTTATCTCTCCTCATGGATCCAAGTCCTCTCCTGCTGATCTCTCCTCTGACCTTCCCACTAGCTTCCTCCTCCTTCCCTCTGGACTAGCATGTCCTACCCTATTCTCTCCATTGCTCAGCATTGGCTGGTTGTTTTATTGACAATACAGATAAAAAATGGTGGCACGTTTACACAAACTTGAGACAGGTGATGCTTAGAATAAACATGACAATGCAATGTCAGATTGAAACCAGATAGTGGCGTAGAGAAATCAGCATTTGAGTGAACAAAGGTATAAACTGCATACATTTCACAACAACATTATACCAACAGAAGACCATATCTTGTGGCTTCAAAGGGAAATAAGGACACTGTCAAGAGATGAGATTAATACCATTCATGTTCTCAGGACCTCACCCTGGTTCTGAGAAACAGAATAAAGTTATGGAACTGTATTGTTTGGTGGAAGAACTCTTAGGATACATGCACAGTTGAGCTGTGTCATGGTTACTGTTCACTACTCTTATTTTGTTTACACTAAGAGAAAAGAAAATAGAGTAGACAGATTTGAAAATTATGCCACTTTGCATTGGGAAGGACTTTGAAAAATTTTAAAGTTAAGGACAAGGCAGATACAGAAAAGACTCTCCAGTTGTAAAATGGTAAGCAAAATTAAACATACACATTAGACTTTGCCTTGGGACATAAAGAATGGTATCTTGAGAGTAGAAACCTATCATCAAAGTCTCCAAAGTATAAATATTCATATTAGTTTGAAGGATAGTGCCTGAACAAAAACTACAGGTTCAGCTAACAAGACCATCAGATCACTGTGCAGCTATGATAAATTGGGACCAGGCTATGTATTAAGCTAGCAATTGAACATGGTATCAGTAGCCAAATGGTACTGCTTTTAAAATGATAAAAGTATAACTTTAAACTTATTTTTTATTCTTTATTTTTCAAGACAAGGTCTTACAACATACCTCTGTCTGGGCTGGAACTCTGTGTAGACTAGGCTTGGAACTCACTGCTGAATTTGTTATGACTAAAGTAATGCACACCAAGCTGATGCAACTAGAGTTTTAAAATATTGTTCTGGTGATAACTCTTGATTCTTTACTCTACCCTTCAGTGTTATCTTTGACTCCTTACAGTAACTCTAACCGCTGTGCTGACAGATTCTGATTCATTTCCACTGTTCCTTTACCACTGTGAATTTCAGCATTCTTCATCAACACATCAATGAATTCACAGACATTTTTTTTCACATGCAAAGTGCCTTAAGAGGTAGCAGTGTGTTGTAGGTAAAATCAACTTTCAATATCACAGCTGATAGACTGAGTACTCTTTCTAAAATTTGCAGCATTTCTCCTGTTTCCATGTTAAACCAGAAGTGTAACAAAGCTTATAAAAAGACAGCCAGAAGACGAAACTTCCAAGATCTCACTAGTGGCTCTGGAATCCAGTGCATCCAGTGATCACATGAAATATTAGACAAGCATATTTCCAATACAAATAATAATAGCCTCGACAGACTGATCTCTTAAGATGCTGTGGACTCTTTCTGTAACATATCTCTGAATTATCTACCAATCCATCATTCTTTTGGGCTGATTCACCTTCACTAAATTCAATATTTATTAGATCATTGAGGCTTGTCCCAATGTTCAAGAAAGCCACCAATGGCTGGAAGTGTATGCATTAGATCCTTGAAAGGAATGTAGAGAAACCATGTCATAAAACAATAGACGTGAATCCTAGGTTTCAGTGAAGATACTGTCATAGTGGATGGCTGCTACTGATGGCTACAGTAAATGGAAAGGAATTGATGGAAGAAAGAAGATGCAGGTTACAGCACTAGAATGATGGAATTACTCAATTCCATTGGAACACTTGGTTCCATTCTTGCGTTGGTTTGACCTTTACTTGCTTTACCCTCATGCCTTCCATCTGTGACAGGGTATTTACTCTGTATCATTGTGTATTAAAAGTATGTGACTTGTCATTTGACTGTACAGGGACTATCAGTCCTTACTGATTCTTCCCAATCAGAGAAGATTTTGAAGTTTGGAATTTTAAAGTTTCAAACTATAATGCTGATGAGGATTCGAAACTGTAGTCAATGAATTTTTCGGTGTAAAAGGGGAAGGAGTCGAAAAGGGGTCAGGATGAGGTGTTATGGTGTGCTTGTCAAATGTTGTAGATTCCTGTGTGGGAACACTTGTTCCCTAACTGCATGAACTCTGTTAGGAGGTTTGAAAATATTAAAAGGCGCTACTTAGCTAAAGGAAGTGAGCCACTGAGCATCTCAAGAGCATACTTTGCAAAAATAAAATAAAAACAAACATTGATAAGGAAAATAACCATCCAGAAATGAATGCAAATATTGGGATTTAATATGGATAGTTTATAAGACTGTAACTTGAATTTTTGTATCCAACTCATTAAAATATGTTTTGCATATGTTTCATTCTAAAAGCATTCTTCTTGCTGAGGCAGGTGATTTTTCCTCATAACTTGTATACATAAATTAGTATTTTCTATGAATTTTTCATCAAAATATTCTAGAATCATTATGATGTATTTTCAGGAAAGTTGGGGAAAAATTGAGTTTAAACAATTCTCATTTAAACCTGGACATCCATGACCTCAAAACTTATCTAGTAACTATCCCCTTTTGTGAGAAGTCATATAGTAAAAAAGTATATTGATGATTAGTCAAGAGAGTTATACAAATATTATTTTGATTTTTCACAAAATGTCAATGTATTGATCCTAAATGATATGTAAACTACATTAAAAATCCAAAGTTTCTATGAGAGATAGGAGAGAAGAAAGAAATATTGAGGCATTTTCTCTCTCCTTTCAACACTGCCTCTCCCACCAGCCCATGCCTCTCTCACTCAAACTGTTTTTCCACTGAGTACCTTCTAGTGTTCATGATGTTTTCACCCAACTGAATTTCAGTATGGTTGCTAGGATGTGCCTGAGTGAGGCCTATATACCAAAACATAAACAACTTACCAGTGGCTATACCACTGAGCAAAATGATTCCATCTACCCACAACACATACATTAACTGCCCAAATGCTCAAATTTTCTCAATGAGAAATGAGCTCTAATTAACCCATCTCTATGTTTGATAGAGTTGCTATGATCCAAGTTTGTGAAGTTCTAGTGCAGGTAGTGACAGCTACAACAAGTCCATGATTGCTACACTTTTCTCAATGTCTGAAGACACTGATTCACTACACTCCTTCCCAAATGGTGGCTCTTACATTCTTTCCTCTCCCAGTTCTATAAAAGTCCTGATATTTGGAGGGGATGACACTCATATACTGTTCCTGGCTAGGCTTTTCACAGCTGTATTCTCTGTGCTTTGGCCATTTGTGGGTCACTGTGATAATCAAAGAGGTTCTCTGATGAAGACTGAGAGAACTAATAAGTATTTATTTGTTTTAAAATTATGTATATATGATATATTTATGTAATTATAAATATAATAATAATAAATATAATACTTAATTATATATATATAATTTGTGACATGTGAAAGTGGATGTTTCTGTAGGGGAATGTACTTGTCTTGGCATGTGTGTGAAGGACAGAGGCCAACTGATGGAAGCCAGTTGTCTCTGTCCACTATGTGTGCCTGGAGATGCAGTTTGGCAGTTGTTATTATGAAACGATCATGATAAACATTTAGAAGGCTGTTTCACAGCGTGACAGTTTAGCTGAATAATAGTAATAGGGTCATCTCATAGAGCCTATGACGTCCACAGCATGAGTTTCTCACCAAGATTATAATATTAGACACGGGCATCAAAGAACACTGGCAATGATTTGCTCTGCAGGACTCTGGGTCCTCTGACCAACTCTTCATAAAGAGACATCTTACACCCATTACTTCAACTTTCTGATTAGTTTTTAATTTTTTAAAGTTCATATTTGGTTAGCTATTTTTTAAATACCAACATGGAAATTACTCTCCCTCTTTTTTAGGAAGACGTCTACTTTAACTTGGTTTAAGAGAAATGAGAATCAGAGAGAAAAATGATGAAGCCATTGTCTTCTTTGCCTCTAGTTTAGATCCATATTATGGATAGCTTGCTGGCACTATGGAGTTCTGTAGATAGTACCACGAGAGATATTTATCAATTTCTCCTTTGTTCAAATAACATTTTCCCCTGCTCATTTGTGCTGAAGGTAATGAAGTTTAGCCCCCTAGTGTTTCAGAACAACTCACAGGCAGAGATGTTCTGTCACAATTCATTTTTTCTTCTTCTTTGTCTTTTCATATCATTGATTCCATTTTGAAAATTTATAGAATAGAAAGCTTTGAATATATCCTCCCCTTCTCCATGCCTTGCAGTGAATAGACTAGCTATGATTGTATTTTTAAGAGACACCAAGTGTCCACAGCATATACCTGCATGTCAGCTTCATAAGACTATGAGAGTTCAGTAAGGAATAACTCATCTTCACTAAATATTGTTTTTTATTTCCTGAAATAGGTCAGGTTACCAAGCTAATTGAGTTAGTGCTCATTTTGTCTTGAAAATGAAGAACACTTAAAATAGATTAAAAAATTTCATGTGACAGTTTTTGATTGTGATTATAAGTAAAAATGGAAACAAGTTTGCTACAAGCCTTCCAAAAGTCTGGAGATCTCTGTATGAAAGACTACAAAATTAATTAGTCAATAGCAGTAGGTTTGATCATAAGAATATTTCAATGCCTGTGTGGGAGTCCCTTCACTCACCAGTAAGTCTTTTTTCATGTGGTGCATGCTCCTTTCTGACTTGACATTAACGTACCCAGACTGTGGGAAAAGTGCTCTGACCTTTAGAGGTGTGCTATGATTATAGATATTTTCAACTGATTCAGTTTTAAAAAGAAGACCCTAGGGGTTTTCGGAGTTCGAGACACAGTATGTGACTTATAAAAAATGTGATTTCACATTTAAAGTAAACAATTAGCACCCACTTAAGCTACCAATTGTAATTTGCTAAACAAACCCAGCATTTCAAAGAATCGTATGATGTTTTGGGTTCTGACCCAGCTGCAAGTAGAGATTTGATTTCATAAATCAAAACAGATTAAAGGAAACCAGTAAGAAAGCCACCAAACCACAAAGCCTACTAAGAAGTACCTCATTGTCTCTTGAGTTCACTTTTTAAGTATGTAGAATTCTAATGCCTAGCTATAATCTCTAGTTATACATACAGTTTTAATATGGAATGGTAAATCACGCTTTTGAAATAATGAAAATTGGTTAAAATATCACACAGCCTTCCATCATACTAATCTTGTTATTGCCCAATATACACAATAAAAAAATACAAAATAGTGTATTTTAATCCTTGCTGAAGTTATCCAACTGTGTCCATGACAGGTAAAAATGAAAATTAAAAAAAAATCTGTGATCTCAGCTATGTGACAGGGTACAGCATACAAAACAAACTATAAAACAAACAAAACACAATATGCTACTCAGATTTTTGGCTACTCCCATTGTCATCAGAGGGGTGCCATCAAGCAACCTATTAGAGCAGATGTAGAGATCCACAGCTAAACACTAGGCAGAGCCAAAGGAACCCTCCTGAAGAGGAGGAGGAGGAGGAAGGATTGTAGGAACAAGTGGGGAGACACCATGAGAACAAGGCTCACAGATTCTACTAAGGAAGGCTCAATGGAGCTCACAGGAACTGAAGCTAAAAACATGGCGCCTGTATGGGTTTGTGCCAGGTCCTCTGAATACGCTAACCCTATGGTTGTCTAGCATGGGGTTCTTTTGGGACTCCCAACAATGGAAGTAGGGTGTGTTTCTGATTCTTTTGTCTTCACTTAGGACCCTCTTCCTCCTAGTAGCTTATAGTATGAAGGTCTGTGCCCCATCATAACTGTATTATGTTATGCCATGTTGGGTGGATATCCCTAGGAGGCTTCCTTTTTTTCCTTCCTTCATTTCATTTCTTTCTTTCTTTTTTTTTTTTTTTCTGAAGGAAACAGAGGAGTTAATTGGGGGAGAAGAGGAGGTGGCAGGGACGGACATAAAAGAGTAGAGAGGAAAGGGAAACTGAAGTGGATATATTGTATGAAAGAAAAATTAAAAGCTGTTTATTTGTTTGTTTATTTTACAGTCCAGGCCCTTTATTTCTTTGTTTATTAGGCCATGAACTCAGTATGGGATGGGTTCCAGCAGCTCAGGCTCCTTTCTGTTAGTCCTTACAGAGTGTGCTTCTCTGGGTAGCATAGGGGGCACTTCAGCTGAATCTAGATGTTCTTCTCTTTGGCCTCCTTCTTCTGACCATTTTCCTTCACAAGCTTCAGGAAGCTGTCTGGGTTTTTTGAGTGTTTGATGTGCTCAATCCACACATTAATTCTCTTGGTAAGAACCTTGACTTAACCTGCTTATTTACAATGATGCCCACAGCCTGCTGTGATGTTGTAGACTCTTCTGGTTTGATCATGGTAACACTTATGGGACATTCCTTTCTGAACAGTGCTCATTCCCTTGATCGCTACTATACCATCCTTTAGGTAGACTCGCATGTGTGTGGACAAAAGAACAATTCTATGTCTCCTAAAAGGCCTAGAGAACATAATAATGAGTGCCCGTTTTCTTTCCCTTCGTATGTTACATGTTCAGGGACCACTCAGACACCAGTCTCAACTCAACAGAGGTTTATTGAATGCTGAACAGAACAGTCAGGGTGATAATCTGGACTCTTAAGCTAAACTATGATGTTGATCTGCTCCTAAAGTGTGTGTGTGTGTGTGTGTGTGTATACAAAAAAAAAAAATAACCTGTAACCAGGTAACAACTAGGTAGGAAAAACTGTAACCAGGTGTAGGATACATACAACACAAACAGGCATTCAGGCAAACAGAAGCAACATTACATTACTTTGACTAGGTAGAGAATATACAAAGTGTTTCTAGCTAACCCTTAATTTGATTGGTTCTGCTGTTGTGGCACTTTATATTGTGTCCACGTAAAAAGATAAACAAAGTTTGAGAAGTGAAACCATAGAGACATAATTTGGAGGAAAAATGGCTTCTGATATGCTAAAGGCTACAGCAGGTGATAGTGGAGGAGACATAAAGAAATAGAGTCTCAGCAGAAGGGCTATAGAATTTAAGCAGGTTACAACACATGTTTCTCATTTTGGTGAGTTACTGGAAGATGGCTGCTTGGGCTGGAAAAAAAACAGAAAAAGTTTAAAAAAAGAAGAAAGATTGCTCATCACAGGTATGTCTTCATATAAATCAATCACCATTTTGTTTCTTTGCGTTATTCTTGAACAAATAAAACAATGGAATTTGGGGAAAATGTACAATATGTAGTATAAAGTACGGAGCATCAGAAATTACTACCAAAATTACAGAGGGAAGAATATGTCATCATGGAAATCATAACTCATTTGAGTATTTCTTGATTTATGCAGAAAATTGGACCTTTTTCATACAAAATGACACAATTTTTCCTTCAGTTTCAGGAAAGATGTTAGATCTTACCAGATAAGGTAATAGATACCACAATTTTATAAAACAATAAGCCAAAACAGAAAAACAACTTTAGGCCCATTTAAAGTGAACAACAAAACTCATTTATTCCATATGGTTTAATGCTCTTTTAAAAAGTACACGCTTTCCATCTATTTGCGAAATCAGCATTTCAAAATTTTGACCTCTATAATTATTGAATAATTTGAACAATATATTTAAGAGCTCCCTGATTCTGTATTTCAAAATTTGATGCATATCATTTTTATCAAGTAAGCTGAAAAACATAAGAATTCCATTACAACATGCCATCTTAGGCAACCAAGGGAAGATGATTGTGTGGGAGATACTGCCAGTTCTAATTTGTCTTCCCTTACAATGATTCTATTATATACTATTTAATGGATCAGAGAATAGAGTACAATGTAGGAAGCAGTCAGATAAATAAGTCTTTAACACCAATTGCACTTGGTGTATTTTTTTTTTCTTATTTTTTGGGAGAGCACAGGGTGGCAGGGAGTGTGGACCTGGGAAGAGGGGAAGTAAGTAGTTAGTGCTTGGCATATAGTAATCACCCAACAAATAAGTAATAATATTAAAATTTTTAAATGAGATAATATATTTTGTAGTTACTATATTGTGTACACTTGATATAGAAAATGGAAATGTAGATAAGATAAGATAGTTATTTTTGAAGTATATTTGGCTTTTGTATTATTTTGAAAAAAATATTTAAATTTCCTCAGTTATGTCAATAGTTTTCACATTTAGTAAAAGTCTTGACTTCCCATTACCATAGCCACTTTTCAAGCAATTATTAATGGTATTTCTCATTGGTACAATTATAAGAAAATTTTAGAAAGAGAATTGTGAAATAATACTCCATTTTATTCTACTCTTTTTCTATCTCTCTGCAGTAAAATAAGAGGAGACAGAGAGAGAGAGATCTAGAAGCAGTTAACAAAAATATATGTTATAAGCAAAGAATAACATTTTACAAATAAGTTAAAACAATAATTAAAATATTACTTTAGTCCAGGCTGCTGTGGCAATACATTGCCAGTAATGAGATTTTTCTAGGAAAAGATATTTATTCAATTTTAATTTTATAGGAAGATGGACATTTCTTTCTATGACAGCTACTGATATTTTACTTCTACTGACTATATATAAATTTCCTTTTCAACACCTTCAGATCATTATATTATATTTAAAACATTGTGAATATTATTGTGAAATATTTTAAATATAATATTTCTTCACCTTTCACTGTTGTATTTGCCTTGCATACTTTACACAAATGCTGTATTAATTTCTGTTATTATCTGAAATAAAATATGTGGCTGCCTGAAGCCACACTTCAATACAACCTTAGGGGAGGCTTGGCATTAGGAGCATGAAGATGTATAACCATATTTCACCAGCACAAGAAAGCAGAGAGGAGAGGATGGGAGAGAGAGAGGCAGTAAGGAAAGAAGGAGGAGGAGGGGGAAAAAGAGGAGGATTAGGAGGAAATGAAAAAGAACAAGAACAGGAATAAGAACAAGAAGAAATACCCAAGCTATAAATCTTTGAAGTCCTCCCACAGTAACTATATCATCCAGCAAGGCATTCAGTTTTATTTCATCATCATGATTAATGAACATAAGACTCTAAAAAAACTCATTTTAATGAGTGTAAAAAATTCTAAAGAAACTAAATATATAGAAGAAAGTACTCTTGGGAGGAAAGGAGGATAGACAGACATTGACTAATGGGTACAAATCTACTTTTCATGGGGGAAATAAGTTCTCATGCGCTATTGTAAAGCCAGGTTAATATGACTATTTTTATTCCACTATTGCAAAATGATTCAAATGCAGCTTTCCATTTTTAACTACTAAAGGAGGTTGTGATCTTGAAACATAGGGATATAAAATGGAAATGACCTGCATATACATAACACGGCTTCAAGAAACAGTGTGTGAACAGAAAGCTCAAAAAGTAGAGTACCAGGTAAAACTTTTTCTATTTGATGGAAGAAAGGATGGAGTTACTTAATTGATAGCTGATGAAGAGAGAGATAAAAAGAGTTTAGAAATGTGAACCGAAGAAAAAATCAAATCTAACAGTTTAAATCACCTGCTAAGAAACAACTATTTTCAAAGTTTTTAGTTCTTTTGCTCATGCAGATAATAACTCCCAGGCAAAATATGGAGAAAAAATATCCCTAGCATCAAAGAACAAACCAAAATATTATTACTTTTATTTGTAAAAAAATATTTAAAAATGTCTTTCAGTGAATGAAAATATAAAGACTACTACATCATATTTTTATTTCAATGTATTATCTTTCAGGAAGTGGAAATATTTTCAGTTGAGATTTGTCAGGAGTTTGATAGATTAGAAATTAATAAATAGAATAGTGAATTCAAAAAAAATAAAAATTGTTACTAGCAGAATATATTAGAGTTTGAATATTTTATGGTGAGTCTGTATGATGGTTTAGAAGAGAAGTAGATAAGATATATTTAGCATTGCTCACAAGCTGACAAGGCATTTTATACTTTGATATCCATTCACTCATATATAATAAAAATTTAAGAATAAAATTGGAAAGGAAAACTGTTAAATAAAACTCAAATCATCAAGACAAGACACAAGTACAATGTTGGATATAACTGTCTTGTCATGTTCTGACAACATATGTAAACATTCTAAAAAGGACCCTTGAAAGAACAAAGCATCTTCAATGGTTTGCACAGAAGTTACCTACAATTTTGCATTATATTATTTCTAAAAAAAAATAAAGAAATAAAACAGGAGCTGAAGTTAACACACAATTATTTGGAATAGATTAACATTGTATTTCTATCAGTAGTAGATAATGAAATCTATGGTCATTGCTTAGTCACCTCATTTCAACATGGCTTGAGGCCTCCTTCCTGACTTTTGCTCTCCTGAAGAATATACACTGATTTAGACATTTTTGGAGATGAATTGCAATTAGTGCTGGATGACTCGCTGACCCACTGGAAGAATTTAATTGAACAGAAAGTACAGTGTAACTTTAGTATAATTTAGTTCATATGCTAAATTAGTGACACATGCTATTTAAAACCATGACCCACTTAACAATGATTGAGAAACGTCAAACAGAGCCATTCACTTTCATCATTTACTCTCTGGGGAATTTAGATTGACACAGAAATAGTTAGGTTTTTGAATGGCCCTAAAAATTTCCATTGAATATCAAAAAACCTAATAAAAAATCCATTTATGAATGTGATGATGAAGGACAAGATGTTTTCATCAGAGGATGTTGAATGTCACAGTACTATTAAGACTTAGATGTTCTATTTTTTAATAGATTGTTATCTGCTTCCTAAGCTTTGTGCACAACCAAAGTTATGAAGTATAAAATGAGCCATCCTGACACAAATTCATGCATCATACAGAAAGAGGATCATATTGGGATACTGGATAGTGTTCTAAATTTCTAAGCTTATTATATCTCATTAAGTAGTTTTACATTTTGATATTACATGAATCTCTATGATAAAATTTAGAGCATAAGAGTAATGTTATAATTTTATATGTAACAAGGTTGTATCATCTTTCATATTTAAATGGATTTGTCTTGTCACTTAATAACTTCAAATTTGTCCTTGATATAAAACCCCGGTATCCTCAGTAAATCCACTCCAGAATCTAAGCTCAACGAAAGTAAAAGAGAACAATGTCTTAATCTCGTTATACAAAAAAGAGAACAATTTCATAACAAAACCAGTCAGGACAATCTAGGTCCAATTCAGCATTTTGGTAGATTTCTTCACCTAACTTTGATGGTACTATGTAATATTGGGATAATGTGTCAAAACTGGGCCTGCTGACTCAGTATTGTGCTGCTTTGGAAACCAGTTTCAGGAATCAATGGCTTTCATAAAAATTTTTTGTGTTGTTTATACATGAAAACAAAGGACAAGTTTACCAGTAGCAGGATTTAAACCATAATTTAGCATAAACACGTTCTATTACAAAAGGATCCAATCTACAGGCATAGAATGAAAGTAGTTTCAACATTGACAAGCATTCATTCTTTTGTAACAAGAGATTCAGGAGGGAAGAGTATGAAACTGTTGCAACGTCCCAAGACCATTTTTATCAAAAGGCAGATGCTCTGTATTTTGTCTGCAACGTACTCAGACAATTTCACCATCAGAAGAGCTCCCTGGGGGTCCTCAGAAAGCTGCTGCACAACTTACTTTACACCCCCTGGGTTTGGATCACTCTGTAGATACTGCTACATGGCTGAGAGATCAGTAGCTTATTTATCTATCACCTACGCACTTAACTATGTACCTATCATCTATCTATCTATCTATTTATCTATCTATCTATCTATCTATCTATCTATCTATCTATCTACCTATCTATCTATTTACCTATATCTACATCTATATCTCTATCTATCTATGTACATACACACATACACACACACACATATATAACAATTTCTTCTGTGTTTCCTTTCCCACTGTGTTTTGAACAAATGCACTGGTGTTAAATGGTGCTATGTACACTGAGATAGCATCTATAGGAATTCAAACTTAAAGGAGTCTGAATTATCCTATCAATCCTCTTGGCATAGTTTCAAACTTACCATATAGTTAGAAGTTACTTTGAGCTACCTGAGAGCTGGAATTAAAGGCATGAGCCACATACCTGGTTTATGTGAAACAGTGACTCAAACTCAGGGATTTCTGAATATCAGTAATGTACTCTACCAGTCTAGATACCTAACCCTTTATAGCAGCTTTTATTTTAAACATTTCTTTTTTATGGTTATTTTATTTTTAAATATAAGTTACTGTTTATTAACTTTCTATCCCAGCTATAGCCCACTCCCTCATTCCCTCTCAATTCCACCCTTTCTCCCTCATCTCCTCCCTGTCCCTTTCCAAATCCACAAGAGAGGTCTCCTCCTCTTCCATCTGACACTAGCTGATCAAGTTTCTTCACAAGTGGATGCAATGTCCACCTCTGTGGCCTAGCAAGGCTGATCATCCCTTGGGGTGGGGAAAGGTCAAAGAGCCAGCCATTGAGTTCATGTCATAAATAGTCCCTGTTCCCCTTACTAGGTACCCACTTGGATACTAACCTACCATGGGCTACATCCGAGCAGGGATTCTAGCTTATATCCATACATGGTCCTTGGTTGGAGAAACAGTCTCATAAAAGACCCCTGTGCCCAGATATATTTGGTCCTTGTGGAGCTCCTGTCCTCTTCAGGTCATACTAACTCCCCCTTCTTTCACATGATTCCCTGCACTCTGCAGAAGGTTTGGTTATGAGTCTCAGCATGTGTTTTGATACGCTGCTAGGTAGAGTCTTTTAGAGGCCCTCTGTGGTAGGTTCCTGTCCAGTTACTTGTTTTCTTCTACTTCTAAGGTTCATCCCATTTGTCTTTCTAAGTGAGGATTAATCATCTTACCCCGGGTCCTCTTTCTTGTTTGTCTTCTTTAGGTGTACAGATTTCACTATGTTTATCCTATCTTATAGGGCTAATACCCACTTATAAGTGAGTATATACCACGTGAGTCTTTCTGCTTCTTGGATACCTCACTCAGAAATCTTTTCTAGATCCCACCATTTGCTTTCAAATGTCATGATTTCCTTGTTTTTAATTGCTGAGTAGTATTCCATTGTGTAAAAGTACTACGATTCCTGTATCCACTAGTAAAAATGAAGCTACTACCAACATGGTTGAGCAAATGTCCTTGTTGTATACTTGAGCATATTTTGGATATATGCCTAGGAGTATTATAGCTATATCTTGAGGAAGCACTATTCCTAGTTGTCTGAGAAGGCACCAGATTGATTTCTAAAGTGGTTGTACAAGTCTGCATTCTCACCAGCAATGGAGTAGGGTTTCCCTTTCTCCACAATCTCTCCAGCATGTGTTGTCACTCGAGTTTTTGATCTTGCCCGTTCTGATGGGTGTAAGGTGAAATCACAGGGTCGTTTTGATTTGCATCTCTCTGAGGGCTAAGGATGTTGAGCATCTCTTTAATGTTTCTTTGTCATTCTATATTCATCTACAGATAATTCTCTATTTAGCTCCGTGTCCCATTTTTTAATTGGATTGCTTGATTTATTGTTTTTTAACTTCTTTAGTTTTTTATATATTCTGGCTATCAGTCCTCTGTCAGATATAGGGTTGGTGAAGATACTTTCCTAGTCAGTAGGCTGTCGTTTTGTTCTGACGACAGTATCTTTTGCTTTGCAGCAGATTTTCAGTTTCATGAGGTCCCATTTATTGATTGATGCTCTTAGGGCCTGTGCTTTTGGTGTTCTGTTCAGGAAGTTGTCTCCTGTGCTTAAAAGTGTTTTCTAACAGAAATGATAGAAGAAAACTATTTCTCATAGCCCTTGACCTTTTCATAATTTTTATAGTTCTTTATGGTTTTCCTCTGAAAAAGTCTCTGTTTCAATGTTTTACCTCTTCAAGTAAAACCATAAAATGAATTCTCTTTTGCTTGTTTAAGATAAGCTTGTACTGTATTTTAACACATTGCTGATTGTTCTTTTCATGTCAAGCCCTTTTAACTAAGGTCTGAAGAAGCACACTCTCTTATTTCCTTACAGAGTTTACAAGTATTTTTCTAGACTTTTGGGTCTCTGACTACTACCCAGTCTTAAACTTAGTGCCCTATTATTGTGTGGTTTTGTGGCAAAACAAATTTTTTTCCAGTTACAAATCTCTGCTGTAGTTATCTATTGCAATTCTATACATCACTTAAAATTTTAATGGCATAAATGAACAGAAATTTTTTAAATTATTTCAAGATGAGACAATGTTCTATTCACTTTTTGTGGCTACAGATGTGACAGCATCTGTCTCACAGGTTTACAGTGACAGGAGTCTTTCTTCAAGCAGTATATGTGCCATTCCCTTTCTACATGACTGTTATAAGAGATAGAGATGCCCTGTCAGATTTTTAGTGGCATATTCATGGCCTCTGTTCCTGAAGACAGAACCATAAAGCTGTCAGACCTTCTAACTATCAGGATAGAAACAGGTGCCAACCATGCACATAACATCCCACAGGCAGACATAAGCCAACAACCTGCACATATTTTTGTAAACATAAATACAAGAAACACAAATGCACAAACACAGAGTTGATATAGGTGAGACTGACAAGAAATATACACACAAAGTCCATCAACCATGATAAGTTTAAATGTAATACAGTAAGGCTAACTGCCTATTCACAAAAAAGAATGTGATCTTTTCTAAAGCAGACGTCAGAGTTTAATTACAAAATAATTCACTCCTCTCTTTGAAGAGATTTCCCACAGGATGATGGAATGGAAGAGGCTACATTCTCAATAACAGATCTATGGACCAGGTTCTTTCTGCCATTTCTTACTCTAGATTCTCAGCAGGTCAGCTTGTATCTTCACACACACTGCCTTATGGCTGCTATAAGGCTTTCATATCTCCATATATCAAGCCCTTCTATAAATGAAAAAGTTGCAAATGAGAGAAAAATCTGATCTATATAATGTTGTTAGAATCAGAAAGATCTAAACTAAGAGTTCTACTTAAATCCTACTGCGCTACCTCAAAAAAGTGTTCATGTACAGCAGGATAGGAAGATAGTGACTATCTTTAAAACCAAACAAAATAGAAAATACGCCATTTTGTAATAAGTTCTACAACTTTTGAGAATATAGTTTTAAAATATCAAGTTCTTTGGTTCCTCTTCGGTGTAATAAAAATAATTATAATCTCAGTTGAATAAATTAGCAGTCAAATGGAAATACAGATCTTAGGATAATAGCTGTCTGAAATCTGTAATCTCAGTTGCTTGACTGGTAATTTGTGGTTATTAAACATTGAAGAAAAAAAAAAAGGAGAGTTGTACTACAAGTAGTAAGAAAAACGTTAACCTTAAAACCTGCTATATGTTTTCAAATGAGTATGTTCAAATAGATAACGTGAGAATGTATTTGAAGACACAGGTACGGTATTTCGTACTAAGTCAGTCAGTAGCTTAGTATCCTTTCTTCAAGGCAATTGTGCTCTGCCTAGCTTCATGACCATCATTATACAGGCTATGTGTTTTGTACGTTCCTCTGTGACTAATTATGCCAAATAACTGTAATTTTCCCAAAAGAAACAAAGACAGCTGTTCTTTGTTATGTCCACAGGTGGCTTTCAGGACCTTCCTAGCCACCAAAATCACAGATGCACCTTTCTCTTTTGTGAAATGTCATGTTTCCTTACAACCTATAAAATCCGTTTTATAAATTTATGAAGCTCTGTATAATTTTAAATTATATTTATATTTATTTATTTATTTGTGTGTGTGTTTACGTGGTGTGTATATGTGTGCTCATGTCCATTAGCACATGTTTGGAGATCAGAGAACTGCTTCTAGGAGTTGATCACTCCTTCCCATATGTGGGTTCCAGAGAGGAATGTCAAGTCCTCAGCCTTGACAGAAAGCATGTGAATCCACTTGACCATATTTTAACTTGGATCTCTAGATTATTTACAAAACCCACTTGCATAGTAAATAGTTGTTAGCTATTGGTCAGAGACAGTGACAAGAAGAAAAAGTCTGCACATACTCTCTTGACTGGTGTGTGTAAACTAGGGTTCCCAGCATCAATGTAAATAGTAAAATAGTACTAATTAGTACTAGTAATAATAAATAGTAATAATAGAGATAAAATATAGTGGAGTTTATTCATTGTAGAAACTTAGCTTTTGATCAAAGCATTGAAGAATTAAGGAGCTAAAAATATTTCTTCACATATATGCACACATGCACACACACATGCTCTAAGAGCAACAATCAATAAATGGGACCTCATGAAACTGAAAAGCTTCTGTAAAGCAAAGGACACTGTCATCAAAACAAAGCGACTGCCTACAGATTGGGAAAGAATCTTCACTACCCTTTATCTGACAGAGGACTAATATCCAGTATATACAAAGAACTAAAGAAGCTGAAAAGCAGCAAACCAAGTAATCCAATTAAAAAATGGGGAACAGAGCTAAAGAGAGAATTCTCTGTAGAGGAATATCGAATGGCAGAGAAACACTTAAAGAAATGCTCAACCTCATTAGCCATCATGAAAATGCAATCAAAACGACCCTGAGATATCACCTTACACCCATCAGAATGGCCAAAATGAAAAACTCAAGGGACAACACATGCTGGAGAGGTTGTGGAGAAAGGGGAACCCTCCTCCACTGCTGGTGGGAATGTAAACTGGTACAACCACTCTGAAAATCTATCTGGCACTTTCTAAGACAATTAGGAATAGTGCTTCCTCAAGACCCAGCCATACCACTGCTAGGTATATACCCAAAGTTTGCTCAAGTACACAAAAGGGATATTTGCTCAACCATGTTTGTAGCAGCTTTATTTGTAATAGCCAGAACCTGGACACAACCCAGATGTCCATCAACGAAGGAATGGGTACAGAAATTGTGGTATTTTTACACAATGGAATACTACTCAGCAATCAAAAAGGAGGAAATCATGAAATTTGCAGGCAAATGGTGGGATCTAGAAAAGATCATCCTGAGTGTAATATCCCAGAAGGAGAAAGACAAACACGGTATATACTCACTTATATAGACCTATAAGATATGATAAACATACTGAAATCTATACACCTAAAAAAGATAATCAAGAGAGCGGACATGGGGTAAGATTATCAATCCTCGTTTTGAAAGACATATGGGATGCACATTGAACATTGACAGGAGTCTACTGAGCGCATTGGAAAGACTCTAACTAGCAGTGTTTTCAAAGCAAAGACTCATGACCAAACCTTTGGCAGAGTACAGGGAATCATAAGAAAGAAGGGGAGTTAGTCTGAAGAGGAAAGGATAGGAGCTCCACAAGGACCAAATATATCTGGGCACAGGGTCTTTTCTGACACTGACATGCAACCAAGGACCAGGTATGAATGTAACCTAGAACCTCTGCTCAGATGTAGCCTGTGGTAGCTCAGTAACCAATTGGTTTCCCATAGTGAGGGGAACAAGGACTATTTCTAACAGGAACTCAATGACTGGCTCTTTGGCCTCCCCACCCCCCAAGGGAGGAGCAGTCCTGTTAGGCCACAGAGGAGAGCTTTGCAGCCAGTCCTGAAGATACCTGATAAAAAGGATCAGATGAATGGGGAGGAAGTCCCCCCTATCAGTGGACTTGGCAAGGGGCAGGGAGGAGATGAGGGAGGGAGGGAGGGACTGGGAGGGAATGAGGGATCAGGACATGGCTGGGATACAGAGTTAATAAAATGTAACTGATAAGAAAAAATAAAATTAAAAAAAAAAGAAGTATAGAACCTATAGAATAGTCCAAGTGAAGATATTATGTTCATCTTAACTGTCACTTCTAGTAACTGCAGAATGAAATGCCTGGAAAGAGCTAGAATTCCCATGTGTTATCTGTTTATTGCTGCATTTAGCTGGCTTATTTCAGGAATTAATGATCTCAAGCAAGATCATCCAATTTTCAAGCTGAGATTGAAGAGGACAGAAGTTCAGAAATGTGGGGTCTGATAGCATTGGAGTAACCAATTGCTTTATCACCCACACATTTGGAAACAGCAATGCTGTGCCAAGCTTCCTGAAAGACTTCATAAAAATTCTCATACCAGCACATGAATCCATGTGCAAAGGCAGATTGAGAATGATCATTTGCAAACATGTCTAAATATTTAGGATTTGGTGTTGGGAGTGCACAAACTTAGGATGAAAGATATAGCACTTACTAAAAAATGAACCCAGAGCATAAGGAAAACTCTAATAATAATTTCCTGAACAGACTCTTTTTAAATTTTATTTTATTTATATAATTTTATTACAATTTATTCACTTTGTATCTCCACCGCAGCCCCCTCCCTCACCTCCTCCCAGTCCCACCCTCCCTCCCTCTTCTCCCCCTTTGCCCTTTACCTAGTCCTCTGACAGAGGAGACCCTCCTCCCCTCCTATCTGATCTTAGCTTGTCAGATCTTATCAAGACTAGCTACATCATCTTCTTCTGTGGCCTGGCAAGACTGCAGCCCCCCTCAAACCCCCAGTGAGAGGTGATTGAAGAGCCAGCCATTGTACCCCTTACTAGGAAACCTACTTGGAAACTGAGAAGCCAATGGGCTTCCTTTGAACAGAGGGTCTAGGTCCTCTCCATGCATGGTCCTTAGTAGGAGTATCAGCCTCTGGAGGGGCCATGCAGGCAAATGGTAGGAACTAGAAAAGATCATCCTGAGTGAGGAAACCCAGAAGAAGAAAGATACATATGATATGTACTCACTTATACATGGATATTAACCATATAATATAGGATAAAAATATTAAAATTTATAGTCCTAAAGAAGTTAAACAACAAGGAGGACCCTAGGAAAGATGCTTAATCCTCATTCAGAAGGACAAACAGAATAGACATCCTTTAAAAGTATAGTATCACTGAAATTTTCACAATTAATAATAATCTTTATTTTCATATAATTGAGAAATTTATCTATGATTGTGATTTTAGAGGATTTTAGAATTTTCAATATTGAATTAGGACAAATTTCTAAGGTTCTTATATATTACTGAATTTCTGAAATTTATGAAAACAAAGGAGAGGTAATGGTAACAAAATAAACTCTTATAAAAATAAAACTCTTGACAGTGATGTTGGGGATACATTATGCTCTGTAAATACATACTTTCGTTTACAGACTGACAATGAAAATAATGATTAATTTTTCCACATTTGTGGTGTTGTTTTAACAGGTATGTCGATCCTTTTATTTTCATGATAGAGCTGAGAAAACGTGCTAATATACCCATGTTGTTAATGGGAGTGTCAGCCAAAATGCTTGATTGTTCTGCCATATGCTCTGCTGTGATAGTACCAGGGAACAGCAGCGCCATCTGGATTCTAAAACGAGTTAGTGCAGGGCGCACGTTGTCTCACAAACTGAGGCCTTTGTGGTCCAGGATTTGCCTGATGCCTTTTTTATCCTACACTAAGAACTACCTAGAATCTGTCCCCTCCTGAACATGTAGGAAGAACATGCTAACTTGGAAGCAGAAAGGATGATCTCTTCCAAGACAAAATTCCTGCCAATTTGCAAGTAACAAAGAAGGATCCCACCAAGACAAAAATCCAAGCCAATTCCTTCAACTTATAGCTCAAAGGCTACAGAAGTATAAGACATAGAATATTATTGTTGATAAATTCCCCAGCATATGGTGTTGTTATAGTTACACAGCAATATTAGGAGAGCAAATAAGTTTTGTGACTGTAGCAGAGAGCTGTTGGCTGTACTTTTCACACATAAGATGATACTCTTTTACATATGAATGGGTCATTAGAGTTAGCAAGTTTATGATAAGGAATTAAACATGACTTCCTTCTTTGTTCAAACTTACAAGGTCATCTTATCATTCTTAAAAAAAAAAGTTCAAGTTCTCAGTGAGCTACTTAATGAACTAAATTGTTGGAAAACTCTGTCATCGGCCAGATCTCCACAGGATAGCCCTTACACCGTGTTCATATGCAGCCTATAGATATAACGCACTCTACCCATGTGTCTTTTAGAAGCAATCAAGAGATTTGGAAAATGAGAAATGAATAAGGCTACTGTCAGGTTGACATGGCCGAACTTTTGTATTAAGGATTTTTTTTTTAATTAACAGAAATGCACCATGAAATACATAAACATAGTAATTTTTTAAACTAAAAGTTTGTTTCATGTTATGGTTATCAAAAATTTTATACAGGCTTTAGCATTAATGCTGTATTTTTATGAGTCTGGAAATAAAAGACATTTGTTTACACATTCATTACTATCTAAATATGAGGAATTCATTGCTCTGGAGAAGACACACAGAATATACATATGTCTGTAGGCAAAGAGATTTTTCATTTCCATGGAAATTATTGTCCATGGTCTTTTTTACTGCAGCACTATGTGCACTATGTGGCCCTTTGATTTTCTTTTATATTAGCTAACAAAGTGAATATTGAAGCCTATTTTCTCATGAATTATCACAAAGTTCTTTTAATTTTTAACCTTATTTTTTCTTCCTCTAAGTCATGACATATATTTTTCCTTGCTCTCTTTTGTTACTTTTAAATATATGTTCTTTTTACATTAACTGTTGTTACATGCATATTATATACACATAAATAAAAAATTACTTAGTCTGTTATGGTGTCACTTATACCTGTGTTTTCAAGGCTGAATGATTATAACCAATTGTTCTTTTCCCTGAGGAAAACTATTTCTCCTGCTCTCAGAATTTATTATTTGCCTGTAGCTCCTTGTTTAGAGTTGAGTCTTCATGGGCTTTTCCTAACCCAGGTTAGCACATCCATTATTGGATTTGTTCATCTAATGCTTATGCAGCTGTGTTACTGAGACTGTTCCACAAATCCACAGTTTAACTGGTTTTGGTTTTCTGTAATGGTCTCTGTCTGTTACAACTGTTAATAATAATACATGTCCTAAACATTGCTTTCAAACAAGTAGTTCATTGATCATATAAATATAACTAGACAATTTTTCAATCTATCATTTTCATTTAATTTTCATATCTCTTTCTGATATGCTGTCTTCCTGGAATGAAAGCTCAGCGACTAAGAAGGTGTACCATTTTGTCTTCAGGGCTAGTGTTCAGTTCACATCACCCATGTGTATACCTTACAATAGTATGTATATCTAGGTCCAGGGAATCTGACACCCTCTTCTGAGTTCCACAAACACTCACTCAGGTACATATTATCTCCATATACAAAAATAAAAATAAAACAACAAGGTCAATGTTTTTAATTAAATATTCTATATGACAAAATTATACTTCACATATGTATTTAATTCATGAAGCTACAAACCTAAGCCTAGCACATATTAGTTTTTTAAAATATGTATATACTATATATTTTCTGTATTAAGTACACATGAATGTTTTCCAAGATGCATTCCTCTCAAAATGAGATAATGTAGTGATATCTAAAACAATTTAAAGAGCAAAAAGTCTTATTTGATAAAAACAAACAAGCAAATAAAACATAAATAAGGTACAGCAATCTCTGTAGCTCTCCTGTTTCCATGATTTCTCAGTAGAAGCAAACCTACCATCCCTCATGCCAGTTCTATTACAGAATGTGACCTCCACTTGATGCTGACATTTCTAACTCTTCTCTTTCTTATGCCTTACTATCATGGAGATCCTAGTCTTATTCTTTTATTTATCAGACAAAACTAAATTTTATAACAGAATGAATAATATTCTCAATAATTTCGAAGAATAAACTGTAGAAACAGTTGAGATTTTTCATGAGATTGAAAGATAAGCAATGTATTGTCTGCATCCTTGTTTTTCTTTAGGATTAAAATGAATATTTGATATAATGTTTAATATCTCTCCATGTGTTGCTACTTTTCTATCAATTTTGTTTTTCCTTGTCTTTTCTTTCTTTCTTTCTTTCTTTCTTTCTTTCTTTCTTTCTTTCTTTCTTTCTTTCTTTCTTTCTTTCTTTCAGGCTAGTTTCCTCTGGAAGTGAATCAGTTTTTCTCAGGGCCTTTTCTTATGTTCATATCTGGTAGTAAAACTTTCTTTAACAACACATTTATATACATAGTTTGGCGTTTTATGTTTTTAAAAGGTTCATATTTTAGTTTAAATGTGTTAACTTGTTATAAAAACTATTTCAACTGCCTTAGCAGCTATCCCATCGAACACAGAGACTTTGACATTATCCATAGCTGAACAAGGCTCTCTGACTTTGTCCTATGCACAGAGAAAGGTCCTGCCTTCAAAGCAGACACTTCTATCTCTTCCTTAAGTGTATTTACTTTAGAAAAGCCATAATAAGTTCTCTCTTTAGGATGTAAATCTTGTTAAAGACCCATGTTAGTTTTACAACCCAGGACTGTCTTTTTCAAGGATTTTGAAATGTAATCATGAAAGAACACACAGCTCCTGCCTCCTAGTCCTTAAGAGGGCTTGAAAAAAGAGAGGGGTTGAGCGTAAGTTTGATGGACACTCTGCTCCAAATTGTAAAACTGCCTGCTTTCATGAGGAAAGGAAAAAGGTTCTCTTTGGGTGAAGGTCATCCATTAGCAGATACAGTTGTCCTGTGAGCTCCCAGACTCCGAATCTATAAACCTTCTTGGCTCTGCACCATTGGAAATGGGCTCACATTTATTTCTGGCCCCTTTATTCTTTCATGATTGTACTGAATATTTTCTTGCCTTTAACCGTGTCTATGGAGCCTTTTACTTTTATATAATTTCTGCTTATTTGTTCTTAAATATTTTTCACTGCTCACATAAATTTAAGTTGGCAGAGAGTAAATATTGACACTGTAAACAAACTTTGCTGAATGCTATGTTAATGCATTGTCCTTATAGCAAATATTTTAAGGGAGATTTGAAAAAAAACTGTTAATTTTGTGTTCTTCAATAAATAACTGAAAAGTTCTTTTTGAAAGATTTAATTTCAAATAGCCTATTGAATTTTGAATTATCTGAAACTTAAAAACAAGATAGTGCAATATATTTGGGCACACTTTAGCCAATCAGGGCTTGGATTCTTTCATACAACATAATTTGTGAGAAGTATAAACTACCACATCCCTGATTAAAAGCTGTCTGGCTCTATGTCTGGTAAATTTTACCCTATGTATATCAGTGTAACTAGCATAAATTCTAAAGGAAACCCTATAAAGATTCATATAAATCTTTTTTTGATGTTCTTTTGCCTAGCACCCTCATTTTTGGCTCAAAACTTTCCAGTGCCTTCTGAACTCAGCAAGTCTCCAGGCTTTGCTTGCAGTCCCACACTTCTGATTATGTTTTAGAGAGCTGTATACTACCTACATTCATGTCTATAGAAAAGCAACAGAAGTCACGGTTGTATTGATGCAACTTCCATAGAAACGCTGATCGTAGAGCTAATACAGCTGTTGGTTTTCTTCTATTTCTTCTAAGGAATTCAGTCATACAGTATTTTATTGGAAAAACAATAATAATTTTACTTATCTTGCTTTTTTTCGTTAAAGTCAGGAGTCAAATCTAAGTTTTTATTATTTAACTATTGCTTGTAAAAGAACTTTTGCCTTTCTTTTGTATTTATTTCTGTTTTACTTACCATTTAAAACCCAAGCTCCTCAGCCCAGTAAGAGGACCCTTACTTATTAAGTCTGCTTCTGTAGGGTAGCTTTTTTAAATTGTGTGCTAATGTATGTGTATAGATAAGTAAATCTGAGAACCCCACCTCCACTATTTTTGGGGGCTTTAGGGTTCTATGTGCACTACTGAGGTGTTGAAACCATCAACAGCCTTACCCAGAGATGCACATCTTGAAAACTACAACAATGACTGTTCAGGCAAGATATGTACACTGGTTGTTACAAGAGTAACTAACCAATTTCTGATTCGAACCCCATGCCTGGCATTTACTACGATAAATTCTGTGGCTGATTAGCTCATAATCCTGAAAAAAAAAAACATGGTACTATTTACTACTCTGCTCAATGAACTGTAGATGAAATACTTGAGGTCAGTTCATTACAAATGTTTATGCCCTAACCAGAGTGTGATGACATAAATAGGTAAGGTGTTTAGAAAAGTGGGTCCTTAGGACATAATCTTCATATGGAGAATTAATGTCTATCATAATCACATACTTCAACTGTTTTTTAAAAACTGTCCAAAGATGGTTTATTGGTAAAGAAAAGGCCTTTGTTTTCATTTGTTTCTGGGGATGAGGTCCATAATTACAACACATTTACAGCAACACCCTCCCTTCTGTTTAGAGAAGGCTGCTTTCTGTTTCCAGAACAGTGTAGTGAGCACTATGTTCTTTCATGACACAAAGCCAAATTGAAAAGAAACAGAATATCATTTAAAGCAAGCCTCATTAGTTAGCTGACTCATAATCACCCCACATATTTACATTGTCATAATGGCTTTTAAATAACACAGCACATAACAGTGCCTACATAAAGGAGATTTAAGATTCTCCTCTATATCTTTTGTGATGAGAGAATACATGGAAGACACCTATTTATGAAACCAGAATTATATATGCTATCAGTAGATACTAAGTGTTGATATGGCTTATTCTTGCGTTTCTAAATTCTAAAATAGTAAGAAACCATTTTTATGTCACCATTAGCTAAACATTCTGCTTGGCTGGGACCCCTCCTCGCCCTGTACAAACCAGGGAACCCCATTAGCTTTTCTTCCAAAATCCACTGCTATGGTCACACTGAAAAACAATGGGGCCAAAAGCTCAGTTCCTCATTTCTGGCAGTCTGTTCTGGTATGATCAGCCCATCCAAGTGCCAGCCCAGGTGCTCAGCTTTTGACTACACTTAAACACAGTCCCAGCTCCTACCCCTTGCCAAAGATCTATAAAACCCCCTGCCTTAGCTCGGTGGCACGACTTCCTCAGCTCAGTTCTTTGGAACTGATGAACCCACCTTGTGAGCAGCATCTAATAAATATGCATTTATCTGTTTAATCTGGTCTATTCTGGCCTATTTTTGCATTGGTGTATGAGGAAAAAAACAAAACAAAACAAATCCATACTAGTAGCATTTTGAGGTACCAACTGGAATGGAAGGACACAGGTCCTTAGCATATTTGGTGCTTGTTGCCTCAACTGATAATCTTGAGGTCTGCTTTGTTGAATCAAACTTTTTACAAAGCCTTTTCACTGTGTAAATTAACTAGAGTACATCAATCTTCAGTATTCATGAAACTAATGCAAATAATCAGGACTGATAAAAAATAACTGTCCAATGTAAGTCAGAGAATATTGAAGAATAGTAGCAGCTTGCTGGTCCCTGCTGAAAGGGGCAGTTTCTTTAGCTGAAATTCATCATGAAGGGAAGTCAGGGCCGGAATTGAAGGGAGTATCCTAGAGGCAGGAACTGAAGCAAAGGTGAAATGTGGCTCACTGGGATTGCTCTCTATGGCTTGTTCAGCTTGAGTTCATACACAACTAATGAACAGAAACCTATTAGAAAAGACTTCTGTTCAGTTCCTTAAGATGGTAGAGAATTTTCACCAAGAATTTCAAACAACTATTTTCATATGGCAGTCAAAAATAATTTTGAGGAACAAACCATATAACTTGCATTATTAATATTTTAGCATATGACAAACAAATGCATTACCCTTTAAATATTTGCCTGCATAATCTTTTTCATATTTTTGACCTACCAACTTCACAATATTCCAGACAGTAAAATATACTTTGATATCTGTAGATCATGACATGTGAAATCTGCTATGTACAAGTTTGTGATCTACATGATCTGATAAACAAATGCTTTAAATGTCACAGAATATCTGGATTATAAGAAGAGAAAAATGGGAATCAATGCAACCAGAAGACTAAAATATATCTTAGTTCTCAATCTTGTCTTCCAAAAATCTTTTTAAAAATTTGTACTGTTTCAGTGATTTTCCACACTTTTTTTTCTCTACATGGGCATATTTAGTTTATCTTTTATAAAAGCACAAAAGGATTCTAGCTGTTAAATAATTCACATGAACATTGGAATACACAGCTGCATCGCCACAAACTTTGCCAAACCCAGATAACAGCTTTTATATAAAAAAATCATAAAATACTCTTGTGTCTCCCTCTCTAGCAGAAAGAATTTTCATCATTTAAAGACTCTATGCCATTTCTTGTGGCATAGAGTAACATATTTAAAAGCATTTGTCACAGTTGCATGACATTATCCTATTGCAGCAGAATTTGTACGAAGAAAAGCGCAAGAGTAAAAGAGCCTTTATCTGCTAATCACAGTTACTGGCCTCCTGGGGTTCCTACATTGTGAAGTCTTCTGGAAGGTTTTCTCAGCATCCTGGTTACTCAAATGCTGGCCTTTTGATTAACAGTGTTGAATATTTCATAAAGATTAAAAAAAATAAGGTTTTGTTGCTCTGCATAGGGGTCTTTTCTGAGACTGATACTCCAACCAAGTACCGTGCATGGAGATAACCTAGAACCCCTGCACATATGTAGCCCATGGCAATTCAGTGTCCAAGTGGGTTCCATAGTAAGGGGGACAGGACTGTCTCTTACATGAACTCAGTGGCTGGCTCTTTGATCTCCTCTCCCTGAGGGAGGAGTAGCCTTACCAGGCCACAGAGGAAGACAATGCAGCCAGTCCTGATGAGACCTGATTGACAATTAAAAAAAAAAAAAAAAGAAAGAAAGAAAAAGAAAAGACTTGGTAGACTAGGATCAGAAGGAAGGAGAGAAAGACCTCCTTTATCAGTGGACTTGGGGAGGGGCATGCATGGAGAAGAGGGAGGGAGAGTGGGATTGGGAAGGGAGGGGGGAGAGAGCTACAGGGGGAATACAAAGTGAATAAAGTATAATTAATAAAAAAGAAAAAATAAGGACCAGTGTGTTTACATAAATTGATAATGACATCATTAGTGATATATTTCCAAAGCATATTAATGAGTTAAGAAAAGCATATTTAAGATGAAAATTAAGATAACAAGTTTCTTGATATGTTTTACATGGAAGCAAGGCTTGGTTACATTTAATTCCTCCCAATGTCTCTGCTCTATTGCTTGAGATTTTAATGACCCTAAGAATGATGGGAAGTAATAATAGACAGATAGCAGGTAAAATATTTATTTTATTTATATATTTATTTATTACAATGTATTCACTTTGTACCTCCTCTGTAGCCCCTCCCTTGTCTCCTCCCAGTATTTCTAAGGTGAAGTTTTCAATCACAAAATTTTGAAAATAGATGCCCTCCTTAGGGAAAATGTGTAAAAAAAATTAAAAAAAAATGTTACCTAATTATTCCTTAAACATTTTCAAAACAATGAACCTTGTGTAATCATGAGCTTACATAATTTATATGAGTACTATAGCCATAAATTTAATAATGCTGATATATCACTGATATACACATAGAAAGTACTAAAATATGAACCATAAATTTTATATTATATTGATTATTACATAATTTATCAAGGATGTTGCTGAGTAAACATATAGCTCTTCCTCATGTCAATGGCTCAGTGCAAAACAACTTTTGTCTTGAGAAAATTGGAGAAGCAAGTGTTACATGAAAGCAAATGGGAACCACTGTCTCTAATGGAGTTACTGCCATAGCCTTAGGGAAACAGATTTGAAACTGTATGAAATTGAGAAAACTAACTTATTACTTGCTTCATTTCTGTTTTCACACCTGAAATGGGCAAGCCTTGTTTCAAAACCTAGTGGACAATATAACCAGAGCAGAGCAGGGGAAAGAGAACTATAGTAATTTACACAATGTAAAAGACTGGTTCAAGGTTGTTTCCTATTATCTACCCTAAATTCTAGAAATCAGAGACTGATGGAGTAAATCATTAGTATATATAACTCAAGATTAATTAACTATTAAAGATTTTTATATGCTAGAAACAATTTTGTACATATTGATAAAGGTATTTTAAACTTAAACCGAGATTTTATTTTAAAAAATGATGAAGATATTATCAACAGCACATTTATGCTTTGAGCATTTCATCAGTATCTTTAGTAGTACAGAGAAAAGGGTTGTGTCTTTTTTTTTTTTTTGCCATCATGAAGTACTAAAAAATTATTCAATTTTCATCAAATGTACTCTGAACATGTCTTGCATTTATTTTAAGGCTATGCTGAATTGAGGAAGAATATCTTTTCTACAAGATAAATTCTAATACAGTGACTTAAAATCAGAACAAATATTTGGTGGCCAATGTCACTCAAGAAAACCCAGTTTTTGTGAGGCTATAAATAATTTCTTTCTGTTTTCAAAGAGCCCAGTGTCTACCAGTCTTACATTATTATAGCATTGATTGTCTCTTTGTCACATCTATTTTTGTGAAGCTTGTGTTTTTAGTGCTTGAAACTGAGTAAACCAATTCTTGAAAGCTGAACAATTTAGGCCAAAAAGTAAACAGGTACTAATTAGCGAGTGATGATTTTCTGTATAAATTTTGAATACATTTATAATGATTATACATTCTAATTCTATTCGAGTATTTGCCAGTTGGGCTAGGTAGTTCTTTTACATTAAGCACATTATTGTCTTTAAAGAACCGAATACATGCTAATGATGTAATGGTGCTTCATGGTGGCAAAACCCACATTAGAGTCCATTATCATTTTAAAAGAAGGAGAGGCTTTCAAATCACTTTATACAATAAGATGTAGTTCTACTGGTTAACATATTAAGACTAGATTAAGTGGAGTCAAGGAAATTGCTCAGTAATTAAAGGTACCTACTGTTAAACTTGATCTAAAGTCAATCTCTGAGACTCACATAATGGTAAAAGAAAGCCAGCTCCTATAAGTTTTCTTCTGGTCTACACACACACACACACACACACACACACAAATGAATGAATAAATAAATAAATAAACAAATTTAAGAAAATATTAAAAAAATAATTTATTGTGGTGGGTAAGATATGCTTATATAAATTTCGTGAAATAGCAAATATTTTCTTTTTTATATTTAGGATTCCATATATATATACATATATGCACACAATGTTAATTTTATTGAAAATAGATTCTTCTATCATATAATACCTCCCAACCACAGTTTTCCTCCCTCTGCACATCCCAGCTCCCCCAACCTCTCTTCTCACCTAAATCCACTCCCTCCTCTTTTCCTCTTCAGAAAATGCCATCATAAAGCTTTCAGATAAATGTATGTAATAGCAAATATTTTCAAACAAAAACTATTTTTAAAAAGTTAAAATAGAACTCTTTAGAGTTTGGAGAATGAAAATAAATGAAAATTAAGTGCCTATCTAGGCAGAGGTCAATAAAAAATAAACAATGAAAGGCCATCAACAGCACATTGTAAACTAATTTCAGGTCAAGGCACTGAAGTCAGAGTTCTCAGAGGTAAACTGTTATGATTTTGGAGTTACTCAAAGCAGATGGAACGAACCACTGAACAATTTTAATTTTTTAATTAAATTTTTATTTTTTAATATTAGTTATAGATTATTTACTTTGTATCCCAGCTATATCCCGCTCCCTCATTCCCTCTCAATCCTACCCTCCCTCCCTCATCTTCTTCCTGCCCATTTCCAAGTCCACTGATAGGGGAGGACCTCCTCTTTCATCTGACTCTAGCTTATCAGGTATCTTCAAGCCTCCTCCAAAGTCCTCCTCTATGGCCTAGCAAGGCTGGTCTTCCCTCGGGTGAAGGGTGGGAGGAGGTCAAAGAGATCGCCATTAAGTTCATGTCAAAAATAGTCCCCTTACTAGGGAACCCACTTGGATACTGAGCTACCATGAGCTACATCCGAGGGGTTCTAGGTTATATCCATACATGGTCCTTGGTTGGAGATACAGTCTCATATAAGACCCCTGTGCTCAGATATATTTAGTCCTTGTAGAGCTCCTGTCCTCTCCAGGTCATACTAACTCCCCCTTCTTTCATATGATTCCCTGTGACTCTAACCAAGCAAGTGAAAGACCTGTTTCAAAAAAAAAAAAAAAAAGTCAAGTCAATGAAGAAAGAAATTGAAGAAGATATCAGAAGATGGAAAGATCTCCCGTGCTCATGGATTGGTAGGATTAACATAGTGAAAAATGGCCATCCTGCCAAAAGCTATCTACAGATTAAATGCAATTCCCATCAATTTATTAAAAAAAAAAAAACTAAAATAGCGTGAGTTTTATTCTAATAAAAATTAAAATGTTTAATTGTGGAGTTGTACCAGGTCATTCAGCCAAGGAGCTTCCATTCTTCATTCTGTTATTAGCTGTGCTCAATAGGCAGCAAAGCCAAGGCAGTATCCACTAAAGCCAGGCTGTTAAAGACTGCAGCTTCCCCAGACTGAGTACAACAGGATGGGGAAAACCTCATCTTTTCAAGACTTAATATACTTTAGTCCTCCCAGAAGCATAGTCTGCCTTCCCTTACAAATATCAAAAGATCAGAAATTCATAAATGTAAATCACTACATAAGCAGAAAGTATAGAAACATATCACCCTCACTATTGGAAATTGTGGACATTCCTGGCAAAGGGTCATTAGAGCTCACAGCCTGGGGCAGCTTCCACAAACATGATTATGGAAGTAGTCACGCAGAAAGTACATGACCTGACTTTCAAGGGTTGGCCCAGAGAGAAATATCCATTGGCCATCCCAGCAATGGTGTGTAGGAAACGTACTGGTTGCCCAAAGCCATATAACATACTGTCTCTTCCTGAATAAACACGTTTGTAGCCTCTTGCACTGGTTTGCTTTCACCTGACTCCTGGTGTCCATGTAGTGACTTGGTGCCACTTGCCCCCTCGGCCTGAACCTCCTGTCCTGGCCCTTCACTAGTGGAACTGGGTCTTTGCATGATGATGCTGTCATTCAATAAACATCATATACTGGGTTGCTTATAGATAGCTGGGCTATTTAAAACACAGTCCTAGTGACTAGAGATTATAAGATCAAGGTACCTACTGTCACCATTAGTTGCACATTTTGAGGACTTACATGAATAAATTTAGCTGTGTTTTCACAAGGTACCAAGTTGAGGATGATCTCTGTAATTTCTTGTATCAGGGTACCAATTCAAATGATGTTAGCTTTGAACCTAACAACCTTTTAGTCCCTTAAAGGTTCTAGATCCCCATATTATTATGTTGGCAATTATGATACCAACAAATGCATTTTGATTTTATAGTGTTTTCTGAGTAGCCTAGTTCTGTTAGATTTCTGTAGATCATCTGGCCACTTCTTTCTATGTTTCTCTAATACCAAGCTCTGGGCCTGTATTGAAGAGGAGGCACTGATGAGTTGTGAAATTTTAAAATATCTTCCTTCCACTGTCTTAGGATAGTCCTTAGCTTCTTTCGAGAGAGCTGACAACTATGAGCTTATTTCTGAGGCTGCAGTGTTACTGTGTATTTTCCTAATGTTCTTCTCCAGCTCTTCACTATGAATAGACTGAGAAATTCAAACTTTAGATTTTTTTTTTTTGGATTAAAAGTTGTCTTTATTTCAGTGGACTGGGAGAGGGACATGGGTGGGGAAAGGGAGGGTGGGATTTGGAGGGGAAGATGGAGGGAGGTACAGAAAAGATACAAAGTGAATAAACTGTAATCAATAATAAAAAATGTAAAAACATAAAAAATAATAATAAAGAAAAATTAAGCATCTCAAAAAAAGTACATCATTATGTTAAGAAAAGTTCTCTTTATATCAAATCTCTCTTCATCAATTTAAGCATAAAGAAAAAACAATTTGTTGATTAAATACTTCCATAGTCAAATGTCCAATTTCATCACTTACAAATTCTATTCTTCATAAAGCAGACTGAATTCTTTGTTATTATATAACATACATGATCATTGCAGTTTCGTGTAACAATTTATTCATTTCTGTTAGAGACTTCATCAAAGTGGCCTTTCCCAGCATGTTTCTATCAATATTCTGTTCAAGATTATTTCAGAATTTTCTGAGGTAATTGGAGCTTTCTTTGTACATTTTCCCCCCTGAGGGTATGGTAGAAACGAATTTAAAACTCATGGTAATAGAGAGTTTTCTTTGCAAGCAATTCTAAACTTTCCCAGTTTCTACCCACTACCCCATTCATATTTCTGTCTACCTATTTAGGCAGTTTGTTCCATCCCCACATACTCTATAGTATCAATTCAGTCCTAAACTATTTGGACTACTATACAAACTGCCTTAGGCTTCATGAAGGTACAGAACAGAAATATTTATCTTCCTGTTCGTAATTTAGTCAAAGACATCTGAGATGCAGAACCTGCACATAAGGTGCTATTGAAGGGACATACCTTGTAGCCTTGGGGGAAGAGAGGAACATGCTCCTTTTTTTTTTTTTTTTTTTTTTTGAATGACAGTAATACCTCTGAGGATGTTAAAGCATTCCAGGGTTCTAAGGCTTATTCTGCCTTTGCATATTAGTTTTCATAATGAGAATTTAGGAAGAGCACAGACATTCAATATTGTGTAATAACTCCAAAAATATGAATGAATGCATAATTAATACATTAATGTAGTTTATATTAATAGCCAACAACAATTTGTTTAGGGATGTACGTAGCTGTATGAATATATTCTAGAATATATTCTTTCTAGATCGTGAATATAACAATTTTAAGCTAAATTATTTCCACTATGTATTGTGTGGCTTGGCTGAACATCAAAGCAAATACAGTTATTGCGTAACATTGCTTTATAATTGAAATGTTCCTCCTTCAGTATGAAGAAAGACTCCTAAGACTAAGGAGTGAACAAAACATAAATGTCAGAAGGCAAAAGGTTAGGATTCACAAGGCCTCACTTCAAAGTCACACAAGAAATAAACTACTGCTGGAGGAAGACTCTTTGGCCAGTGATGCAACTTATGTAGTGACTTGGAGGGAGGCAGCTGTCCTGAATCTTCACCTAAGTCAAGATGGAGTTTAGTGAGTTGCCTTTAGACCACCCACTCCTCATTCATACCTTTTTGGGTTATCCCAGTAAACTCACTCATTCTCAAGCTAAAACTGAGTTTCTTTCATCTGTCACTTGTGCCTTATGTGAAATGAGTAGATGGTTGCTCACATATAAGAAAACAGTTTAGGAGGAAAACAGTGTTGCCTGATTTTCTAAATGCAGATTTCCTTCAAAGCTAAATAAAAACAAGGATGTATATGGAACATAAGAGAAAATATAACAGTAGTGAGGACCCAGAACTAAATCATTGACTCTAAGACACCTTTCAGAACTGAACATATGGAAGAAATGGAATGATATTTTTAATAGGTTGCTACCTTTTTTTTATGATCTGTTCAGACAATCTTGGCAATTCCTATTTCCTTTGTGCTACAAGCAATTTTATAAGTGCATTTTTGTTGTTTTCATTTCACTGTTGTATCATGAAACAATTTTAGGTGGTGAGTAATGTCACTGTAGTAAAAGTTCATTTTGCCTCTACCATGTAAGTAAATAGAGTTGTCAATATGATTAGCTACTGTGTTCCATGCACAATAAGTCTTTATTTATGTATTTGCACTAGAATCTATTCCCCATGGCTTTAGTCTTTTCTTACAGTGAATTTCATATCTTTAATTGTCACAAATTCTGTAATCTACTAAAATCTGTATACCTAAAGAAGCTAAACAAGAAGGAGGACCCTGGGTAAGATCATCAACCCTCATTTAGAAAGACAAATGGGATGGACATTGGAAGAAGGAGAAAACAGGAAACAAGACCAGAGCCTACCACAGAGGGCCTCTGAAAGACTCTACTCAGCAGTGTATCAAAGTAGATGCTGAAACTCATAACCAAACTTTGAACAGAGTTCAGGAAATCATAAGAAAGAATGGGGAGTTAGTAAGATCTGGAGAAGGCAGGAGCTCCATAAGGAGAGCAACAGAACCAAAAAATCTGGACAAAGGGGTCTTTTCTGAGACTGATACTCTGACCAAGGACCATGCATGGAGATAATGTAGAATCCCTGCTCAGATGTAGCCCATGGCAGCTCAGTCTCCAAGTGTGTTCCCTGCTAAGGGGAACAGGGAATTTCTCTGACATGAACTCAAAGGCTTCCTTTTTGACACCCCTGCCCTGAGGGAAGAGCAACTTTGCCACAGAGGAAGACAATGCAGCCAGTCCTGATATGACCTGGAAAGCTAGGGTCAGATGGAAAGGGATTAGGACTTCCCTATCAGTGGACTTAGAGAGGGCCATGGGAGGAGAGAGGGTAGAATTGGGAGGGAATGTGGGAGGGTGCTACAGCTGGGATAAAAAGCGAATAAAATGTAATTAATGTAACAAATTTAAAAATTAATTAAAAAGTTATTTATATAAATGGTAGCCATGGTAATCAATGATAATGAGTAAAGACAAGCTCTAAATGAAAATATTACTCTATGGAAAGAGAGGGAACTGGGTAAGAGAGAGTATGGGGAGGTAAATGAGTGGGCAAGATCAAATGTGGGAAAAGTGGGGAGGGGTTGGAGACAAAAGGGAAACCAAGGGCTAAGGCATCTCTGAGAAAATCTGGAGATCTGAGACAGGGTAGGCGCCAGAGAGGCTATGGGGATGACTCTAATTGAGACTCCTAGCAGAGGAGGACTTTGAGACTAAGAAGGCTATCTTCTAGCCAGGCAGGGCTTTTAGTGGTGATAGGGTAACACCAATCCACCTACAACCCAAAATTTACCTGCCTACAGATGTGCAGAGATAAGGACAGAGCAGAGACTGAGGGAAAATGCAAACAACACCTGGAACAATCTGAGACACCTTCCATTGGAGAGAGCCAACCTTTTACATCATTAACAATACTCTGCTATGTTTACAGACCAGAGAGGAACATAACCATCTTCTGAAATGCCCCACCCGGCAGCCGATCAAATGAGACTCACAGCCAAGCATCAGGTCATTAGTGGAGCTCAGAGGGAGTCCATGGATAGGGGCAAAGATAGAAGGACCTGAAGGAGACAAGAATGTCACAAGAACACCAACAGATTCACCTAATCTAGGCCCATGGGTGCTTACAGAGACAAAAGCAACAACCAAATACTATGCACAGACTGGACCTAGGTCCCCTATACATATGTAACCATGTAACTGATGAGCAGTTTAATCTTCATATGGATTCCCTAATAAGTTGAGCAGGTTCTATGTATGACATGGACTCTCTTGTTTGCTTTCTGATCACTTCTCCCTAATGGGGCTGCCTTGCCTAGACTCAGTGGGTAAGGATGAGCTCAGTCCTGATAAAACTTACTATATTGATGGTAGCAGAGGACCTTCCCTTTCTTGAGGAGAAGGGAGAGAGGGGGGAAGAGGAAGAAGGAGGTAGAAGGGTATGACTGAGGAGAGAAAGGAGCAGGCTATGATTGAGATGTAAAGTGAATACATAAATTAAGAATAAATTAAAAAAAGAAAATACCACTATATGAGCTCAGTACTATGGCATTTCACTAGTTTTTGCAGGGCTCTAGGTTCAATCCTGGATGATTAAAATAATAAAAACAAGCCAGGCACACTGGTACACTCCTGTGATCCCAGCGGTCAGGGAAGCAGAGGCAGGCAGGTTTAGATTTTCAGCCTCATCTACAAAGCAAGCCCAGGACAGCCAAGGTTACACAGAGAAACCCTGTGTCAAAAGAAGAAGAAGAAGAAGAAGAAGAAGAAGAAGAAGAAGAAGAAGAA